>NC_056727.1:238076044-238301044 GCF_019279795.1 Protopterus annectens
TGTCCGTGGCGACTGCCAGCTGCTGATGTTGCTGGCATACATCCACGTCGACATCTCAACCATCCCGCACTGTCCTGACACATGGACATGACATTGCAGAGGACATCTAATGTCTCACCCCAATGTGTATCAGTGACCTCAGTGTAATTATGGATGGCACCTTCTAGGTCACGGATACTGTTAATTACAGCAATGTTATGTGCCCTCTGTGCCCTTAGTCCCTGTCTGGGGTACCATTCCATACGTGCCTGTGCCTCCATGACAGCCTGGAACATGTGTGATGTTGTAAGACCTGCGGCATGTCTGCCAGAGGCATGATGAGCACCCCGAGACATCTGCCTGTGTGGTACCGTTCCAGACATCTGGGTATGGCTGCTGTGTTGGGATGCATGTGCCATAGATACCACACTGTCCTGGCCAATGCCAACTGTACACTGTCCCTCAGCTAAGGGCATTGGTGATGGATGTACTGGCAGTATGACTGTGTGCATGGATGGGGTGGACACTTGTGTACTGTCGATTGGTGGCCCAACGACAGACCCTGGCAAACATGACTGTGCCTCAACACACCCATCCTCATTCTCACTATTTGGCTCAGTGACATCAGGTTCCCTGCTGCAGTTAACCGGCCCAACCTCAGCACCTGTGAGAGGAAGACAGGAAACACATTTTACGACCTGTACATGATGTTGGAACACATGCACACATGAACACATGAACACACGAACACATGCACACACACACACACACACACACGCACACACATGCACACATGCACACATGCACACATGAACACATGAACACATGCACACATGAACACACGCACACATGCACCCATACATACATGAACACATGCACACATGCACGCATGCACACATGCACACAATTACAATCTTCACTAAAGCAGACACACACACACACACACACACACACACACACACACACACACACACACACACACACACACACACACACACACACACACCACCAGCAATCCAGAACATAATCAATAGCGGTTGACGGTGGGGTACAGTATCACAAGCCAAACAGTCAAATCACATGTGTCAGCATGCAGGACGTGTGTTGCTCAACAGCATGCAGTGCGAGTGTAGACAGCCCTTGCTAATAACAGTTTACATGGCTTTGATGCATGTGTGTGTTGTTGTTCAGTGATTGGCCTCACCCTGGAACACAATGCAAGTATTAAAAGCTCTTCAATGTCCTGTGCACCATCACTCACAGGTATACATACCATGGCTGGATGTGTATCTGTGTGTCACATAGATATCAATTTCTGATTAGAGCATCTGTGCCTTTAGCAGATAATTGTGGACACAGGTTTAGCACATGCATGCTATGTATATACACAGGATGAGTGGTGCATGTATACCTGATGGAATACCATTGCTCAACATAGTAATTGTACAGTGATTATGGTGAGTGTAGGACATATTGTGGACATGCCAGTGACAGCCATGACATGGCATGCTACAACACAACTGCAACATTAAACATCACACATACCCAATGTGTGTCATGTGACCTATACACTCAATAGCATTACAGGACATATATGTGTCACTTTGTACAAATGGTGATTGCTATGCATATTGTGTATAGGTGCATATGGTTGCACACACACAACATTGAGGTGCATAGCAATGAATGCTATGGGTAGTACTGTGGTTACTGTAACTGGATGGGGTGTAGTACCATGAGCCATCATCATGCAGCATCATGTGGTCACTCAAGGCTACTAATGTGTGCCAGACCGGCACCTAGCATGCTGTACCTGAACTGCAGTACCATGGCTACATTCACCATTTCACAGCCAGTTGTTACATGGGTTTGTAAGGTGCCCAATAGGGAGCATTGCCTAACATGAATGTGCTATGTGTTGAAGAGTGTCGCACAACCCCATGATAGGCCTCTACCCCTCAGGTATATTATGTGTGCTGTGTGGATGACATTTGAGATACTGGAGTGGGACCTTACAGTGGGTGTCTGAATACGCCATTTGTAGCATATTAACGTGTGCTGCGTATGACAAAGTTGTGTATGTTGTGTGCATGTGTATCGACTCTGCCTATCCATTGTCCACTACAGTGTTGCTGCAATTGTGTGGGAAGCTCTGTGTATTGCATGTGTTTGAGGCCGCTACTCACGTTACTGAGATGTGCATAGTCTCACAGCAAACATGCACAGCATGCATTATGCGTAGGTGTGTTACGTGTACATGGCCTACACCTCATCTATGACATGCACATTTAATTTGCAATATTAAATGTAGAACACACTCACCAGCATGGGTCTGCTGCCTTGCTGTCACACCAGAGGGACCTACAAGGATATGAGACAGTTTGTCAGTGGCAACAACTGTGGCATTGCTACTGTGGGTTTGCAATCTTACAGTAGTACAATGGTAGACAGTCACAGGCCTACAGATTATGTTCCAAATTATCAGTATTACACAACACCAGGCTCCACATCTTCTAACTACACAGTACACATCTCACTTATGCATGATCTACCAATAGAGGTAACAGTAGTCTACAGATATGCCATGTTACCTGTACACTCCATGTCAACTCGCTGGGTGGCTCCGGCCTCCATGATGATGCACGTTTGCTGTTGTTGTTGTTGGCCAGGAGCCACCAGGCTCAGCAGCAGCTCCTCCACTCTGGTGAGGGGGGGGAATGGATGGCTACCCCACCACCTGTGGCAAGCTATTGTCTACGGACATCAGACGCACATTGCCGGACATGTCTGAGTAAATCACTGCAGTGATGGCGTACCTGCTCATAGGTCTGGTTATGCATGCCTACATCATTTACTCTGCGGACAACATCTTGCCACAGTGCAGTCCACTCATGCTGGTCCTGGCTGGTTCTTGAGAACAGCAGGGTGTAGTGCTGAACCAAGCTGGTTGTTATTTGTTCCTCCTCTGCTAGGCTGTAGGTAGGGTTGCGATGGTGAGCCATGACCCTGGAAGACAATTAAACAATATGTGTGAGCAAGTCATGTGGCACACTTAACATTCTAAAGTACAGATATCACTGAACTGACATATATAGCAACCTATTGGCTGTCAGAAGATACACACTTTCAATACCACATATCAGTGCTCAACCCATGACTGCCTGACAGTGGCTGGGATGCTCTATATATCAAACCATGTTCTGCACAACAACAAAGAGAAACCAGTATGTAAGACTATACAACAGTACATGGCACACTGTATACGACACAATGCACCACCTATCCACAGGAGGTATATATCAAGCTAATGCTTAAAGATATACGTCATCCATTGCAATGATTGCAAAGTCCAGTTACAGTATTACCAGTATACCACACTATTTGTTGATGGCAAACCCCTGTGCACATTCATTTATATAGGTGGCATACAGCTGTACTAGACTATTCATGTTGCTAGATATGCACTTATATCCTGTAACACATATATGACCAAGGGCATGTTACAGGCATACCCACACACACGTCAGACATACATACAAAACACAAAGGTATGGCAACCCAGATGAGCTTTACCTGTGTACCATACAGTACTGTGTGTCAGTACTTACAAAACCTTATGCCTGAGGTATGTAATCTGTGAGGACTACAGGGAACACACAAAACAGTGGTTCCAAGCAATGTGGACATACACCATACTGTGCTGTTTAGGCCTACAGCTTCAGGTAGTACTACAGTTCATACGGGATTTGGATTCACCAGCAGTACCAATCAATATGCATACATGTACTGCTTTAGCCTACAATGGCACACCCCAGTCCACACCAAGGGACTACATCAGACTGTATGCCATACTGGTTTTCTGCCTAGCAATAGCATACACCTCTTTTGCTAAGCTAAGACACAAAATACCATGACAAAAACTGTTTCTCACTAAGCTATCACACATATACAGAACTTTGGCACATTCACCAACACATTCACCATCACACTCAGTCAACCTCACATAGCAATTATTGCAACAAGTACATGTGGGTGTGTATCGGTTCATAGGTAGGTAATAGGCTATTGGCCCTAGGGCCTATAGAAGCCTAGCCATATACAACCCTGGCCTTTGACACACATGTAATTTAATTTCACGTGCCCCTGTCAAGCAGAGCCACAGAGGTGATTCCTGGGGTGTATTTCCTATCTCCCATCCAATCATCAGGATTACGCATGACAACTGCTAATGAGGAGCTTTGTTTGCTATTGATAGGTGGTTTGTTCCAGAGTATGGGATGTCTCTGAGATAGGAATCTATCCCTCCAGCATGTTCTGCTTATTGAGGTGACAAGGTTTAGGTCCCTAGATTGTGTAGCTCATAGGAATTGTGATCTGTTTAAGTAGGACATGTCCAACAGCTCTGGGTTTGACATAGCTTTGTATGTTAGGCAGAGGTCACCTCTGGGTAGGCGGTATGCGACACAGTCTAGCTGTGGTTTTGTGGGACGGTCTGCATAAGGCATCTGTTTGAGGCCAGTATTACTCTTTGTGTGGTATGTCTGTGGCCTTTCCAGTTGCTGTAGATGTCTTGTGAGGTACATACCAAATGGGGCATTGTACTCTATAATGGGTTTTATGAGTGATGAGTAGATGCGAACACTGACCTATTTTTCCCTGGATGACACACCTTATGTGATGAGGTGTGCCATGTAGACAGATTACATGACTAGTGTGGCACTGGGATTATCACAGGGGAAACTACTGTCCACCTGTGTCCCATGGTCTCTTATCACACTTTAGGTGTTAAGTAGACTACCACCTGTGTGGTAGTTCATGGGTACAGAGTTTTTGCCAGAAGGGATGCCAATGCAGTTTCAACACTGAGCTTGAGTCCATGGCTTTGTAACCAGGCATCTGTCGCAGTAACTATGACCATGTCTATCTCTCTCTCTATATATATATATATATATATATATATATATATATATATATATATATATATATATATATATATACACATACATATAAACATCCATTGGTGTACATATTGATATACATATAGGCACATATACAGTCCACCTTTCATGGTGGGAATATCAATTATGCGAAGGTTGTGAGGTATACAGTTATGTAATAATATTTCACAGTCTTGTGTGGAATGCAGTGAAGGTGTTCTCAGCCCATGTAGCTTTAGCAGGCCTCACTGGCTGCAACACTGCAAACCTGACAAATCATACCCACAGTATTTAACCACCACATGTCATATACCAGCACTGTATGCTGTCTTGTTTGCCACACACTACAACCTACATGGAAATATGCACATAACAACCTTCACCAATGTATATATGTCCACCCTTCACAAACAGTTGCAGTATGTCCCTTGCTCTATGCACATGTACAGATGCTAATATATCTGACACAGAAATATCTCTCCGTACGTGTGTGCCATACACACACAAGGTCCACACTGTTTTAAGTCCGTGGACCTCACGGCTGACCTGTTGGGCCTTGCTGCAACATGAACAGGTGTCACATGTGAGCACACAGTAATATTAGAGGTTGTATATATAGCTGCAAATGCTAGATTAGCATACTAGCCTGGTACAGCAGTTGCCAATGCTAAGCTACACGTTAATATGACTATCATGCATTGTTACTCTGTCACATCCATATTTATATAGCTGCATGCACTACTCCCCCAAACAGCCATTGTACACACTACTGTACAGAACACAGATAACATGGATCAGATGTTTGACATTTAATGCTGAGCTACATATGTCACAGTTATATCCCACTGCACACAGCTACACACTGATTTGTCCATGGCAGTAGTTATGCAGGGCATCTGTGCATAGATATGTACTGCTGCCACATATGGATCATTCAAAGTATGTAGAGTACTCTTCAAAAACTTCTACTACATGCCGGTAAATACATATCTGTTACATACCTTTCCTTTGTATGTGTTTGTATTTTTCAGCTCTGTGTGTCTTTTTTTAAATTTTTTTTTGTTTTTTGTTTTTTCTGTTGATGTTGAAGTTGATGTTGATGTTGTTGTAGATGTCGGTGTCTGTCTCTCTCTGTCTGTCTCTGTCTGTCTCTCTCTGTCTCTCTCTCTCTCTCTCTCTCTCCGTAACTGCAATGGAATGATTGCATGTGTGGACAGCAAGTACAGCCTGCTTTTATAGGTATCTGCACATGTGCATGTGATGGCCTCTGCACCAATTGGTGGCCACCATTTGGTAATTGCATGCAGCCTGCTGTGTGGTGATTGCAGTACTCACTGTCATAGCAACCCAATGCTTTAAATTGCTAAGTCAGGGAGGTGTAGCCCTTTCAGCTTTCCAAATTGGGGCCCATGCTTGTTTGCTGTGGACACTGTTGTGTAAGTCAGAAGGTTGGTATACTTTTTATATCTGAAGCTAGGGATGTAGCCAGTGATTTGAATGTTGTACTCAGACCTGAATGTTGCCACTTTCAGTACACAGTTGTCAGTGTAGAATTGTACTCACCCCTGCAAATGCAAACACAAGACACATGGGAGTATGTAGTTTATTTTCTACTTATACAATTAGCTGCCATACATAAGTAGTTATTGAGATATATTCATTTGGTACATGAACTGTTTGTGAACTGCTATACTGTGAATATTAATGTACTCACTTCTGCACAGTTTCTGCTTTTTTATTGTTGACATTAGCACAGGATGCTCAAGAAAACTGGACAATTCCAGTGCTGAGTATGCCTACCTACATCCTTGGTGGATCCTGAACACACAGGTATTTTGTACATTTAGGTGGGGATTGTCCTGCTATGATACTGTGTGGGGGTTGTAAAGTGCTGCTGTAACATTATTTACTGCTAGAATGGCTGGTTCTGTTATCACAGTCATGTAATGCAATTCCACAACAACTGCTGGCAAAGTTCCACAGAACAGGTTTTGTGTTATGGCATTCCTATATTTCCTTTACATTCACTCATTCTGATGCATGACATATTTATTTCAGCAACAACCTGCTGTATATCTACTGTGGCTTAGTGATACTTCATGCAGTGCAGTGTGTCCAAGGTCCGGGGTTTGAGACTGACAGAGGTGTTTTATTTTGCTGCTGAGCAGAACAAGGGCCCTCACATGCAGGGTGACTAAGGCACTTTTAAGCATTTGTAAGCGGGTTTGCGTGAAGCTTAGCAATACTTAGCTAAGTGCACACAAGCGCACACTCGCGCAAACCCGCTAACTACTGCTTAAAAGTGCTTACTCCCGCTAACCCCCATGCTCATTTCTTTGAAAGAAAAGAAAATGGGGAAATAGGAAAGTGGTGAAAAAGGGGCACAAAGAGGGAAAGACAGTGGGGAAAATGGGATGTGCAGGATGGTGTAGGGAAGGTCCATAGCTGCCCATTTCTTTAACAGCAACAGCTGTACATATGCTAGAAATTTGGAGGGAAATATGAAACCTTCCACCCCTGAGAGAGACGTGAGGACAACAAAGTATGCTGTACTGCCAATTAAATTACATTTTATATGTCCAGCGGACATGTGTGCAAAATGGGCAGCTATGAATGGGGCGTAATATTTTTTTTGAGCAGATTGCCCTTTTTTTTTTTTTCAGGTGAGAGTGGAATGTGGGGTAGGGGAAGTGGGTATATTTGGGGAGGTAGGTTGGGGAGGTAAACAGACAAGACAAACAAGATGCATACAGGGGCGGAATATGACACATGTGGTGGGTGAACAACATTGACGGTGAAGGATGTTTGGAAATCACAAGCCCATGAGCCCACAGATGGCAACAGTGGAACTGAGATCCCCACCCATGGGCAGTCACCACTGCACCTTCACAGCCCAGAGGGTGGCTGTGCTGGGGGCTGTGTAGGAGGGGCAGGTTCACCCATGAGTCGCGCCACACGTGCCTCAAGCTGGTGTAGAGGATCAGCGACTGAATGCTCGATCTCCCTACGCACCACAGCCCGGACCATTCGGAGGGTGATAGGTGGCCTTCCTCCGGCCGCGCTTGCACGGGGGGGATGAGCCCCATCCTCTGCAGCACTTCCACCTGAAGGTGGCACAAGGCCGACGGAGGAGGAGGTCCCGGGCTAGGCACCGGACCTGCTGGTGCCAGATGCCATCGCCAGCTGAGGTGGGACAGGGGGGTCCACTGGGACCTGCCTTCCCATACGTTCTATGTTTAGGAGTATCTAATGAAAATATGCATTGTTAGCCAACAGCATTACAAATTAGTTGTAACAGCATGCAGTAGTATTCCCATTAACCCAACACACCAGAGTTCCAACAGTTGAACAGCAAGCATAACACATGCATATATAGAACAACAGTGGACATTCCAACAGCATGCAGGATTGATTGGTGGCAACAGGCCACCAAGATTGTGGTATTTGAACAGGGCACATGCATCAAAGTAAATGCAGATATTTATAAACCAATAGGACATATGTCACAACAAATGTTTTGAGATTAGACATACGCATTCACGTGTGGAATTGCATTGTTTATGCACATACAGTAGGGTGTAAAAAGATACTTCCATTAACAACTTATATGTACTTTTAGTTTACACTACATTCCTATTGACTGCAGGTATATATCCCCTACATGTATTATTACACTAGGCAATGTCCATTACATTGTGAAATGGGTTTTGCTAGTTCTTTATATACCTGACCTGTATCTGACATACAGACTGTCCAGGATGCAGATGTTACTACTACATATTTATATATTTTATTTATATTTATATATCTACATATCTGGATGTGTTCAGGTGACATTATCAATTATATTTTAACAGCCCCCTACATTTCTAGCAGCACACTGATATTTCTGGGGAACACAATAACAAGCTACTCATGTGCCAGATTAACCTATACATGCCAGCCATTAACCAACAGTTGAGGACTGTATATATGCTTAACAGTTACTGGCACTCCCTTCATCCACTTTATATGGGCCTACCCAAGTGTGGGTTGACAGCGCTTAATACAGCAGTACTATTTCTATAATGCAAGAGTACAACAACATATCGAAGAAAGTGACACAGACACACTCCAGGAATTATACCTTTATTAATTACATTACACACTTTTCTAGAGGCTCTCTCATTTATTTGATATTACAGTGCATGCAGAAGACTTATTCAAGACATATTATAGCTTTATTAATGGGTTACAACACTCTTTTTCATGCTCTCTCACCTATTTTATATAACAATACATGCAGAATAATTACTAACCTGCCTGGTGGCGCAGACTTAGCAGCCTATCTGCATAGGCTTGCTGATTCGCAGCATGGACACCTGCAGCTGTTAAGTAAATGAAGTGATATTGAGACATATACCTGTCCATAATATAGACTACAATAGCAATTCTTACATACTTCATTCCATGGCTACCTACTCAGTAGTGGGGCATTTTGCATCCCACGTGCCTCCTGCATCCACTGGTTCAGTTGGTCCTCCTTGCATCTCTTCAGGTCTGAGTAGTGGTGTCTGACCTGCTCACCAGTCCGAGGGACACCTGTGGCACTGGTGAGATCATGTGGTAGACAGTTCCAGGCTTCTGCTTTGTATTCAGTGCCCTGAAACTGGCCCTGCAGGAGTCTGTCATCATGATTATGGATGAGGAGCCAAACCATCACTTTTGACTCCTCAATGCCCCACCATTGCGCTCAAAATTGAGAGCCCTCTCCAACACCTGCCATGCTGCCTGCAGATGGGAGCTACAACCAGTTATGGCAAGTATTCCCGCCTAGGGGGCTTAAATATGCCTCATTTCCCGCACTTATTTGTGATTGACCGGTTTTGAAAATCTCAGCTGAAAGCACACCTGCTTAGCACTGGGTAAACTTTCATTAATATGTATGTGTGTGTTGAAAGTGCATGCATATCAAAAGCTGTCATGGTAATAGAGCAATACAGTGCGCAGGTGTCCACAAAATCACTTTATCTGAGCGCTTTCATTGGCTGTAGAGCCAAAAGACTTCTTTAGAATAAGCATGGTAACATTCAAAACAGTTTAAATAGATAAAACCACATCACATCCTGTGACATCATTGAACTTCCCACCATATTTTTTAAAGCAGCAACCACCCATAGCCCCATTTTTTCACAAACAATGCAATAATGTCTTCTTTAAAACATACATTCTAATTTCATAAAATAGAAGTTAGTAAATGTACAACTGACCTAGAATTGTTTAAAAAGCATCAGGCAGTGAAAATAATGTGCAAACAGACATAGTGCATAAACTTCTACTGTAAAACTGTCATGCATTGACCTCACATGTGAAAATCTAGTTTTAATTTTAAATAGCTAGAAATAAATACCATTTCATTAAGCCCTGGCGGGTGAGTGGCATTACACCTGAGTTGCCACATAAGCTCCCCGTATTCAAGGAGTAAATCCATCGGGCCCCCTCCCCATATTGTACACTTGTTCTAGGGCACTAAATTTAAACTGGTATTCAGCGAGCTCCAGCATGTGTTTCCATAGTGCATTTTTGATGTTGTACCTATGTTGATAGATTCATTTATTAAGGCTGTTGCTTTCCCATGTAAAATTGTTGACACTGCTGACAGATAGCCTCATATATCACACATTTAATAGTACACCTTAGCCTTTTTTTAAGGAATACCCTTCCATTACATCTGAGTTGTCACTTAAGCTCCCTGTATTCAAGGAATAAATCCATTAGGCCCCACTCCCCTTATTACACACTTGTTCTAGGGCACTAAATTTAAACTGATGTTCAGGGAGCTCCATCATGTGTTTCCACAGTGCATTTTGATGTTTTTCTTTTTGATGTTGTACCTATGTTGATAGATTCATTTATTAAGGGTGTTAATTGTTTTCCCTATGTAAAAGTTGTTGACAGTGCTGGCAGATAGCCTCATATATCACACATTTACTAGTACAATTTAGCCTTTGTTTAAGGAATACCCTTCCATAATCCAAAATACAATTATCTTATGTATTACTCTTTAAATATTCTCTGTTGTTAGCTGAATATTTGTTGAAATAATTACTGTGCTATCTTATTCACAAATGTTGTGTTTTCCATGTGGAGCTTTTCTTTCCAGGCCTCCACTGAAAATGGGTTCTGTCCCAGTCAGAGTATATATATATATATATATATATATATATATATATATATATATATATATATATATATATATTTCTATTTCTGTACCCTCCATTTTTTGAGTAAAGTTGAGATTTCTAGTAAGAACTGGTCCATACTGATGGTTGACACAGAAATCAGTGAGCTAGGGGGTGAGAGACCCAGGATTCCTATTTAAAAATAGAAAGAACTTGAAAAGACTTCTTTGTTATGATAGGAGAGTTAATGACGTTCAGAGTGAAGGGTGTTCAATGCAACCTTGGGGCAGATGTAACTTTTGTTCGTTCATTAATACCACCAATATATTTTTTCATCCAGATCTTAATAGAAAATTTGTGTTGCATGTCTCAGCTACCTGTATGACATCAAATGTCATTTATCTTGCGGAGTGTGAATCTTACTACTCATTTTATGTTGGCAAGACTAATAGGGTTTTTAGAGACAGAATAAGAGAACACATGTATAATGTTAGAATAAAGGCAGATCATAATGCACTTTCAAAACATATTACACAAGCAGGAGAAACCCATAGGTTCAATTTTAGAGTGTTGGAGGTCATAACACCACATATAAGGGAAGGTGATATTAGAAATCACACTGAATATAAGAAGACAAATTGGATTATTACCCTTAGAGCTGACAGAGGTAAAGGACTAAATGAGAGGGCGTCCATCAAACCTTTACTCAAAAAACGGAGGGTACAGAAATAGAATATATATATATATGTATATATATATATATATATATATATATATATATATATATATATATATATACATGTATAGATTTTTAAAGACTTTTTTAAGTTGTGATATTAATTAATTTTAACTGATTTTATGTTTCTAAAGTGTGTATTTTTAGAACGCTTTAAAATGAAGCTTTAAAAAATGTTTTGATTAATTAATTAGGGTTAGCTGTTATTGGTTAATGAATGTTATAAATGTAGAGGCCTTTTGATGTTTGTTAGATGGTCTGAAGAAACTCATTAGCGAAAGTGCTTACCTATTTTGACATTGTCTTAATAAATTTATAAAAAAGGCGAACACGGAACTGTCTGGTTGCTGTTTTTTGCTGTGGATTATTGTGTTTTATACTTTTGTGCGATGAAGCTTTTATCCTGTTGTGTACTTTCTGGTTTATTGTTTTATACATATTTTGTTCTGTACTCCACGGGAACATGGCAGAACAATGGAACACTGTGGTTGAATTGGACTACAGGCCTGACGGACAAAGAAGGGCTAGTACGAATTTTCGTAATCTATGATTAAGTATCTATGGTTTTCTCAATATCTTATGAAGGACAAGAACTTCCTATTACAATATGAGGTCAGTTCCCCTGATGATGAGACTGAATGTGCGTCAGAAGAAACTGAGCAGTTGCAGCAATGTATGGAGGAGTTGGAGCATGATTTCTTGACGTTGAAGCGGTTACAGGTGCAGAGGTATAATTTTGGACTATGCTTGGAAAAGAAGATTGTTCTGCGTGGGCTACGTGCTTTTAATATGCCCACACAAGGAGCGCAGTATCCGGAGTTGCTTACACGTTGGCAGCAACTCAATTTAGAGGTAAGCACAAAGTATATGAATTTATTAATAGACTTTTTTAGACCTGAAGGGAACAGACTGAGAGAAGTGGTGAGAGTAAAAGACGAATATGTTGTGAATAAATATTCCATGAAAACTGTAAACCCTCTGTTTGAGATTTTATTGGATGGTGTGGCGGTTTTTGAGTGAAAGCTCACACAACAAAAAAGAATAAAGATATCAAGGGACATAAATGACTTTAAACTAGGTCACATTTTTATGTGGCCTAGGAATGGACATCATGCTGAACAACCCAACAGAATGAACGTACAGGGCAATAATAGTTCTGATGTCAATTCTGCTGATTCACAAAATGTAATTAAACATAGAATTAATGTCAATAATGCTATTGATGTTATAACCACTGATATACAAAATGTGAATAATAATAGATTGAATGATGTTGGTGCATTACCTTCTGCTGATAGTGTGGCTTCATTATCAGCTGGTGATGTTGAAGGGGAATGTTTTAATGAAAGTTTAGAAGTGCAACAGAAATGTAATAGTAATTTATATCCCAATATTGTTGTTAATAAAGTTATGAATAACACCACAATACAGGAGAGGGTTGTTAGATCTAAGGTTAATAAGGTGAATGGTCGAGAAGATGGAAGCCCTCTTAGTACCTCTTTACAGAATAATAGTATGTTAGGACATCTATCTTTTCCCCTGCTGGTCAGGCCAAACAGAGGAGGCCAGAGAACGAGATCAATGAGTTGAGGGCGCCAGAAGCACAAATTTCCAGAGGAAATAAATCCAAATCAAACTATCAAGAAAATGTGGGGGAAAGAAGGGAGTCATTGATTTGGAGCATTTCCTCATATGAGTTATCATTACAAGAAAGCAAAATTTTGAATAGAGGGTTGAATTTTATTCCCTCATGTGAGAGTAGGTTATCCGATACCATTTTAGACTTGAAAGTCTTTTGTAGAAATGTTGTTACAACTGCAGTTTGGGGAAAGTGATGCACAGCCTCCTTCCTTTAGGAAATTGAGTACATATGTTCCAGTTAATCACCCTTTAATTGATGCCTATATGAAGTTAACAGAAGATGAGATCTTTAGGTTCTATGATAATAAGAGTAAAAATAGGAGTAGATATGGCAGGAGCAACCTGAATTATAGAGAGAGAATTGCCTCAAAAAAGTTACAGGGCAATGAACTGATATCTATAAGACCAGCAGATAAATGAGGACAGCATCCATTATATTCAGTCAATGCAGGAGATGCTGAATGAAGAAAAGTATTAATGGGAGATTACCATCATGGAAGTCCATAGAATTATGGAATCTGTTTCTAGAATGTTGTTAGATATTTTGGAGGGTGGGCTGATTACAGAAGATACTTATAGGTACCTAAGGGTGATCAATCCCCTGATACCTTTGATACAGGGTTTACCAAAAGTCCACAAACAAGCACTGAACCCACCGATGAGATCTATAGTTGCATGTGGAGGTTGGGTGACAGAACCCTCATCGGTTTATGAAGAAAAGCACTTATGACCTGTGATAAGTCAGAACAAAATTGTACTTAGAGATTTAAACAATTTCTTATAGACCTTTACGAGTGCACTACACAAACTCATAACTTAGATGATGTGATTTTTGTTACATTTGATGTACAGTCATTCTTTACCATCATCCCCAATGATTTGGGTGAGCAGTATTTGCATGACTATCATACTGCGAATAGTGACTATGGACCAGTACAGATGGATCTTATATGTCACTTTTTAGAGGTGATTCTTCAAAATAACGTGTTCATCTTCAATGATAAAATGTACATTCAGAACTATGGCGTGGCTATGGGCACTTCATGTGCCAACAGCTACGCCAACATGTTTTTGGCACACTGGGAGAACATTGTGCTGTTTCAGAAAGAAATGTATAAGCAACATGTTACTTTCTACTGACGTTTTGTTGATGATCTGTTCTTGTTATTGAAAGGGAGTTATGATCAGTTACCAGAATTCCATCACATGACGAATGAATTGACAGTGTGCTTGAAATTCATCATGGCTTGTTTATATCATCGTATAGAATATCTAGACCT
This sequence comes from Protopterus annectens, assembly GCF_019279795.1. NCBI lineage: Eukaryota > Metazoa > Chordata > Ceratodontiformes > Protopteridae > Protopterus > Protopterus annectens. The sequence goes on from NC_056727.1 coordinate 238,090,779, forward strand.
CTATGGAGAGAAGTTGGAGAATGGCCTTATTAACACTGGTGTCTTTCGGAAATCATGTTATAGAAACTCCCTGTTATTTAGATCAAGCATGTACCCTGGTCATATTTTCAAAAAGTTTGATAAAAGGCTAAGGCATGAGGACATCTAGGTTGAACCCTATGTGTGAAGGGTTTCAGAATGAGATTGATAGTGTGGAATCCAGGCTTAAGAACAGAGGATACCATCAGGAGGAAATACAGTGGAATTTGTCAGACATCAGTGTTTTGAGGGAGAGTATAGCTTTGCTCTACTTTGGACCTCGTACAAATGTTATAAAATCGACAGAACAAGGTTATATTAATAGCCATCTGAAAGTACCCCTCTTTTTTACCAGTGACAATAAGGATTTGGTTGAGATTTTTAGTAAGAACTGGTCCGTATTGATGATTGACACAGAAATCAGTGAGCTAGTGGGTGAGAGACCCAGGTTCCTATATAAGAATAGGAAGAACTTAAAAAGACTTCTTTGTTATGATAGGAGAGTTAATGACATTCAGAGTGAAGGGTGTTCAATGCAACCTTGTGGCAGATGTAACCTTTGTTCATTCATTAATATCTCGAATATATTTTATCATCCAGATCTTAATAGAGAATTTGTGTTTCGTGTCTCAGCTACCTGTATGACATCAAAAGTAATTTATCTTGTGGAATGTGAATCTTGTCACTCATTTTATGTTGGCAAGACTAATAGGGTTTTTAGAGACAGAATAAGAGAACACATGTATAATGTTAGAATAAAGGCAGATCATAATGCACTTTCGAAACAAATTACACAAGCAGGAGGAACCCATACGTTCAATTTTGGAGTGTTGGAGGTCATAACACCACATATAAGGGAAGGTGAGATTAGAAATACCAACATTGCAACCAGTGCTCCACACCAGAGGTCAATTCCTCGTTGGTCAGATCTGACCATAAGCTAATCTCCCTAGACATCCACATCCCTCCCCCACCCCCCATTAGGGAAACCACAGTAAAAAATTTCTCCAAAGCCAACTTCACGCTTCATAAGACAGAAGTGTCAAACTTCACAACACCCATGCTGACGGACAATAGAGGTATGACTGCTGAATCCTACACAAATGCACTTTATAAGCACTTACATGAGTGCATGGATCGTGCAATCCCTAACAGAACCAAGATGCTATCCTCCAAAAAATGGAAGCCAATCTGGTGGTCCCCTGCCATAAACAAACTCTACAACAGAAGAAAGAAACTGTTGCAAAAAAGAGTAAAATCCCATGATTGGAGAAACTCCCTGGTCAGCTTCAGTAAGAAGATGAGATCCCTTATAAAAACCTCCAAAGCTAGTTATGAAAACAAAATTGCCACTGACTCTAAAGACAACCACAAAGCATTCTATAGCTATGTCAAGAATCTCAATGGCAACACTCAGATCTGCTCTGAGTTACAGCACAATGGCACTAAATATACAGAACCAACGGATATTGCCAACATCCTGACATATAGGTTCAGTGCTAACTTTACCCCTCTGTCATCCCCTAAAGGGCCCATCTCTATACCAGAACAATGCAATGTTCCTGTAATCACGGCTGCACAGGTAAAAGCACACTATCCAAAGCCAAGAACACAGCATCCATGGGACCTGACAACATCCCAGGCTGTGTTCTACATGAACTACAGAATGAACTGGCACCCCACCTAAGTACCATATTCAATCATAGCCTCACCTCAGGCTATGCACCCACTAAATGGTGCACAGCAACAGTTATCACACTCCACAAAGGAGGAGCCAACACAGACCCCAGAAACTACCGCCCCATTAGCCTAACGAGCCTGGTTTGCAAGGCTATGGAGCTTATCATCATGGAACTTATAAACAATGACATTGGTAATCTCCAAACTCAGGACCCCACCCAGTTCAGGTTTTTAAAAGGCAGATCATGTCTCCTAAACCTGATCGACTTCTTTGAAGGAGTCACCAAAGCCGTAGATGAGGGTAAGGTGGTTCACACAGCCTATCTAGATCTCGCCAAGGCTTTTGACACCATCCCCCACTCTGGAATTATAGATAAACTCACTAAACTAGGTATAAATCCCTATGTCACAAGATGGGTCGCCAACTGGCTCACTGACAGAACCCACACTGTGAAAGTAGCAGACTCCAAATCCAGCTTCAGACCAGTGACAAGTGGAGTACCACAGGGTTCAGTCCTGGGTCCTCTCCTGTTTGGTATCTACTTCTCTGAAGTACAGGCCAACACAGAAGGTCTTTGGCTAATGAAGTTCGCAGATGACTGCAAACTAGGAGCCATAATCAAAACTCCAAAAGATGTAGACATCCTACAAAAGGGCCTTGCTGAGACAGATGCCAGGTGTCAAAGCCATGGCCTCAAGCTCAATGCCAAAAAGTGCATTGTCATTCCTTTTGGTAAAAACTCAGTACCCATGAACTACCACATAGGTGGTAGTCTACTTAACACCGAAAGTGTGATAAGAGGCCTTGGGACACAGGTGAACAGTAGTCTCTCCTTTGATAATCACATCACCACAGTAGTCAGGAAATCCTTCTATGTGGCACACCTCATCACAAAAGGTTTCTGTTCCAGGAAAAAAGAGGTCATTGTTCCCCTCTACTCATCACTCATTAGACCCATTATAGAGTACAATGCCCCTTTTGGTATGTACCTCACAAGACATCAACAACAACTGGAAAGGCCACAGAAATACCTCACAAAGAGGATTACCAGCCTCAAAGAGATGCCCTATGCAGACCGTCTCAAAAAACTGCACCTTTACTCCGTTGCATATCGCCTACTCAGAGGTGATCTCTGCCTAACACACAAAGCTATGTCAAACCCAGAGCTTTTAGACATGCTCCACTTAAAGAAATCCCAATCCCTACGAGCTACACGCTCTAGGGACTTAAACCTTGTCACCACAATAAACAGAACATGCTGGAGAGATAGATTCCTGTCCCAGAGACTTCCCATACTCTGGAACAAACTACCTATCTATATCAAACAAAGCTCCTCATTAGTACTCTTCAAGAAAAATCTTGATGATTGGATGGGAGATAGGAAATTCACCATGGGGATCACTTCTGTGGCTCTGCTCGACAGTGGCACAGGAAAATAATTTTTTTTGGGTGGCGAAAGCCAGGGTACCTTTGGCTAGGCTTATATAGGCCCTAGGGCCAATAGCCTAGTACCTACCTATGAACCTGTGAACCTATGAATACAGGGAGACAAACTGAATTATTACCTTAGAGCTGACAGAGGTAAAGGACTAAATGAGAGGGCTTCCATCAAACCTTTACTCAAAAACGCAGGGAACAGAAATAGAAAAAATATATATACATGTATAGATTTTTAAAGACTTTTTAAAGTTGCGATATTAATTAATTTTAATTGATTTTATGTTTCTAAATTGTGTATTTTTAGAGTGCTTTAAAATGAAGCTTTAAAACATTTTTTGATTAATTAATTAGGGTTAGCTGTGATTGGTTAATGAATTTTATAAATGTAGAGGCCTTTTGATGTTTGTTAGATGGTCTGAAGAAGCTCATTAGTGAAAGCGCTTGCCTGTTTTGACATTGTCTTAATAAATTTATGAAAAAGGAGAACAAGGAACTGCCTGATTGCTTTGTTGCTGTTTTTTGCTGTGGATTTTTAAATGAAATCAGATTTAATGAAAAATGGTCATTGTCAGAGATTTTGAAAAAAAAATACTTTGTTTCTGGAAAAAAAACAGTGGGAGATTCAAATGTAAAAAATATAAAGTAAAACGTAAAGCAATTTAATATATTTGTAAATATTGTATTTGCTTGTAAATAATGTATATAAATATATATAAAATATTGTGAATTTTAAATAAAGAACACCTACTCATGACTAGCACTTGCACATCCCATTCCTAGCATGGAGGTAGCTGAGAGGATGGTGAATGAGATGTAACATCAACAGAAGGGAGCAGAGGTGAATGTCATCTTGGAAATAGTAAGCAGGGGAGCAGTAGAATATTCAGAGGAAGCTTTTCAAAGAAAGCTGTTTGACCAAAACAAAGAGACAGATGGAGGGAAGTGTATAGTTAAACTCTCCATTTGGGAGGGTTGCAGAATGATATACTGCAAGAAATGATTAATCAAAGTGAGACAAAAAATGAGGTTTTGTGGGAGGATATTATAGAAAAAAATAGATGAAGGAGCAACACCAGATGGAAGCAGCAGGAAGACAAAGAAGACATATGCAGAGACAGTTGCAGCCACACGATGTGAGAGAACAAAGAAAAGAAGACAGTGTGAAAAAATCATGGTAAGAATACAAAGCAAAAAGGAACAGGAACTGAACAGATGCAAGGTATGAGATAATGTAATTTTACCTTTGGGAGCAAAAGTGCAAGAAATATGAGTATTTACTCTGATTAACAAAGAGACATTCTGTGACATTTTCTTTCAGACTGCACAAGGTATGGAGAGATTTCCGTGTGAATATGAAAAAGACACAATGACAGTCCATGGAATAAATATATAATTAAAGCATCTTTTTACATGACTAAAAAGAAAATACATTTACAGATTCAACTGAAGTGGTAAGAGAAACGTTAAAAGAACATTTGAAAATATATATACTGTATATAAAGAAATAATAGACATTTCAAACGTTTATGATAATAGGGGTTACGGACTTGGGCATTGGACTGTAATTTCATTGTGAAAATGGAAATGGAAAAAATGTATGTATTCCAAGTCTTATAAATGTTGATGGTGACAATGATGTTGTAAAATATTAGGGACAACAAAGGACATATTATTTTTGTGGTAAAGAAGGACATTTAGTTAAAAGTTATAAAAAAATAAATGTTATATATGTGATAAAATAGGACATGAAACATAAAATGCTAACTTGAATGCTATAAATGTATATTTATGGCTGGACTGTAAACAAAGTGAATGTGTTAAGTTTTATAAACCAGAGTAATGAGAAAGAACAAGAATGGATTGAACAGGGGATAGAAGTAAATGAAACTTCAGAGAAAAGGGAGATACTAAAAAAGAAATAATGAAGGAGATGAATTAGAGGTAGACTCAGAAGTTAGGGATGAAAAAGATAAAAGCTGGAAAATGATAAGGGGTGTAAAGCATTCCATTGGTAGTAGAGTTAAAGAAAGAAAAAGGAAATTTAAACCATTAATATAAAGGAAAAGAAGAAAGGAAATGGATGATAACTCCTAAACTAAGAAGCAGGGAAAGAAACTATTTTAACATTTTCATGTATGAATGTTAAATAGTATGAAAAATATTAAGATAAATATAGCAATTTTAGAATAGTATAACAAATGTGACATTGATATAATTATTCTGGAGGATATGAGAATTTTGACACAAAAAATACAGGATGAGGAAATAATATGCAACATAAAGAGTGAGCATTGTTCAGAATTAGCAATTCTAAGCATAAGATTAATGAAAACTCTGGATGTTATATTAGTCAAAATGGCAAGAATGACAATTATAGATGTAAGATGGCAAGATAAAATGTATAGAATTGTTGCAATATATGCATATGCAACTAGTAAAGAAAGGCAGAATCCTTTAAAGAAAATATTAGATTATTTATTTGTAAACATGTATATAAAAATTACAGGAGATTTCAAGTGTGACTTAAGGGGAAATGAAAGGAAAAAAGAAATGTAAAAATGATGGAAGTGATAAAATGTGTAAAATTAGTTATATAGAATAAAAAACATGGACTTCTAGGAGAGGTGCTTTACAAATCTGCAATAGATTATTTTTTAGTATCAGAAAGAATATGTATAATGGAAGAAGAAACAATTACAACAGGTTTTCATTTGACAAAATCATTCCAAATGTATCACAATAAAGTATGTATAAAGATAGTGAAATGTATAAAAAGAATAAATGAAAATGAATAGAATGAAAAAGAAAATAATGATGTTAAGCAATTATAGAAGGATCATATTAGCATGAAAGCCTTTGATGTTAATTGGTCAGAATGGTGGATTACTTTTAAAAAATAAATAAATATGGTTATCTATTTTGGAAAAATAAATAAAGAAAAAAGAAAAGCAAGAAAATATTATATAAAGATGTGATGAATAAATAAATAATACAGACTAATATGATAAGGAAAAATAAATTTATAAGAAAAGTATGGTAACATTTGAAAACTATTGTATAAACAAAGATATTTTCTACAAGGAAGAAAAAAGGAAGTTTCACCTTATTTAAGCAAGATAGTGAAGGAGGACAGTAATATAATGGAAGAAACAAAAGATAAAGAGGGTAATAAAAACACAATTCAAAAATGGAAATTGAAAGTTATATGGATGAAATGTTTAGTAAAAAGAGATATAGTATAAAGAAATGGGAATTAAAAACAAATAAATTAATAATGATTTGGAAAATAGATCACATTGTATGAATTAGAAAAAGCATTTAAACAGTTAAATATGGAATCAGCATCTGGCTTAGATGGTATTGGACTTGAAATATATAAAACTCTAGAAATAAAACAGAAAAGTATTTAATATATGTATTCAATGAATGGCTAAATGAAGGATTAAAATGCAAGGAACTGTGTACCAGAGTATGCACATTTATGTGGAAAATGGAGAAAGGGATGCTAAACTGAGATCAATAGTTCTAAATCATCCAGAAATTTATGAAAATAATATAAAAGAGATTTGAGAATAAGATGCAATACATAAATGAGGATAGTGTGTACTGTATAAAAGGAAAATGATACCAAGAATTATTAATTATAGTAAAAGAAATTATTGATGATTTAAACAGAATAAAATAAGATATAAAAGTCATGGGAGAGGATATTGATAAATCATTTGTCTCAATACATCATATTTTGTGGAAAATAATGTATATGCATAATATTTACAGTAAACTCAAGCAAGTGATTAGAACAGCTTATAAGAATAATAAAATAAGAATCTTAGTTAATGGATGGTTAAGTGAGGAAATAGATGTGAAAAATGGTATAAGACAAAGGTGTCCTATGAGTAGTATGTTATTTGTTTTAATCATGAATACACTAGAGGGATCTAGGACTATTGAACGAAGTTCACTAGTCAATTCTAATCACTGACCACACTTTAACAAAAGCGCTTTCACCGAAAAAGGGTTTTCATTAAAGTGTATTTAAAAAAAAAATAAAACATTACTCTTACATTTTTGCAGGGGGCAAGCCCCCTTGCACCCCCCACACCCCCCTACTTAAATATTATCACTCCAAGGTCACACTACAGTGGGGAAAAGGGAATTTTCCCTTATCCCCACTGTAGTGCGATTTCTGCAATAGGCATACTTACGCGAAAGTGCCTTTCGGTGAAAAGCACTTTTGCGCAAGTTTGCCCGGCCGAATCTGTTTCGGTTATGTTGCCGTTCGGTGATCCGTACAAATCCCCAATAGAGAAGTAAATGAGAAAATGTAGAATGCAAATTATAAAATTCAAATGGTAGTTGAAATTCCAGTTATGATGTCATTTCCAGATTTTATTATTATCACAGTCAAAATAGAGAGTGGATGGGAGAAGTTTTATTTATTTAGTTTAAACTTTAAAGGAAAGAGGTATGATGCTAAATAAAGAAAAGAGTAAAGGAATGGGTGATACAATCAAATGGCAGGTGTATAGTTTTCTAAGAAATAAATATCAGTTTTAAGGATACATTTTGATAAAGAAGAACATAAAAAAGGAAGGGAAATAATATAAAAGGAAATACAATATATGTGTATATTATGGAAAATGTACAAGTTAGCATTATAAAAAAGTGTATTTGATTATTTCAGTTTTAATAGTAAAGATAGCATATTTATCCATGATTCTTAGATGATGTGAAAAACTTTTACTAGAAATATTCTTCTTTATATGGGGACAAACATTACATCTTGTCAAAAGGGGTATGCTATATATGACAAAGGAAGAAGGAGGATCGGGTATGATAAATCCAACAGTTTATGCTGCTTCATTAAAATAATATAAGGTATTAAAATGGTTTAATGAAAAGAAAGAGAAATTAGTGACAAATGTGTTGAAATATAAGTATACGCATTTTTTCTGAAATATAAGAAATAAAAGAACAAATGAACATTCCAATGAATAAATACAGAATTATCAACAAAAATAATAATGTGGAAAATAAAGACTGATGAAGATGAAGAAGATAGGACAATATGGTATAATAATTTTATGATAAAATATTATTGTATTAATCGATGGTAAAATGTGCCATAAGTAAAGATTAAAGCAATTAAAGAAAGAGACAAGTGGAGTAGATATAATGATGAATGCCAAGATGTTTTGTGGAGATTGGGAGTAAATAAATTACCTGTTAAGACAAATAGTTTTAGCTAGAACTAGCCAGTTTTTTTAGTTTCAGCACTCAAAACTGTTGTCTTGTGTGTAGCACTTGCTCAGAACTCATTGTAAGCACTAAACAAACTGGAAATTACTACAGCACTCAACTTTCCTCACTTGTCAAGAGGAAAACAGTTCTTAGTACTTAAATTAATAAGCATCTATCCAGGCATATCCATGGGTCAGCTCCCGGTGTTTTCTCCTGTCCACCTGATGAATCTGGGCATCTTGGGGCAATGTAGCAATTGCCTCAAGTACACTGACAACCCTCTCTTCATACCATCCAACACTACAATCTGTGAGAGATGCATTTATATAGCCAAACTGGAAGCCAAGCTCTCTCCAGCCAACACTAGATTAGACAGTTAAGAGGAGAATGTTAACACCTGCACCACACCACACTCAGCACATAGTCCTTCAAAACCCACACTACCAAAACCACAAATAGAAACACAAAGCACACATCCACATTCATGGAGGCTCTCAATAAAAATCTGACCAAGCAACAGAGACCTCCCAAGCTGAAATGCAGGCAACCACCACCCCCAACACTACCCAAATGACACATAGCCCACAAAATCAATGTGCCACTCAACCTCAACCCATAAGGCAAAACAATGTACCCAACACACTAGTCATAGGTGACTCTATAGTCAGGCACACTGATGTCCCACTCAGCAGACTAAACAAGGAGAAAGTTACTGTCAGCTGCCTGTCGGGTGCCAGGATCCGCCACATAATGCACGCACTTAGGTCACTCCACAACAAGAACAAACATGACTCTGTCATTGTCCATGTTGGTGTGAATGACCTGAGATGTACCTCCCTGGACTACATGAAAAGAGACATGGAGGAATTCTCAGATCTTGTAGCCAAGGCAGGTATGACCCTAGCCCTGAGTAGCATCCTGGCATCACCCAGAATTATACCACAGTACTAGGACAAAATGATTGACTTCAACAGTTGGCTAAGCTTCTGGTGTCATTCTAAAGGGATCCAGTATCTGTTTGCATGGACAACATGGTCGACAGACCACGATGCTTTGCCAGAGATGGCCTGCACCTGTTGCCCTGGGATTCCGGATACTGTCTAAGGCTCTTGCCCCACCTATAGTGCTTTTTTAAGCAAGGTTCAAATACTAAATTCACCACTGTAACAGGTACAAGCAAGCAAACTCTGAGGGTAATGCTACTCAATGCTAGAAGTCTAAACTTCAAAATGCAGTCACTCAAGGCACTCCTTAAAATGGAGAACATTGACATCTGTGCAGTGACAGAGACCTGGTTCAAGTCTCCAGAGAGCACCCCTACATTACCAGGCTATAATTCATACCACACCTTTTGGCCACCTAACCTGGACTGAAACAGTGGAGGTGTGTCCATATTCATTAAGGATATCCACACCTCCAGGCTAGTTGCTCAACATAATGCATCCAAAACTATCCAAGTGCAACTAACACTGGACAAGACTGCAATCCAGGTCGCAGCTTGTTACAGATCCCCCAACATGCCCCAGGATTCCCACTCTTCATTTCTTAAGATACTAGAAAATATTAAGGTACAACTCAATACCTTAATTATGGGCGATTGCAACTATCCCACCATCAACTGGGAAAACTACTCATGTACCAACTCATTCACTCAATGTTTTCTGGAATTCATAAAGTCCAACACCTTGGATTAGCTTATCCACACCCCCACCAGGGGAAGCAATATCCTGGACCTGGTCATTACCAATATGGGTAACCGGTGTTCCATGCCAGAGGTTAACTCCTTGCTGGTCAGATCTGACCACAAGCTAATCACCCTAGACATCCATATCTCACCCCCACCCCCATTAAGGAAACCACAGTCAAAAACTACTCCAAAGTCAACTTCATGCTTCTTAAGACAGAAATGGTAAACTTCATGACACCCATGCAGACGGAAAACAGAGGTACGACAAATGCACTGTATAACCACATACACGAGTGCATGGATTGTGCCATTCCCAACAGAACCAAGATGCTATCCTCAAAAATAAGGAAGCCAATCTAGTGGGCTCCTGCCATAAACAGACTCTTGAAGAACAAAGAGACCCAAAGACGATGCAGAAGCCCTCACAGTCCTTAACGCAGTTTATTAAGACAAATAATCACAGCGTTTTCGCCACGCACATATGGTAGCTTCATCAGAGGATACTGAGACAGCCAAACATGAACAATTAAATACAAAAGAAGTTAATTGAAGGCAAGTGCTTTCAATCAACAATAAATTGTGAATTATACAAAAAAGCCTACATTAGGCTAAAACGGAGAGGTAGAAGGAAAATAACTCATAACCTACATACATACAATACTATTGATAAGTCTAAGAGACTGTAACCATCCAGAAAAAATGCATCAATGTGGTACAGTCAAGCACACTTAGTTAAAAATAAGGACATCTATGCAAAATATATATATACAAAGAAATAAAAATATAGTGAAATACAGAAATATCAGACAAATATATGTCATTAAATCTTGGATGCACTTAAAAAATAAAAAAATGATAAAAGTACTTAATTATCATTCATAATAAACATAATTTTAGACAAAATAAAAAAGCGACATGAAACAGAAAAATAACTTTAAGGTAAAAAAGATATAAATAACCCAGTCCACATAAATATGTAAACAAGACATATAAAAAATTTTTTAAAATATTTAAATATGATGGCTACAGATCAAAAAAACAGACAAAATCTTGCTGGATAAAATTCAAACTCTAGAGTACAAAACAGACTCTAGAGTAAAAAACTGCAGCCAAGTGACTAAATATAACCATGGTTCAAGTGCTAATGCAAAAAGGACTAAAACCAAATCATGTCAAGGCAAGTCAAAAGAGAACACCTATCTCATGTACGATTTTAATTTAAGGTAAGGTGCAATATTGCAATTTTCATTCAACCCCGGAGGGTTGAAAGCATTCAGATTGAGTTGCCAAAGCAGTTCATTTGTTTCAAGTAAAATGGTAGTCGGACCACCCCGAGGTGGAGTAGGAAAATGATCAATACCCATGAAAGAAAAGGCATGCCCAGGAAATGAACAAATGTGCTTAGCAAGGGCATTTTCGTGTCTCTTATTCCTAATGGCATACAAATGTTGGTATAATCTGTCCTTAAGCCTTCTGTCCATCTTTCCGACGTAGAAGGCTGGGCAGCATGTACAGAAAGCAATGTATATTACTGATTTAGTGTCACAGGAGATACGATGATGTATAAAAAATTTTCTCCCTTCAATACAAAAACTGCTACCTGTTTTAATATGCGGACAAAAATTGCAGAGTCCACAGGCATAAGAGCCATTAATTCTAGCACTACAAGTGCCAGAAGGTGTCTGTAACCATTCTTTGATGTTTCTACTTCTTCTGAAAACTAGAAGAGGTCTGTCCCCTAACTTCTCAACTAAAGATGCATTACTGGTTATAAAAAAACAGTTTTTAAACAGAATATTCTGTATTGCATAAGAGTCCACTCCAAATGTGGAAATAAAACTACAGGCGGAGGCTCTGTGAGAGATTAATTCAGAAGGGGGCATGGAACCGGAGATGGTAGCAGAAGCACTGGGACTCAAAGCCACCACAATACAGGACGGACCTTCGTGAGACAAAAGAGGTCTATAAAAGCCATTAATTCTTTTATTCAAAACTTCATCTATTAGTTCAGACACAAGACTAGCCGGGTAGCCACGATTGACAAAAAGATTTGTCAAAAATTGGCACTCGACATTAAAGTCTGACAGTTGACTGCAAATCCTCACGGCCCTCACCAGCTGCCCTTTAACTATTGCTTTTCTAAGTTTGAAGGGGTGAGAGCTAGTGTAATGAAGGAAGGAATTCACATATGTATCTTTCCTATAAATTGTGGAATTTAGCCTCCCTGTAGCTCCGTCCCTAGTAAGTTTTACATCAAGGTAATTCGTACTCACAACATCAAACTTAAAGGTGAATTTAAGAAATGATGTTGTTCCATTGATGTATTCAACGAAACTTTGTGCTGTTAAGTGGTCGCCCCTAAAAAGGATGAAAATGTCATCAAGATAACGAGTGTAGTAAAAAAGTTTACCATTCCACTCTACGTTGTTTAAAACAAAGTTTCTTTCCCAATAGGACATAAAAAGGTTAGCTACGGCTGCCCCACATGGGGAGCCCATAGCAACCCCTCTTTTTTGAATGTAAATGTCCTTTTCAAACAGAAAGAAGTTTGATGACAAAATGATGTTAAGCAACTCGGTGACATTATTGATGACATTAATAGGGGCCTGGAGCTCACGTAAAAGCAAATCGATCCATTCAACGGCCTCCTGGTGTGGTATGGATGTATAAAGGTCGACCACATCTATGGTCAAAAAATTAACATCCATACCCACAACCAGCCCGTTAAGATCAGAAAGAAAAGACCATGAGTCCTTACATATGGTAGGTAAACTGTCCACATACTGATTCAATAACATATCTACATATTTTGAACAGGGATAGGTGAGGGAAAGCCTACCATCTATCAGTGCCCTCATAGGTGGATCCCCAAGATTTTTGTGAATCTTGGGGATTCCAAACATGACAGGGGTCTTGGCATGAGAGATATCTATATATTTGTATGTTTCCTCATCTATTCTGCCATTGATGTAAAAGTCCCTCAAATAGCCCCTAATCCTACTAGCACTGATATTCATCTCGTTGACAGATGAAATTTCATATGAGTCCGAATCAAGGACTCTGTGAATTCTTTCTACATAATCAGCCTGCTCAAAAATGGCCAAACCGCCTCCCTTGTCGGGCTTGATAATCCTAACACCGACATTGCGGAGGTCACGTAATGCCTGAAGTTGTTCCTTAGAAATGTTAAAGCGACTAGGGCCAACACAAGGCTGCTTTAATAAAAACCTAATGTCCAACTCACAGGCACTCTCAAACATTTTAAGGGCCACGTGGAGAGGTGGATTAAAAGTGCTTGGCAATTTCAGCTTCGGGGCCAGGGAATCTGTAGAATAGTTAAATAGAAGTTTCAAATTAAGTTTACGTACATAACATTTTAAGTCCAGTAACACTCTGGCCAAATCACATTTGGTGGAAGGGACAAACGTGTTACCCAAAGCTAGCAATTCAACCAATTCCAATTCAAGGGTAAGATATGAGAAATTATAAATTGTAAAGTCGCCTTTCAAGTTTTTAACAACCTTAAGGGGGGCATTCAGGGCATAAAATGGGTCTGTGACTAGTTGTTCCAATTCGCATTCCCCCTGCGGCGACCCCTGTTGTTCCTGTTCCCTAAAAAACTGGTACTCGTGTTTTGTGCACCATGATGCCCAGTGGGAGAATTCGTTTCATTCGGCCCCCTGTTGAAATCCTGTCTATTTTTATTACGATTACTCCTACGTAAGGGTTGATCGTTTTGTGTATGTGCATCATGACTGTCAACAAACTCGGGGTCAGTTACTCTAACAGTCTCAGGTGGCTCAGGTGGATTAACCCCCGAGCTCCCCTCAGTTTGTACCCGTAAATTAGGAAAGGCCATATCCTTAGAGTAGGATGACCTATCTCTATGTAATTTTTTGGCCTTATTTGTTTTCAATTTGACCATATAGGTGTCGATGCTGGAAAAAATCCGTGAATGATCATACTTCAGTTGTATAAAAGCATTATTCAACCTTATTTCCTCATCAAGCACACACACCTCCTTAGTCAAGTCAGAAATACTTATGGAATAATGTTTAACTAACAGTTCAAGTAAATGCAGACCCTGCGACTGGAAAAGAGTCTTTAAGTCAATTAAAAAGGCATCACTATGAATCAGTCCAGATGGTGCAAAATTACATCTAAGTCCCTTCGGAACAATGCCTTCACTTAGGCATTGGTTGAAGTAGGCAGTTTCCAGCTGCATTTTCCTAAGTTTTAATGTTTTAGCGTCCAAGAGCTTCAATTTGTCCGCCAAAGAGACGGCAGAAGTAGCGGAAGCATTACGGTCCTGCACCGGCGGAGCTTCATTGAAAGATTTAGTAAAAAATGAAAAGTCACCTGTGTTAGCAATCCATTCAGATATGGTTGCTCCACCGATAAGTGCTTCGGTCCGTTGAACGTTCTCCGATCGTGTAGGAGGACGCTGGTTACCATTACTTTCAATGGGGAGTGCAGCATGAGCTGCGACAGCTCCAGAAGACTGGACAACAGATGAAACAGTCCTAAGAGGTTGCGCGGCTGGTATCGATGCCTGGGAATCAGGGTCAATACCATGTTCATTCATGGAATGTCTCTCATTTGAAGTTTCGCTATGTCGCAAAGGTAAAAAGCTTTCAAGTACAGTGAAGCGCTCATTGAGCGCGTCGATTTTCTGCGACAAGGAAAACAGCAAGTTAGGCATACCGACAGTATCCCCATTCAATGTATCTTGAAACACTTGGTTAGTGGGGCTCTCCATGTCGAGGGATCCTTAAACAAAAACTGATGAGCACTTAAAAAAGTTCCACAAACTTTTGAAGAACAAAGAGACCCAAAGACGATGCAGAAGCCCTCACAGTCCTTAACGCAGTTTATTAAGACAAATAATCACAGCGTTTTCGCCACGCACATATGGTAGCTTCATCAGAGGATACTGAGACAGCCAAACATGAACAATTAAATACAAAAGAAGTTAATTGAAGGCAAGTGCTTTCAATCAACCATAAATTGTGAATTATACAAAAAAGCCTACATTAGGCTAAAACTGAGAGGTAGAAGGAAAATAACTCATAACCTACATACATACAATACTATTGATAAGTCTAAGAGACTGTAACCATCCAGAAAAAATGCATCAATGTGGTACAGTCAAGCACACTTAGTTAAAAATAAGGACATCTATGCAAAATATATATATATATACAAAGAAATAAAAATATAGTGAAATACAGAAATATCAGACAAATATATGTCATTAAATCTTGGATGCACTTAAAAAAATAAAAAATGATAAAAGTACTTAATTATCATTCATAATAAACATCATTTTAGACAAAATAAAAAAGCGACATGAAACAGAAAAATAACTTTAAGGTAAAAAAGATATAAATAACCCAGTCCACATAAATATGTAAACAAGACATATAAAAAATATATTAATAGCCATCTGAAAGTACCCCTCTTTTTTACCAGTGACAATAAGGATTTGGTTGAGATTTTTAGTAAGAACTGGTCCGTATTGATGATTGACACAGAAATCAGTGAGCTAGTGGGTGAGAGACCCAGGTTCCTATATAAGAATAGGAAGAACTTAAAAAGACTTCTTTGTTATGATAGGAGAGTTAATGACATTCAGAGTGAAGGGTGTTCAATGCAACCTTGTGGCAGATGTAACCTTTGTTCATTCATTAATATCTCGAATATATTTTATCATCCAGATCTTAATAGAGAATTTGTGTTTCGTGTCTCAGCTACCTGTATGACATCAAAAGTAATTTATCTTGTGGAATGTGAATCTTGTCACTCATTTTATGTTGGCAAGACTAATAGGGTTTTTAGAGACAGAATAAGAGAACACATGTATAATGTTAGAATAAAGGCAGATCATAATGCACTTTCGAAACAAATTACACAAGCAGGAGGAACCCATAAGTTCAATTTTGGAGTGTTGGAGGTCATAACACCACATATAAGGGAAGGTGAGATTAGAAATACCAACATTGCAACCAGTGCTCCACACCAGAGGTCAATTCCTCGTTGGTCAGATCTGACCATAAGCTAATCACCCTAGACATCCACATCCCTCCCCCCCCCCCCCTTAGGGAAACCACAGTAAAAAATTTCTCCAAAGCCAACTTCACGCTTCATAAGACAGAAGTGTCAAACTTCACAACACCCATGCTGACAGACAATAGAGGTATGACTGCTGAATCCTACACAAATGCACTTTATAAGCACTTACATGAGTGCATGGATCGTGCAATCCCTAACAGAACCAAGATGCTATCCTCCAAAAAATGGAAGCCAATCTGGTGGTCCCCTGCCATAAACAAACTCTACAACAGAAGAAAGAAACTGTTGCAAAAAAGAGTAAAATCCCATGATTGGAGAAACTCCCTGGTCAGCTTCAGTAAGAAGATGAGATCCCTTATAAAAACCTCCAAAGCTAGTTATGAAAACAAAATTGCCACTGACTCTAAAGACAACCACAAAGCATTCTATAGCTATGTCAAGAATCTCAATGGCAACACTCAGATCTGCTCTGAGTTACAGCACAATGGCACTAAATATACAGAACCAACGGATATTGCCAACATCCTGACATATAGGTTCAGTGCTAACTTTACCCCTCTGTCATCCCCTAAAGGGCCCATCTCTATACCAGAACAATGCAATGTTCCTGTAATCACGGCTGCACAGGTAAAAAGCACACTATCCAAAGCCAAGAACACAGCATCCATGGGACCTGACAACATCCCAGGCTGTGTTCTACATGAACTACAGAATGAACTGGCACCCCACCTAAGTACCATATTCAATCATAGCCTCACCTCAGGCTATGCACCCACTAAATGGTGCACAGCAACAGTTATCACACTCCACAAAGGAGGAGCCAACACAGACCCCAGAAACTACCGCCCCATTAGCCTAACGAGCCTGGTTTGCAAGGCTATGGAGCTTATCATCATGGAACTTATAAACAATGACATTGGTAATCTCCAAACTCAGGACCCCACCCAGTTCAGGTTTTTAAAAGGCAGATCATGTCTCCTAAACCTGATCGACTTCTTTGAAGGAGTCACCAAAGCCGTAGATGAGGGTAAGGTGGTTCACACAGCCTATCTAGATCTCGCCAAGGCTTTTGACACCATCCCCCACTCTGGAATTATAGATAAACTCACTAAACTAGGTATAAATCCCTATGTCACAAGATGGGTTGCCAACTGGCTCACTGACAGAACCCACACTGTGAAAGTAGCAGACTCCAAATCCAGCTTCAGACCAGTGACAAGTGGAGTACCACAGGGTTCAGTCCTGGGTCCTCTCCTGTTTGTATCTACTTCTCTGAAGTACAGGCCAACACAGAAGGTCTTTGGCTAATGAAGTTCGCAGATGACTGCAAACTAGGAGCCATAATCAAAACTCCAAAAGATGTAGACATCCTACAAAAGGGCCTTGCTGAGACAGATGCCAGGTGTCAAAGCCATGGCCTCAAGCTCAATGCCAAAAAGTGCATTGTCATTCCTTTTGGTAAAAACTCAGTACCCATGAACTACCACATAGGTGGTAGTCTACTTAACACCGAAAGTGTGATAAGAGGCCTTGGGACACAGGTGAACAGTAGTCTCTCCTTTGATAATCACATCACCACAGTAGTCAGGAAATCCTTCTATGTGGCACACCTCATCACAAAAGGTTTCTGTTCCAGGAAAAAAGAGGTCATTGTTCCCCTCTACTCATCACTCATTAGACCCATTATAGAGTACAATGCCCCTTTTGGTATGTACCTCACAAGACATCAACAGCAACTGGAAAGGCCACAGAAATACCTCACAAAGAGGATTACCAGCCTCAAAGAGATGCCCTATGCAGACCGTCTCAAAAAACTGCACCTTTACTCCGTTGCATATCGCCTACTCAGAGGCGATCTCTGCCTAACACACAAAGCTATGTCAAACCCAGAGCTTTTAGACATGCTCCACTTAAAGAAATCCCAATCCCTACGAGCTACACGCTCTAGGGACCTAAACCTTGTCACCACAATAAACAGAACATGCTGGAGAGATAGATTCCTGTCCCAGAGACTTCCCATACTCTGGAACAAACTACCTATCTATATCAAACAAAGCTCCTCATTAGTACTCTTCAAGAAAAATCTTGATGATTGGATGGGAGATAGGAAATTCACCATGGGGATCACTTCTGTGGCTCTGCTCGACAGTGGCACAGGAAAATAATTTTTTTTGGGTGGCGAAAGCCAGGGTACCTTTGGCTAGGCTTATATAGGCCCTAGGGCCAATAGCCTAGTACCTACCTATGAACCTGTGAACCTATGAATACAGGGAGACAAACTGAATTATTACCTTAGAGCTGACAGAGGTAAAGGACTAAATGAGAGGGCTTCCATCAAACCTTTACTCAAAAACGCAGGGAACAGAAATAGAAAAAATATATATACATGTATAGATTTTTAAAGACTTTTTAAAGTTGCGATATTAATTAATTTTAATTGATTTTATGTTTCTAAATTGTGTATTTTTAGAGTGCTTTAAAATGAAGCTTTAAAACATTTTTTGATTAATTAATTAGGGTTAGCTGTGATTGGTTAATGAATTTTATAAATGTAGAGGCCTTTTGATGTTTGTTAGATGGTCTGAAGAAGCTCATTAGTGAAAGCGCTTGCCTGTTTTGACATTGTCTTAATAAATTTATGAAAAAGGAGAACAAGGAACTGCCTGATTGCTTTGTTGCTGTTTTTTGCTGTGGATTTTTAAATGAAATCAGATTTAATGAAAAATGGTCATTGTCAGAGATTTTGAAAAAAAAATACTTTGTTTCTGGAAAAAAAACAGTGGGAGATTCAAATGTAAAAAATATAAAGTAAAACGTAAAGCAATTTAATATATTTGTAAATATTGTATTTGCTTGTAAATAATGTATATAAATATATATAAAATATTGTGAATTTTAAATAAAGAACACCTACTCATGACTAGCACTTGCACATCCCATTCCTAGCATGGAGGTAGCTGAGAGGATGGTGAATGAGATGTAACATCAACAGAAGGGAGCAGAGGTGAATGTCATCTTGGAAATAGTAAGCAGGGGAGCAGTAGAATATTCAGAGGAAGCTTTTCAAAGAAAGCTGTTTGACCAAAACAAAGAGACAGATGGAGGAAAGTGTATAGTTAAACTCTCCATTTGGGAGGGTTGCAGAATGATATACTGCAAGAAATGATTAATCAAAGTGAGACAAAAAATGAGGTTTTGTGGGAGGATATTATAGAAAAAATAGATGAAGGAGCAACACCAGATGGAAGCAGCAGGAAGACAAAGAAGACATATGCAGAGACAGTTGCAGCCACACGATGTGAGAGAACAAAGAAAAGAAGACAGTGTGAAAAAATCATGGTAAGAATACAAAGCAAAAAGGAACAGGAACTGAACAGATGCAAGGTATGAGATAATGTAATTTTACCTTTGGGAGCAAAAGTGCAAGAAATATGAGTATTTACTCTGATTAACAAAGAGACATTCTGTGACATTTTCTTTCAGACTGCACAAGATATGGAGAGATTTTCGTGTGAATATGAAAAAGACACAATGACAGTCCATGGAATAAATATATAATTAAAGCATCTTTTTACATGACTAAAAAGAAAATACATTTACAGATTCAACTGAAGTGGTAAGAGAAACGTTAAAAGAACATTTGAAAATATATATACTGTATATAAAGAAATAATAGACATTTCAAAAGTTTATGATAATAGGGGTTACGGACTTGGGCATTGGACTGTAATTTCATTGTGAAAATGGAAATGGAAAAAATGTATGTATTCCAAGTCTTATAAATGTTGATGGTGACAATGATGTTGTAAAATATTAGGGACAACAAAGGACATATTATTTTTGTGGTAAAGAAGGACATTTAGTTAAAAGTTATAAAAAAATAAATGTTATATATGTGATAAAATAAGACATGAAACATAAAATGCTAACTTGAATGCTATAAATGTATATTTATGGCTGGACTGTAAACAAAGTGAATGTGTTAAGTTTTATAAACCAGAGTAATGAGAAAGAACAAGAATGGATTGAACAGGGGATAGAAGTAAATGAAACTTCAGAGAAAAGGGAGATACTAAAAAAGAAATAATGAAGGAGATGAATTAGAGGTAGACTCAGAAGTTAGGGATGAAAAAGATAAAAGCTGGAAAATGATAAGGGGTGTAAAGCATTCCATTGGTAGTAGAGTTAAAGAAAGAAAAAGGAAATTTAAACCATTAATATAAAGGAAAAGAAGAAAGGAAATGGATGATAACTCCTAAACTAAGAAGCAGGGAAAGAAACTATTTTAACATTTTCATGTATGAATGTTAAATAGTATGAAAAATATTAAGATAAATATAGCAATTTTAGAATAGTATAACAAATGTGACATTGATATAATTATTCTGGAGGATATGAGAATTTTGACACAAAAAATACAGGATGAGGAAATAATATGCAACATAAAGAGTGAGCATTGTTCAGAATTAGCAATTCTAAGCATAAGATTAATGAAAACTCTGGATGTTATATTAGTCAAAATGGCAAGAATGACAATTATAGATGTAAGATGGCAAGATAAAATGTATAGAATTGTTGCAATATATGCATATGCAACTAGTAAAGAAAGGCAGAATCCTTTAAAGAAAATATTAGATTATTTATTTGTAAACATGTATATAAAAATTACAGGAGATTTCAAGTGTGACTTAAGGAAATGAAAGGAAAAAAGAAATGTAAAAATGATGGAAGTGATAAAATGTGTAAAATTAGTTATATAGAATAAAAAACATGGACTTCTAGGAGAGGTGCTTTACAAATCTGCAATAGATTATTTTTTAGTATCAGAAAGAATATGTATAATGGAAGAAGAAACAATTACAACAGGTTTTCATTTGACAAAATCATTCCAAATGTATCACAATAAAGTATGTATAAAGATAGTGAAATGTATAAAAAGAATAAATGAAAATGAATAGAATGAAAAAGAAAATAATGATGTTAAGCAATTATAGAAGGATCATATTAGCATGAAAGCCTTTGATGTTAATTGGTCAGAATGGTGGATTACTTTTAAAAAATAAATAAATATGGTTATCTATTTTGGAAAAATAAATAAAGAAAAAAAGAAAAGCAAGAAAATATTATATAAAGATGTGATGAATAAATAAATAATACAGACTAATATGATAAGGAAAAATAAATTTATAAGAAAAGTATGGTAACATTTGAAAACTATTGTATAAACAAAGATATTTTCTACAAGGAAGAAAAAAGGAAGTTTCACCTTATTTAAGCAAGATAGTGAAGGAGGACAGTAATATAATGGAAGAAACAAAAGATAAAGAGGGTAATAAAAACACAATTCAAAAATGGAAATTGAAAGTTATATGGATGAAATGTTTAGTAAAAAGAGATATAGTATAAAGAAATGGGAATTAAAAACAAACAAATTAATAATGATTTGGAAAATAGATCACATTGTATGAATTAGAAAAAGCATTTAAACAGTTAAATATGGAATCAGCATCTGGCTTAGATGGTATTGGACTTGAAATATATAAAACTCTAGAAATAAAACAGAAAAGTATTTAATATATGTATTCAATGAATGGCTAAATGAAGGATTAAAATGCAAGGAACTGTGTACCAGAGTATGCACATTTATGTGGAAAATGGAGAAAGGGATGCTAAACTGAGATCAATAGTTCTAAATCATCCAGAAATTTATGAAAATAATATAAAAGAGATTTGAGAATAAGATGCAATACATAAATGAGGATAGTGTGTACTGTATAAAAGGAAAATGATACCAAGAATTATTAATTATAGTAAAAGAAATTATTGATGATTTAAACAGAATAAAATAAGATATAAAAGTCATGGGAGAGGATATTGATAAATCATTTGTCTCAATACATCATATTTTGTGGAAAATAATGTATATGCATAATATTTACAGTAAACTCAAGCAAGTGATTAGAACAGCTTATAAGAATAATAAAATAAGAATCTTAGTTAATGGATGGTTAAGTGAGGAAATAGATGTGAAAAATGGTATAAGACAAAGGTGTCCTATGAGTAGTATGTTATTTGTTTTAATCATGAATACACTAGAGGGATCTAGGACTATTGAACGAAGTTCACTAGTCCGAATTCACAATCACTGACCACACTTTAACAAAAGCGCTTTCACCGAAAAAGGGTTTTCATTAAAGTGTATTTAAAAAAAAAATAAAACATTACTCTTACATTTTTGCAGGGGGCAAGCCCCCTTGCACCCCCCACACCCCCCTACTTAAATATTATCACTCCAAGGTCACACTACAGTGGGGAAAAGGGAATTTTCCCTTATCCCCACTGTAGTGCGATTTCTGCAATAGGCATACTTACGCGAAAGTGCCTTTCGGTGAAAAGCACTTTTGCGCAAGTTTGCCCGGCCGAATCTGTTTCGGTTATGTTGCCGTTCGGTGATCCGTACAAATCCCCAATAGAGAAGTAAATGAGAAAATGTAGAATGCAAATTATAAAATTCAAATGGTAGTTGAAATTCCAGTTATGATGTCATTTCCAGATTTTATTATTATCACAGTCAAAATAGAGAGTGGATGGGAGAAGTTTTATTTATTTAGTTTAAACTTTAAAGGAAAGAGGTATGATGCTAAATAAAGAAAAGAGTAAAGGAATGGGTGATACAATCAAATGGCAGGTGTATAGTTTTCTAAGAAATAAATATCAGTTTTAAGGATACATTTTGATAAAGAAGAACATAAAAAAGGAAGGGAAATAATATAAAAGGAAATACAATATATGTGTATATTATGGAAAATGTACAAGTTAGCATTATAAAAAAGTGTATTTGATTATTTCAGTTTTAATAGTAAAGATAGCATATTTATCCATGATTCTTAGATGATGTGAAAAACTTTTACTAGAAATATTCTTCTTTATATGGGGACAAACATTACATCTTGTCAAAAGGGGTATGCTATATATGACAAAGGAAGAAGGAGGATCGGGTATGATAAATCCAACAGTTTATGCTGCTTCATTAAAATAATATAAGGTATTAAAATGGTTTAATGAAAAGAAAGAGAAATTAGTGACAAATGTGTTGAAATATAAGTATACGCATTTTTTTCTGAAATATAAGAAATAAAAGAACAAATGAACATTCCAATGAATAAATACAGAATTATCAACAAAAATAATAATGTGGAAAATAAAGACTGATGAAGATGAAGAAGATAGGACAATATGGTATAATAATATTATGATAAAATATTATTGTATTAATCGATGGTAAAATGTGCCATAAGTAAAGATTAAAGCAATTAAAGAAAGAGACAAGTGGAGTAGATATAATGATGAATGCCAAGATGTTTTGTGGAGATTGGGAGTAAATAAATTACCTGTTAAGACAAATAGTTTTAGCTAGAACTAGCCAGTTTTTTTAGTTTCAGCACTCAAAACTGTTGTCTTGTGTGTAGCACTTGCTCAGAACTCATTGTAAGCACTAAACAAACTGGAAATTACTACAGCACTCAACTTTCCTCACTTGTCAAGAGGAAAACAGTTCTTAGTACTTAAATTAATAAGCATCTATCCAGGCATATCCATGGGTCAGCTCGGTGTTTTCTCCTGTCCACCTGATGAATCTGGGCATCTTGGGGCAATGTAGCAATTGCCTCAAGTACACTGACAACCCTCTCTTCATACCATCCAACACTACAATCTGTGAGAGATGCATTTATATAGCCAAACTGGAAGCCAAGCTCTCTCCAGCCAACACTAGATTAGACAGTTAAGAGGAGAATGTTAACACCTGCACCACACCACACTCAGCACATAGTCCTTCAAAACCCACACTACCAAAACCACAAATAGAAACACAAAGCACACATCCACATTCATGGAGGCTCTCAATAAAAATCTGACCAAGCAACAGAGACCTCCCAAGCTGAAATGCAGGCAACCACCACCCCCAACACTACCCAAATGACACATAGCCCACAAAATCAATGTGCCACTCAACCTCAACCCATAAGGCAAAACAATGTACCCAACACACTAGTCATAGGTGACTCTATAGTCAGGCACACTGATGTCCCACTCAGCAGACTAAACAAGGAGAAAGTTACTGTCAGCTGCCTGTCAGGTGCCAGGATCCGCCACATAATGCACGCACTTAGGTCACTCCACAACAAGAACAAACATGACTCTGTCATTGTCCATGTTGGTGTGAATGACCTGAGATGTACCTCCCTGGACTACATGAAAAGAGACATGGAGGAATTCTCAGATCTTGTAGCCAAGGCAGGTATGACCCTAGCCCTGAGTAGCATCCTGGCATCACCCAGAATTATACCACAGTACTAGGACAAAATGATTGACTTCAACAGTTGGCTAAGCTTCTGGTGTCATTCTAAAGGGATCCAGTATCTGTTTGCATGGACAACATGGTCGACAGACCACGATGCTTTGCCAGAGATGGCCTGCACCTGTTGCCCCTGGGATTCCGGATACTGTCTAAGGCTCTTGCCCCACCTATAGTGCTTTTTTAAGCAAGGTTCAAATACTAAATTCACCACTGTAACAGGTACAAGCAAGCAAACTCTGAGGGTAATGCTACTCAATGCTAGAAGTCTAAACTTCAAAATGCAGTCACTCAAGGCACTCCTTAAAATGGAGAACATTGACATCTGTGCAGTGACAGAGACCTGGTTCAAGTCTCCAGAGAGCACCCCTACATTACCAGGCTATAATTCATACCACACCTTTTGGCCACCTAACCTGGACTGAAACAGTGGAGGTGTGTCCATATTCATTAAGGATATCCACACCTCCAGGCTAGTTGCTCAACATAATGCATCCAAAACTATCCAAGTGCAACTAACACTGGACAAGACTGCAATCCAGGTCGCAGCTTGTTACAGATCCCCCAACATGCCCCAGGATTCCCACTCTTCATTTCTTAAGATACTAGAAAATATTAAGGTACAACTCAATACCTTAATTATGGGCGATTGCAACTATCCCACCATCAACTGGGAAAACTACTCATGTACCAACTCATTCACTCAATGTTTTCTGGAATTCATAAAGTCCAACACCTTGGATTAGCTTATCCACACCCCACCAGGGGAAGCAATATCCTGGACCTGGTCATTACCAATATGGGTAACCGGTGTTCCATGCCAGAGGTTAACTCCTTGCTGGTCAGATCCGACCACAAGCTAATCACCCTAGACATCCATATCTCACCCCCACCCCCATTAAGGAAACCACAGTCAAAAACTACTCCAAAGTCAACTTCATGCTTCTTAAGACAGAAATGGTAAACTTCATGACACCCATGCAGACGGAAAACAGAGGTACGACAAATGCACTGTATAACCACATACACGAGTGCATGGATTGTGCCATTCCCAACAGAACCAAGATGCTATCCTCAAAAATAAGGAAGCCAATCTAGTGGGCTCCTGCCATAAACAGACTCTACAA
Source organism: Protopterus annectens (assembly GCF_019279795.1). Lineage (NCBI taxonomy): Eukaryota > Metazoa > Chordata > Ceratodontiformes > Protopteridae > Protopterus > Protopterus annectens. The sequence goes on from NC_056727.1 coordinate 238,116,401, forward strand.
CATAAGGAAGAAGCTGTTGTAAAAAAGAGTAAAATCCCAAGATTGGAGAAACTCCCTGGTGAGCCTCAGCATGAAGCTGAGATCCTTCATAAAATCCTCCAAAGCCAGTTACGAAAATAAAATTGCCACTGATTCCAAAGACAACCACAAAGCATTCTACAGCTAAGTCAAGAATCTCAATGGCAGCACTCATCTTCTCTGATGGGATAGCACAAGGGGACTAAATATACAGAACCAACCGATATTGCCAACATCCTGGCAGATAGGTTTAGTGCTAACTTTACCCCCATCTCACCCTCCAAAGGGCTCATTTTAATATCAAAAGAATGCAAAGCCCCTGTAATCATGGATGAACAAGTAAAGACTGCACTCTCAAAGCCAAGAACACAGCATCCATGGGACCAGACAACATCCCAGGCTGCGTACTGCACAAACTACAGAATGAACTGGCACACCACCTAAGTACCATGTTCAATCATAGCCTCACCTCAGGCTATGTGTCTACTGAATGGTGCTCAGTGATAGTTATCCCACTCCACAAAGAGGGTGCCACCACGGACCCCGGAAACTATGAAACTACTGCCCAATTAGCCTGATGAGCCTGGTCTGCAAGGCTATGGAACATATCATCTTGGAGCTTATAAACAAAGACATAGGTAACCTCCAAACCCTGGAACCCACTCAGTTTGGGTTTGTAAAAGGTAGATCATGTCTACTAAACCTGACTGACTTCTTTGTAGCAGTCACTAGAGCCGTAGATGAGGTCAAGGTAGTGCACACAGCCTATCTTGACCTCGCCAAGGCTTTTGATGCCATCCCCCACTCTGGAATTATAGATAAACTCACTAAACTGGGCATAAATCCCTATGTCACAAGATGACCACAAAAAGAAATCTTCACCTAAACACCACGGCTTGTTCTCTGCTGATAAAACACTTATGTTGGGCATGTCTGATTTACGGAAAAAGCTGCACAATTAGCTAGAGTTGATGTCACAAGATGAGTGGCTAACTGGTTCCCTGACAGAACACACACAGTAAAAGTAGTCGACTCCAAGTCCGACTTCAGACCAGTGACGAGTGGAGTACCCCAGGGTTCAGGCCTGGGTCCTCTCCTGTTTGGCATCTACTTCTCTGAAGTGCAGGCCAACACAGAAAGTCTTTGATTAACAAAGTTCACAGATGACTACAAACCGAGAGCCATAATAGAATCACCTAATGATATAGACATTCTACAAGAGGGCCTCACAGAGACAGATGCTTGGTGCCAAAGTCATGGCCTCAAGCTCAATGCCAAGAAGTGCATTGTCATCCCCTTTGGGAAAAACTCAGTACTCATGAACTACCACCTAGGTGGTAGCTCACTAAACACAGAAAGTGTGATGAGACCTCGAGGCACAGGTGGACAGTAGTCTGTCCTTTGATAACCACATCGCCACAGTAGTCAGGAAATCCTTATATGTGGCACACCTCATCACAAAAGGGTTCTCCTCTAGAAAAAAGGAGGTCATTGTTCCTCTCTACTCATCCCTCATCAAACCCATTAGAGAGCACAATGCCCCTTTTGACATTTATCTCACAAGACACCTACAACAATTGTAAAGGCCACTCAAATACCTCACTAAGAGGATTACCAGCCTCAAACAGATGCCATACGCAGACCATCTCAAAAGACTCCAGCTCTACTCTGTCACATATCGCCTACTCAGAGGCGATCTCTGCCTAACATACAAAACTATGTCAAACCCAGAGCTGTTGGATATGCTACACTTAAAGAAATCCCAATCACTCCGAACCATATGCTTCAGGAACCTAAACCTTGTCACCACAAGAAACAGAACATGCTGGAGGGATAGATTCCTATCCCAGAGACTTCCCATACTCTGGAACAAACTACCCATTCATGTCAAGCAAAGCTCCTCATTGGCCCTCTTTAAGAAAAATCTTGATGACTGGATGGGAAATAGAAAATTCACCCTGGGGATCACTTCTGCAGCACTGCTTGACAGGGGCACAGGAAAATAATTTTCTTGGGTGGTGAAAGCCAGAGAACCTTTTTGGCTAGACTTACATAGGCCCCAGGGCCGATAGCCTACTACCTACCTATGAACCTATGAATATGCATTATAAAAAGAAAAGTGAAAGTATATGCTTTTACTGTGGAGAAGAAAAAAAAAACAACAGAATATGTTTTTTTTTAATGTAAGACAGTTAAAAAACTAAATTACATGTAGATTTTTTTGAAAATATCAACAATTTTCAAGATATAAATATGGACAGGACTGAATATGGATATTATGAAAACATAAATAAAAATCTGAAAATGTATTTAAGTAAGAAAGTATTTTATGTATTTTGGGCAATATGGAAGGAAAAAATTAATGAAATAATGTTTAATAGAAAATGGATATTGTCACTAATATTAAAGAAAATTAGACTATGGTTATGTAAAAAGGAATGGGATTCGATATAAAAATATAGAAATGACAAATTTTGATGTGTAAAATTTGAAAATGAAATGTATTTAAAATGGTTGTATAAATTTGTAAATATGTATATGTACATATGTGTATATATGTTTATACAGTGGATATAAAAAGTGTTCACACCCCTGTTAAAATGCCAGGTTTTTGTGATATAAAAAGATGAGACATAATAAACCATTTCAAAACTTTTCCCACCTTTAATGTCACCTATAACCTGTACAATTCAATTGAAAAACAAACAAATCAGTTCGGGAATAAATATAAAAAATAAAAAAATGTACAATACACTGGTTGCATAAGTGTGCACACCCTTAAGCTAATACTTTGTTGTGTGTGCACACCTTAAACTAATACTTTGTTGAAGCACCTTTTGATTTAATTATAGCATTCATTCTTCTTGGTTACACATCTGCCATCAATTAAAGAAACTCTGATTAACCCCAAATAAAGTTCAGCCATCCTAGTAGGATTTTCCTGACATTTACTCAGTTGCTTGCTTCAATAAAAGCCATGGTTCACAGAGAGCTTACAAAGCATCAAAGGGATCTCATTGTTGAAAGGTATCAGTCAGGAGAAGGGTACAAAAAAATTTCCACAGCATGAGTTTTGAGTGGAAAGATTAATGTTAAAGACTTTGTGAAGGGACACTGTCACTGGAAGTGTATATGTGTGCACATGTATTTTTGTGAGTGGTGTGTGTGTGTGTGTGTGTGTGTGTGTGTGTGTGTGTGTGTGTGTGTGTGTGTGTGTGTGTGTGTGTGTGTGTGTGTGTGCATGTATGTGTGTGTGTGTGTGTGTGTGTGTGTGCATGTATGTGTGTGTGTGTGTGTGTGTGTGTGTGTGTGTGTGTGTGTGTGTGTGTGTGTGTGTGTGTGTGTGTGTGTGTGTGTGTGTGATGGTATGGGTATGTTGTGATATGAGTGTGTGGCTGTCAAGATGCAGCCTCAACAGTAGTCACAATAATGCATATCAATCTACTGAATGGGTTCATGATTGTTATGGTAGAGGTTTGAATATCCTGTGCAGTACAGCTGTCTCTACTAGGAGTTGCACTGGTTGTACCATAGCCTTGGCAGGGTGTTGGCATTTTGCATGACTGTGATTGATGTCTATTAGCAGACATGCCACTGCTGTGACTGTCATGACCCAGGTAAATCCTATTCTATTTCTAGACACCTCCACAACAGATGCAGCTGACATGTTCTACATATGGGGCATGCACTCCTGTAGGTCATCTTGCATACCCTGCATCAGTATTACTTATTCTGCAACGGCTGTGGTGGTAATAGCCTGTGCCTCTATGGTGGCTCTACATATACACTGGGTTGTGGCCATTGACAGTCTGACTTCATGGGTTGGGTAGTAACCGTGTATCCACAGAGCACCAGTACCCACTCCCCTGTGTGTACCCCTCAACCAATGGGAGGGTGGGGTCAAAGCCTGACACAAGTATCATAGGGGATACCATACTTCCCTGATTGCTGGTGTCCCCAGTAACCTGTTCTCCATGTATGGTGTGTGTTTCCTGAATGCCTGCAGACACAGAGGCTTTGTTGATGGTCTGGGTAGGGGATGCAGTCATCACATTCCCTGTGTTCATTCTTCTTCCCCATCTCATCTTCAGTGATGGCAGATTTTTAAACATCAGGTGGTGACAGTTCTACAGTGGCGGGGCCATCCCTAAAATCAGCTTTGAACACACAAAATCATAATACTCTGTATACATATGATCCAGCACCAGATGCATTCATGATAGTCATTTGTAGGAACAGCAACATTTGAAAACCAAACATTTAAATTGCATACTTGATGCAGATGGTTATGTAGCTGGAATTCCTGATGATTCTGTATAGCCCAGATCAGACAGATTTAATTACCTGGCCAGTTAGTAATGCGTAAGGAGGACTTACAGGTGGTGTTACAGAGGAAGAGCTGTAAACATCTCGTAATTCTCCACTATATATTCCTGATAACTATTCAAGCTGTGCATCAATATCCAACACCACCACAGTGTGGGAACACATGGAGGTGTCACTACATTTGACAGAGGCCAGAAACTCATCTGTCTCCATTTTAAGTGGCTAAACCAATTATCTACCATGAAGTGGGCACCATTTAGTAATACTAATGGTTCAGCTGCAAACCATTGCATAAGTACAGTCTTGTGCAGCCATAACATAAATATCTACCGCCAAATCTTTCCAGGCATGTTTCCAGTAGGCCTGGTTGGCAGCATCCTTCCCAAGGAGGCATTTGTCATGAAGGCTGAAGTCCTAGTGTAGCACCTCATTCGTCTTACTGGAGAATTTATGTTCTCTTTGTTGATGATTTAAAACTGTATAGCTCATCAGATGAGGAACTGAAAGTACAACTGCAAGTTGTCAAAACTTTTTCAGATGATATTGGAATGTCATTTGGTCTTGATAAATGTGGAAAAGCAACCTTTAAAGTAGGAAAACTTCAGCTCCAGGAAAACATCAATTTGGGAACAGAATATGGCATAAAAGAACTTAAGCAAGAGGAAATGTATAAATATTTGGGAATTGATAAGGATCAGCAATAAAACACAAACAAATGCAAATGAAACTTTGTAAGGAATACTTTAGAAGACTTAAATCAATCCTGAAAACAGCATCGGTATCTACCAACAAAATTCAAGATATAAACCAATTTGCACTTCCTGTCCTAACTTATAGCTTTGGAGCAACTGACTGGCCCCAAAATGTGTTGGATAGATTAGATAGGAAAACAAGAAGGATGCTTCATTCTCACCAAATGATTTATAAAAATCAGTGCATACCAGGATTTTATATTCCCTGTTCCAAAGGAGGGAATGTGCCTCCTTGAAATTGATTACATGTATAGCAATCATGGCACTCCATACATATCTGATGACCACACAAGACCCAAATGTAGTGAAAGTTTTGAAACATGAGGAGAATAAATCTGAGATGACTTCTCTGCTTAATCTAGCAGAAGCATATTGGAATTAGGGAACACAGTCATGATATTTCTAAAAACAATGAAGTGAATGCCCTAGCCAAACATGTTCAACTCACAAATATGAACCATACTTTTAAGTTTATGGTAGTACAGCTTATTAAGGAAAATCCAAGAGGGGGAGACATTAGGAATTACACTGAACAGATAGAGATGGATTGGATTATAAGAATGAGAGCCAATTGGGGGAAGAGATTGAATGACAAGCTGTCATTGAAGCCTGTACTCCAGGCCAAAGGGGTACTTAGATAGGGCTACATGCAATATTCTAACTTTAATGTTTTTAGGTTTTTAAGTAAAAAGTGTCTATGCACATGGAATGAAATGATGAAATATATATGTGTGTATTTGAATTTTATTGGTCTATATGGCTGTTTTTAAAAAATGTATTTATCGGGAAGATATATGGAATGAAATAGTTAAATACTGATGCCAATTAAGCTCTATTTTACTACTGGTCCATTGTTTTTTTTTTAAATGAGGGGATGGGTTACATTGATTGTCTGCTGAAGCAGTCTGTTGCACTCTGAAACCACTCACCATTAAAGTTGGAAGTTTTTATGTACTCCGTGGTTTGTTTCTACCTTATTATTATTTTTTTTTGTATATTACCTTGGACTTTTTGGTCGGGTCATTTATCAACACCACTGTGTTTTTTGGTTTTTTGGTTTTAATATTGGCATCAAGCAGAAATGGAAATCAAAGCAGAAGTAGATAAAAATCAGGCAGCAACTGAATGTGTCAAAAACAAAAGAAAGAATATAGGGTGAAGAGCCAGATGAGAAGGCAAGAAATGTGGAAAAAGCATAAATATAGTTGCAAGTATAGAAACTTTCTGGAAGAACCCCATACAGCCTACCTTGACCTTGCAAAGGCTTTCGACACAATACCCCACTCGGGTATTGTAGAAAAACTTACCAGCTTAAATGTAAACCCATATGTCACAAGATGGGTTGCAAACTGGCTTAAGGACAGAACCCACAGGGTTAGAGTTGCTGGCGCTGTGTCAGACTCCAAGCCGGTCACAAGTGGTGTCCCACAGGGCTCGGTCCTTGGCCCCCTATTGTTTGGCATCTACTTCTCAGAAGTACAGGCCAGCATGGGAGGACTTTGGCTGACAAAGTTTGCAGACGACTGCAAACTGGGCGCCATAGTCAAAAGTGCATCGGACATGGATATCCTTCAGAAGGGACTCACGGAAACAGATAGCTGGTGCCAGAGCCATGGCCTGAAGTTAAACGCCAAAAAATGTATAGTCATACCCTTCGGGAAAAACAAGGTAACCCCAAGCTACCATATAGTTGGCAATCCACTAAGCACAGAAGAGGTTATCAGGGACCTGGGGACCCAGGTTGACAGTGGCCTTTCTTTTGACACTCACATTGCTAAAGTGGTTAGAAAGACCTTCTACATTGCCCACCTGATCATGAAGGGATTTACATCCAGATCTAGTGAGGTCATTGTTCCCCTGTACTCTTCACTTATCAGACCAATGATCGAGTACAATGCCCCATTCGGGATGTATCTCACCCGACATCTGCAGCAATTGGAGAGACCCCAAAAGTTCCTCACCAAAAGGATAAAGGGACTCCAAAATCTGTCATATGCTGCCAGATTGAAGAAACTCCAGCTCTATTCAGTCGCATACCGTCTGCTCAGAGGTGACATGTGCCTGACATACAAGGCCATGTCCAACCCGAATTAATGGACATGCTCCACCTCAAAAATCCAAATCCACCAAAACCACTAGAGCAAGTGACTTAAACCTTAGCACGGATATAAATAGGACGTGCTGGAGGGATAGATTTATCACTCAGAGACTCCCTATGCTGTGGAATAAAATCCCGGTCCATGTGAGGCAGAGCACCTCGCTGACTCTGTTCAAGAGAAATCTAGACCTGTGGATGGGAGATCGTAGGTTTACCCTGGGAATCATCTCTGTGTCACTGCTGGACAGAGGCACAACAAACTAATGGGCACAGTATTTTTTCATATAAGGGGTGGCGTAAGCCACAAAAATTTGGGCTAGGCTTATAAATGCCTTAGGGCAGATAGCCTAGTATAAACCTATGAACCTATGAACCTATGAACCTATGTTGATAAGTAACAAATACAAAAATGGGTAAGAAGAGGCAAATTCAAACCGAGAGATAAAAGGTTAATATTGGTGGCCCAAGATAGTGGACTATGTACATGCAGGTTTACAAAGTCCATTGAACATGTGGGAGAAACAGACAAATGTAGGTTTTGTAAAACTGAATTAGAAACAGTTACACAACTCATTGCTGGTTGTGGCATGCTAATAGCAGAAGGACTGTATACTGAAAGGCATAATAATGTGGCAAGACTGTTGCACTGGGAATTGTGTAAACATTATGGAACTGAAGTAGCTGAAAAACACTGGAAACATGAGATACAAAGCATCACAGAAAAAGATGAAGTTTATATCACATGGGATCACCCATTACCAACAGTTCAAAAGATAGAAGATGCTATAGAACTTTCTATAGAATGCCCACAGGAAATGGAAAATAAGGGGTGTGCCTCAGTATGGAAGAAAAGGAGTTAAGAGAAGAGTTGCTTGACTTAATAGAAAAAGATAGATATATCAAGATCAATGTGAGAAATAGACTGCAGAAGGTTAATAAAACCTCAAAAGTTAGAAGCTTGATAAAATAAATGAACACAGTAATTAGGACTGTCTATAGAGACCCATGCAATATAACAGAAGTAAACAGAATATATTACTCTGCTGCTAAATTAATAACTGCTAAAGTTCTATCACAGGAACACAGGGTAGCGAGGGAACAGAGGGGGCAAAAGCGAATACCATCATGAAAATATAGAATAGAGAAAACTATAAAGCAGCTAAGACAAGAAGTGTCATTATTAGAAGATTATAGAAGAAGGAACATATCAACAAAAATATTAAAAAAGATAGATGTGATAAAAGCAATGTGCAGTATTAGAACAGACCAGGGTCTATTATGTACTATTGGAGATAACAAACTAAACATTTCAAACAGGCAGAAAGACTTAGAAGATACGAAGATAAATATAAGGGAAAAGCACAAAATAAGCAATTTGTTGATTCCCATCATTGTATTAGAAACCCAAAAGATTTGGAGAAATAAAAAACAACAGTTCAAAAGATAAATGCTAGAAAACTGGATATAGTGTTCCATGAAAAGAAGACAAAAGTAGCATTGATGATTGAAATCACCATACACAGCGACTATGATGTCTTGTGTACAGACAGACACAAAGTCATAAAATATCAGGACCTGCAGGCAGAAATGAGAGCAATGTGGAAGAAAGATACCCAGACAGTTCCTATAGTAGTTTGAGCAATGGGTCTTATAAAAAATAATCTACAATCATATTTAGATATGTTACCAATACTTGTACCCCCCATATGAACTGCAGAAGGAATCATTTCCTAGAACATTGCAGGGGCTGTGAAGAGCACTTTTGGCTGACATCAAAAATTGAAACAATGCTAATTTCTTGAACTTTAATCCTACTTTGACTTAGGAATGGCCTCCATTCCTGTCATGGTATTAGAAACTCAAAAGATATGGAGAAATTAAAAAAGAGAATTTGGGATCTGAATGGAGAGGTGAAATCAGCAAGAAAGCAGAGTACCATTGCTGGAATTGAATTCATCCTCAAGTCTTAGTGAGTACCTTCATGTGGTGGACCCTGTTTTTGCAAAATATCACCAATACAGCATTGATATATAAACTTTATTTTATGTATCATGGAGAAAGGCAGGTCAAAAAATAAAAAGATTGACTACACAGTTTTCAGGGTAAATAAAAAAGTTGCCCATTCCTGGTGTATGCACTATTGCCAGGACTGGAAGAAAGGCAGTGTGAAATCCTCAGAGCATGGAAACATTCCTACCACAGGTCGAGGTTATGCTGCGAGTTGCCCCCTCTGGAGAAGAGGGAAGACGTATTCCACAAAATACACAAAAAGCTGACAGGCGTAAAAGAAGCATTAAGATGATAAAGGGGACTGGTGAGGAAAGGGAAGAAATTATGCATTGTTACAACTATGCAAATAGCTCAGAATTTCAGGACAGAGTATATTCCAAAAGATTAAGAAAGAAATTAGGTGGAAAAAAATCCTTCCCCAAGGAAAAAAATGTAAAAAATAGCACATAAAAATGTATGTTCCTTAATGCAGCAGATCAATTAAAAGCATTATCTAGATGACAAGACACTGGGTAAATCAGAAAAAGACACGACAGTGGAAGTGAGAAAACATAAAAAACAAAAAACTGAGACTTTTGAAAAATATAAAAAAGAAATGTGGACATGGGAAAGCAAAAGAAATCTGATATGGTGCAGTAGTTATGCAAAGGAGAAAGCCAAACTAATCAATAGAAAAAAAGAGCTCCAAAATTATTCGGAGAGAAACACAGGCAAATGCACACAGATATGCAAAAATAAAGATCACAAAAGGGTTATGCAGAAAAGAGGATTAGTGAAGTAGAAATTAAACAAGTAGGAATTGAACTGATGGGCATTTGTGAAATAATGAAAGAAATATATTACAGAATGGAAATAAGACCGACAATGCTGGGAGACTGGTAAAACAAATGAACACAGTAATCAAGACTATTAAGAGAAAAGCATGTGATATAACAGAAATAAATATGATACTTTACAGTGCAGCTAAATTATTAATGGATAAAGTGCTACCGCAAAAAATGTAAGGCAACAGAGGACATGAAGGGAACAAGTAAAATAACACCATGGAACCAGTGCAGAAAGAAAATTATAACGACAAGAATATCAATGTTAGAAGAATAGAGGGTGGAACCGATCATCAAACCTACTTAGAAAAACAGATGTGGTAAAAGCAATGTACAATGTCAAACCAGATCAGATTTATCATATATTATTTTTCAATAATAAACAATGGCACAAGCAGGAAAACTTAAAAGGTATGCAGGCAAATGTAAAGGAAAATACAATATGTGCCCCCAAAAGATTTTATAAAGAATTGGGTAGCAAAGCAAAAGGAATAGAAACATAAACAATACAAAAATAAATAAATCCACTTTAGAGAAGTATGCATGAAGAATGTTGAGCATAAAGATGCAGAATTGATAGAAGAGCAGGAAAAAATAATGAGCTCTATTGTAGATGATATGAAATGGGATAAAGAAACAGCCAGAAACATTGAGACAAAACTATGAAAAGCTCCTAAATGGAAAACCCCAGGCAGAATACTGTACCTTCCATCCATCTGAAGGTACTAACATATCTATACAAACACATATCCCTGAGTGAGAGCTATGCATACTCACAAACACACACCAGCTTGGTTACAACAGTAAAAATGATACTTCTCCATATGATTGAATCTGCAAGCCATAGTAAGAACTGCATACTACGAGCTTGCATTCTGACAACATACAACTTACGTACTGAAACTGGTGTATTCAGAGTTTATAGTCATTTACAAGAAAACTCAATCATGTCAATAGAACATAAGGGTAACAAAAGAAAGTCATAGGGGGCAAAAGATATTTTGTTGTTAAAGTTATAATGGAGAATTGTAAAAACAGGAAGAATCTAAGTATGATATCGATAGATTACAAAAATCATTTGGTAGCATCCCATATTTATGGACAGTAGAATGCTTACAGATGTATAAGATATATCCTAAACTGATGAATTACATACAATGACTATGAAACAGTGGCAAAGCACTTTGCAGGTAAGTTGATACAAAGTGCATACTTCAAAAGAGGATATTTCAGGGTGATTCTTTGCCAGAACTGCTGTTTTGTCTTGACCTTAACCCACTAAGCTGTTTACTCAACAGATAAGGTTATGGCTGCAGTTTAAATCCCAGTAGCCATCATTGTTTAAAGACAGTTCATGATTTCATGGATGGTTTAAAATTGTATTGCTCATCAGATCAGGAGTTGAAATCACCACAAAAAAAAATTCAAACTTTATTAGATGATATACGGAGGACATTTGGTCTTGTTAAATGTGCAAGAGCAGCATTAAAAATGCTGCAGCATCAAGAAAATATCGTCCTGGGGCAGAAATGTGATATAAAGGGGCTTGAGCAGGAGAGAGTGAATAAACATTTGGGAATAGATGAAGGGTTGGCAATAAAATGTGAACAAATGAGGATAAAGTTAATTAAGGAATACTTCAGAAGACTAAATCTAATATTGAAAACTGCCTTGACATCTGGGAATAAAATCCAGGAAATTTGCCCATCCTTTTCAAAAGTATTGAATCAATTGGATATGAAAACAAAAAAAATCATGTTTATTAATTGATATTAAAAAAAAAAAAGATTTTATATTCCTTGCTCTGAGGGAAGTATGTGTTTTCTCAAAGATGACTACATATGTAGATCTTTGGACAGCTTACATTTCTGCTGACCTCATCAGATCAAATAGAGTCATAGTTTTAAAGCAGGAGGAAAAGAAACCTATGATGATATTGTTTAGTTTAGCAGGACCATTTCAGGATAAAGCTGGAACTGAATTCAAACCAGAAATGGACAAAAAATCTGACAGTAATTGAAAGTGCCAAAAAACAAAAAGAGAATAAAAGGAAAAAGTTTAAATGAATCAGAAAGAAATTGGAAAGTCCACAAATATATTGAGAAGTATCGAGATCTTCTGGAATAACCTCATGTTGACCAAAATATGACACAGGAATGGTTAAAGAGAGGTGCATTGAAATATAAAGATGAAAGGCTAATAATGGCAGTTCAGGATAATGAACTACTTCCATGTTGGTTTAAAGAGAAGCAGACACATGCAGGTGCTGTAGAACAAAACTCATAAGAGTTTCACATCTTATTGCAAGGTATAATACATTCACTGTAGAAAGGCACAATAATGCAACCATAAAACTATTGCATTGGGGGGTTGAGCAAACACTAGAATATAGAAGTAGCTGAGAAGTATTGTAATAGGAACCACAAAGCATTATAGAACATTATGAAGTTTATATAACATGAGACCACCCATTACAAATAGTTCAAAAATATCTGCAAGTAAACAAGATGTAATAGTCCATGAAAAAGACAAAAGTAGCATTGATCACCGGAATTGATAAAACCAGTGATTATAGTCTTACATACAGAAAAGCACAAAGTCATAATATACAAGGATTTATAAGCAGAAAACAGAGCAATGTGTAAGAAAGATATCAGATCATCCCAACATTAGTAGGAGCAATATAACTAATATAAAATAATTTACAAAAGCACTTAAATAGGCTACCAATACATGTAACACTGTATGAACTCTAAAAGCAGGCAATTCAGCATACACTGTGGATGCTGAAAAGAGCACATTTGGATAACATGAAAGAGTGAAACAATTTAAATTTAAATATTTCCAATCATGCCCTGACCAAGTAATGAGGTCCATTCCCATCATGGTGTTAGAAACAGAAAAACTTAGAGAAATTATTTAATGATTACTTTTATTTAGAGTTTATACATATTTGAGAATAGATGGGGCTTCAGAAATAAAACATGAAGAAATGAGAACAAAACTCATTAAGGAATCCTTCAGAAGACTAATAGTTAAAATTGCATTGACATTTAGGAATCAAGTCCAAGCTATAAATCACTTTGCTCTTCCTGATAGAAATTGCAGCTTTGGTGTGATCGACTGGTCTCAAAAAGCATTGAATCAGTTGTACACAAAAACAAGAAAATGCTTTGTGCTTATCAAATGATTTATAAAAAATGTACATGCTAAGATTAGATATCCTTTGCTCTTTAAGAGGTATGGGCCATCTTGAAAAATGACATACATAGATCCGCAATCATGAGGCTGCATATGCATTTGCCGACCTCATCAGATCCAAAGATAGAGAAGGAGAAGTCTAAGATAACATCATTGATTTGTTTAGCAGGAGCATTTTAGAATAAAATGGGAATGGAAATCAAACCAGAAGTAAACAAAATCAGACAGCAACTGAAAGTGAAAAAATAAAGAACAGAATACAAAGAAAAACACCAGAAGAGAAGGAAAGAAAAATGAAAAGTTAGCAAATATAGTGGCAAGTATAAAAAAGTTTGGAGCAAGTTTATGTTGATCAAGATTTGGCATAGAGAAGGTTATGGAGAGTTGAATTGAAACCATAAGATAAAAGGCTAGTAATAGCCCCCCAAGATAGTGGGCAGCTTACACACTAGTTTACAAAATCCATCAAAAAATGGGAGCAGTAGCTAAATGCAGGTTACTAAAACAGAACATGAAAACCCATCTTACTGCTGGGTGTGATACACTCATGGCTGATGGTTACTATACTGAGAGGCACAATAACACAACAAGACTGTTGCTTTGGAGATTGCGCAAATGCTTAAATATAGAAGTAGCTCAGAAACACTGGAAACATGAACCACAAAGAATTATTGATATTGATGAAATTTATATCACATGGAGTCAGTCACCCATCACCAACAGTTCAAAAACAGATGCAAAAAAAGGATATAGTAGTCCAAGATAAAAAAGGCAAATGCAGCACCAATCTTTAAAATTGTTACACCCAGTGATTATACTGTCTTATATATCAAGGGACACAAAGTCTTAAAATACCAGGATTTGCAAGCATAAATGAAAATGATGTATAAGAAAGATACGCGGGCAGTTCCAGCAGAAGTAGAAGTGATAGAACTAATAAAAAACAATTTACAACCGTACTTAAATATGCTACCAATGCATGTAACCTTGTTTAAACTGCAGGAGTTAGTTCTGGGCACATTGCAGGTGCTGAGAACACTACTGGTGGCTGTCATCAGAGTGATGCAATACTGATTTCAAGACTTAGGACTGGGGTTCATTCCTGTTAAGGCATATAAACAACTAAGCATTTGCTGACATTAAATGAGAATGTTGCTTTCTTTGTAGTCATTTCTGCAGCTTTTATTCTGCCTTTTTTTAGGCATTAGTCTATAAGATACGGACAACCTGTAGCTTGACTTCCAAACATAAAAAGCAGGATATTTTGCATTTGTTGCCAGGTAAATCATATTAATTGAAGAGCAGCTTGCATATACATTAAAAGAAAAATTCTGCTTGCTACCCACATATATCAGTCATGGATGCATCTGCATAATGGTCAAGTATAGCAAGGATATGTACCCTTGATGTTAATGAGTGACTTAGCCCAGGGTCTGACTTTATAAAATAACTGCTGCTTTAATTTAGTGGGCATTTTACATAGAAAATTAGACCTTTCATTAAGAATTGTCTCTCTGTCTCAATTGAATGTGCTATAATTGATCACTTGTACTTAGTTATGTCTGTAAATATGTAAACTGGAAATTAGACATCATTACAATTAATATTATTTGCTTCAGGAGTACATCGTATCACTGTATCTAGAGAATTAGGTCATTCAAAAGTACATCTTACATGCAGAGTTTCATTTTGATCACTGTTTGCATCAGTTGTATTTCCTACCACTCTCTCTCCAAACTATCTTCTTCCAGTATCACCTTTTTCTTGCAGAATTTTGTCTTTAATTTCAGTTAACATATATAGTGGATAACCTATAGCAATAAAGTAATCTACCATATCATCCAGATCTTGTTTCAGTACTGCATTACAATATTTAGTGTAGCAGTATGTAGCATCTGTCCCATGATATACTTTTAAAAGTTGTTATATGTAGTCATTCTTACACACATCCATTTTGTATGTTTGTATTAAACTCACTTGGTGTGAATTATATATTTACATGAAGGAAATGCATCATGCATTAGAGTTATTCTATTTAAAATCTTAAAAAGGTAGTGCTATATTTAATACAATAAGCTGATTGTATCTGCACATAACAAAAAAGACATCATCCACAAAGCTTCTGTAAAATAAAATATTTTCCATAGAAAAGTTACTCCTCCATATTTAATAAATTCCATGTAGGCATAGTGTTGAGCCTACACAGAATGTTACTGTGTCCATGTACATGGATGACCCTCGGCAGTGCGCCATGCATATTAATGATGGCGCATTGCTGAATGAGAGTCATGGAACATGGTTATTGAATCAGTGTAGGGAGTGTGGTGCTGACTGTGTCCATAGATGAGTAACACACTCCCTACACTGTCCAATTGCTGTATATCAATGTAGTTTTTTTTTAAAAAAATGTTTTTAAATGTTTGTTTGCCTGGCACATCATTGAACACAGCATTGTTAAGCAGTGCAGGGACACCTGGTAGACATCTAAAAATAGAAACTGGATGCATTTAATTATTTACATAAAGGTCAAGTTTAAGCACAGCTGAGTGGGTTTGCGCGTCAAGGTGCAGTGCTTATATGTAACTCAGAGGTATATGTAAAAGTATAGCAGAATTCCACATAACTAAGTGGGTGTAGTTACAGCCTCATCTGCAGTAAGTGCAGGGTACGAATACATGGAAGGGAAAATAAGCATTTAATTTGGAAATAAAAATTATGCCAGTTATTTTTCAATACTGGCCCGCTGCACTCAGCTAAGCTCTGCGAAGACCTGCTAAGCACTGCATAAACATAATAGCTGAAATAGTTTATACACTGCTTGGCACCGCTTGGCTGTTTGCGCACTGGTAAGTGATGCAGCCCATTTTTAAATGTTGCCCAATGGTGTTTAAGGGCAGGAAAACAGGCTATATAAAGCTCACTAGGTGTGTATACAGGATAATCTGTTGGAGTTCTAACTGTGCAGTGACTATGACTGGCATTTGACAGGGTCCATGCTTCCAGGTTCAATGGTGGGGCTTTCAGGAGTCCAGGGTCATGGTTGGACTCCTAGTGGAAAACCATGATGACTGGCTGCTGCAGGGAGAGTTCCAGGGCTCAGAGTGCAAGGCAGAGGCCTGGGACCAGCTGGCATGTGAACTCACCTGTGTAACAGGTATCCCCCCACACAGGTGAGCAGATATGTCACCACTATGATGAACTGAAGTGTTGGAAGGGGGATCTCTTAGCCACCAGTATTCAAGATGCTTGGGCAGGGAATGCCACAAATGTTGGTAAGTACATTTACCTGTGTTTGACAAATATCTAAACTGAATGTTTGCTAAACTGGTATGCATAATGGTGTGACTTTCTTCCAACAAGGTGCAGAGGAGAGGGCTCACAACATTGAGGCGCATGTAGAGTGCTTGGCCAGGTTGTGCAGTGAGTGTGGTGAGTACAGATATATTTTGCTATATAGAGTCAAATAAGCAAGAAAGACTAAAGCATTAACTGTAATAAAGTACCTGCAAAACAGTTGCAGTGCAATAACTGTAGAATTACAGCTGTATTGCAACATCTGCATAATGACAACTGTTGTGCAATAAAAACTTGAAACTATACCAGTAAATGCATGAAGGAATCTCTAATAAATACTGTTGTGCAATAAGTGTTGAATTAGAGCTGTTTTGCAAAAATTCAATTATGACAACTGTGCTGCAATAACAGATAAACCAATACCAATAACAACAAGGTAAATTGTGTACATCAGGATTGTCTTGTTTTAACCACTGCATTTCAGGTATATCCATTCAGGCTGTCAGGTAATGTGCTGCAGTCAAGTATAACAGTGTAATAGCTGTACACTGCAAATATAATGGCTGCCATATATCATGTTTAACACATATAGTAACAGTCAAGTTTGTTTCAAGGCCAATATTGCTCACATAATGCTCTGTCTTCCACAAAGAGCAGGTAAGCAAGGTATATGGGTGAGACAGCCAACCCATGATCTGATATTGTTTGTTGACATCACAGATATTACAACCCACTAACAATATATTGTGTACACCTACAGTCTATTTAGTAATGTATACGTTACCTAGTATTTCTGTCATGCCTGAATTTCATTTTTGCATGTTCAATGTCACTGCAGTCTAGTATAAAACTGTAGTGCTATTGCCAGGTCATATTTTGGTTCCAGGTGAGCTGTAGGCAAATATCACTGAGTCAGTAGTCAGCAATGACTTAGTAGCTCAGTTTGTTAAATGTTCTGTATGAAGTATATTTTGCCACACAAAGACCAGGGTTTGAATCCAGTGCTATGTAGCTCTAAATATTATGGAATCAGTCATAGTCAGCCTCTAGCACAGTGACCATTGGGTCAGTGAAAGGGCAGTGTCGACTGTCCCATGGGTGTGGATGTGAGTTACACTGCTGCTATCTGAAGGCATGCACTTCTCAGATTCCACAACTCCCTCAACCATCCAAGGTGTTTACCCATTCATGTGTCATACACCGCCCCTGTCTGCTGTCTTGTCTGTCTTGTCTGTCTGCTATTGCATCCTCTCCTACCTAACTTACCTCCCTACATGTACCTATGTTCCTCCCCAACATTCCACTCTCCTTAAAAAAAAAATATCACCTCATACATAGCTCCCTTTTCCTCACACGTGTCTACTGGACACAACTAATGTGGTTGATTTGGCTTCACAACACTTTTATGTTATTCTCACCTCTCTCTCTGAGGTTTGAGAGTCCAAATTCATCTTCAGAATCTGTCAAACAGCACAGCTGCTGCTGTACAAGAAATGGAAAGCTATGGTTCTTTCCTACACCCTTCCTACACATCCCTACCTGACTTTCACTATGTTTTTCCTCCTGCTTGTCTCCATTTCACCAATGTCTTATTACCCTCTTTTTCCTTTCTTTGTAATTTTTTAGTGTGGGTTTGCATAGAGCTATGTGAAGAGCCGGGATGCGGTGTGCCACACCACACAAATCTACTTAAATGAGCTTTAATGAGCCTTAATTATCTTTTCTCACATAGTTAGTTACATGTACAAAACAATCACCATGTTTCAAACCCAGGCTCCTATCAACTACAACCTACTGCATTAAGCCACTATGTTACATAGATCTTAATTAAGGTATGTGTTTCCAGCAAAGCATACTGATTTCCACTGACACTGAAATTAAACCCAATGGTAAAAATGGAAGTGTCCCTGGGACAGTGATGCAAAACTACACCAGTAGACAGCCTTATATGTAATAATGGAAGTATGTGATGCTAGGGATAGCAGGCAAATGTCCCCTTTTATCAGCAACATCTTTATAAACACACCTGATAAGACATCAACGGCAAAGTACATATGTTCAACTGGGGCCCTGCTGCAGAAAAACTGCCTTTGAAAGCCATGCACATACTGATGGATGCAGACAATGTGTGTAACAGCCTGTATGTCTGCACATATATCTTGCAAATACAGCTGTTGCAACACTGACTCAGTATTTCAGTCTGTTAAATGCCTTGCATACAGTACATTTTTCCTCACACAGACCAGTGTGTTGCACTTCAATCACATTGTTTTGAAGACAGCAAGTAATGACTGAGTCATGCAATTTTAATTCCCATAGGTTACTGCTACCCAGTTTTGCAAGGCAAAGGCATGCAGGTAGGGACGCAGTATATGTCACCTACTACTCTGCTATTGGCACTGCTGCATGACAGATGCACCTTAAACACATGCCTTGATTGGATTGTTAAGGGTACTCTTACCCTGGCTCTGGTGTAATGACAGGGTTGACAATGCTGCCACAGTTACATGCACAGCTTGCTGACCTCTGAAGTGTTCACTTTCCCCCAATGTGTGCTGCAGCAGCCCGGATCATAGACAGCTGTATGTTAAGGTAGCTGCTACAGAGTGACCCATACCTCCCAACACCCTATAACAAGGGATCCAGACATAGCCATGCATAAAGGGGGGGGGCAAAGGCCCAGAGATAGGGACATGTTTAACAGGTTGCCCCTACAAAAATAGTATGTTGATAGAATGGCAGCTACTGCATTAGCATGCATATTCTGATGGGTATGAAGTGCAGCACTCACATGTCTCACTTGTGTTACTGACCTCAACCCACAATGTTTGCCAGTGAACTGCCAGATGACCACAATGTCATGGGACAGTGACCAAACAAATGAGGCAAAACTGTGGACATACTTCAGCCATCTCTACAGTGGACAGTATTTGTACCTACCCTGTGTGATCCTGTAGTCTCCACACTTTAATAGTGTCCATCTCTAAAACTAAGAAAGGGGTCAAGGCCTACTTGAAGGCCTTATATATTGCACTGTGGTGTTATGTCATTGGCTAATGATAGTGCAATTCCTCTGTTTTGGATGCATTTAGCAATTCTGGGCCACAGATTGGTGCAAAGGCAATTACCTGTTAATGAGCATTACCTACAGAAAGCAAGCAACTGCTTATGGGGAACAGGTCTGTATGTGTCTAAGTAAGGGTGTACACTCCTGTAACATCAAATGATGTACTGTAAGTCACCTCCTCTCAGTCTGTCAATGTCACACATAAATAGTTCTAACATTGTAAAAATGTCCCTGAATGTTCTTGATGTACTCTGGCTAAGTCCCTGTTTAGTAGACATTCATCCCTGTTTGGTTGAGAGCTATGCCTATCATATCTTTTAACCTCCTACAGTAGGAAATTACGATAAAACCATAATTAATGGGGGACAAAGGCCAAAACCTAGCAACAGAGTATAGATATTGGCCATACTGAGTAAGAATGTGAATAGACTAACAGATATTACTGTAGCATCAGTGTTTTCTGAAGGGTTCTGATGTGTGACAGTCAGATTCTGTTTTAATTTTCTGACAGCAACCATCAGTTAGTGGACAACCTTTTGTCAGACATCCACAAGTTTGTGTAAAAAGTACCACATCTATTAGGCAATCATGTTGACATTCTGTAAACATCTGTATAGTTGAGAGGTATGATGCCAACATGGAACATTTACTACAGCAGGCACAAAGTCAAAAAGCTTAGTAGTAGACCAAGACTGTCCAACTGTATCCACATATGCTTTTATAAGTATGTTCCCACAAGAGTGTCCATCTCGCATATATTTTATGTCTTGCAATAAGGATTGTTTTGCTTTACTGTAGACTTCATATTATATGATTTAAATAGTGTTTTATGAGAACGGATTTTTTTTATAATATGTCTCATTAAAATGTTTAATACATGTTTCTTATATATTTTTATATATAAATTTTTTATATATAAAGTTTTTACAAAGTCTTTATTGATTTGAAGGTTAGGCATGAGGCTGCTTAATAGCCACCTTGATGTACTGATGCTATAAGAGTATTAATGCTGCAGGATATGATGTCATAATTGTTGTTACAAGTGATGTATATAAATTAATCTTGTTTCATGAGTGCTTTTTGGTCTGAGGAAGCCCACACAGGTGAAAGCCCTTACCATTGCTTGCAATAAACACTTTGGATTATTAGCATTCTTCGTGTGGACTTGGATTTCCTGGTTTACTTGCTTCATTGAGATTACCTTGCATATATAGCATATGTGGATACAGTTGGACAGTCTTGGTCTGCTCCTAAGTTTTTTGACTTTGTGCTTGTTGTTTTACTTCTGCGATAGGAGCGTTTGTTTCCTGGCCACATATTTTGTTTGTTTATATACTACAGCAGGTTTGCATTGCTTTCTGTCATTGTGGTCTTAGTGGTGCTGCTGGACTGTCCCCATATAGTTGTTGTAATAACACACTGCTATTTATCCGAGAGTGGCCATATGACATATTAGTGGGGATTGTCCTGTAGGGGATACACCACAGTAGACTGCAGTGATGGGTGTAGAGACATACAGCAGAATCTGTAATGGCACACAGGGACATTACCCAGTATTGCTGCTATCATGGTGATAGCCACACATTCAGTGTGTTGCCAGACTATGGAATATGAAGTTTGACGGAGCACTGGATAGTGCAGGCCATTATGAGTGTGTAGGGTCTGTACATAGTGGGCACCCATGTATCTGGTCCTGTAATGTGTTCCCCTCTTGTTGTCTTGCAGGAATGATGCACCATTAGAGACATCCACCTCTTTTATCTGCAGAGAATGAAGCTATTCTGGATGCCCTCAGCCTCCACCATCACATCCTGCTTTCCAGGGCTCGCTACAATCATGAACAGTGGACAGTATTGTGGGGCAACCAGTATAATACTGAATCAGTCATTGTGGCAGGCTGTACATACCAGTATGTGTATGTCAGGTCTATCTGCATTGGAGGTCTGGCTTTTACGCAGAGTTGTTCACACATACTCATAATGTCAGAAATATATCTAGTATCACATTAGCTACTGTACATGTGGATATATGCACATATTACCTTGTAACACTGCAACATTTGGTGTTGCTGACAATACCTCTCCCTCACCTTTTCATAGGCCCATCAGGTGTGGCCGGAGTCCGTGGTCCTGTACCTGGTAGGTGTGATACTGTTGTTTTACAGATCATATATACCCTATGAAAGTTAAGGGCTGCCATTTTGCCTTATGCACAACTGTTGTGCTTAGCCAGAGTAGAATAGTTGTATGTTTCATTTTGGAGCAGTTAACTACAGTGCATAGCCTAGGAAATGACAGGTGTGTATTTATACAAACTTTAACATGTTTGCACTGATAGTTATGAGCAACTACACACCCAGCTATACATGAGGCAATTATTCCAAGATGCCTGTTCAAACTCAATAGGGAGATGGTACATACCTGAGGCAGTGATACTACAACTGGCATATCATTGTCAAGATAGGTGTACTGAGATTTATGTGTAGTTCTATCACATACACGGTCATACTGCATACCTCACAGGGGTATTGTACTAGCAAGTTAACCGGATGTAGGTGATGTGCATTTTATAAAGGGCATGACTTGTCTGTATATGTTGTTGTGAGTTTGTGTGTTGTGCATGGGATCAGAGATGAGAAGATGTGGGACATGTAATCTAGTTTTGACTCCTCACCTGTATGAGTCTGTGTGGATTTCCATACATAATTGTGCAGGTGGTAATGTACTGGTTTTGTTTTATACCACTGTCACATGCAGGTCACCAACAGACTCACACGGCACCTCTACATGGCCCATCTAAGCAGCGCCCCTTCCTGACTCACACACATGTTGTTAACTGTTTGGCACATGCTAGGCCTCTGGCACTCCCACACCACACCCTGTGCATGTGATGACACCTGTGTCACATCCATGTCATCGGTGCAGGGACCTGCAAATATGTGTCTGATGTACAGGGTGACTATATTACTTTACATGTATTTGTGTAGTGCAGTAGTGTTATGCCATCACAGTTTTATTGGGCAACAACAGGTAATGTATACAGGCATGTGTCATGACTACACATCAAGCATTGTGTATCTTTGTTGCCTGATGATACTCTGGCAGTAGTGTTACAGAATGACAAGTATGTCATGGACCTGTGTATGTTTTTGTCCCAGGAGTCTGAGCAGTTCAAATATGGATACATGGCAGCAATACAGTGGCACAGGATGGCAAGGCAGCACAGCAGAAATATGACGTCGGCAAGGTATGCCAGTATATATGCATGGCTCCCTAGTTGCATATGTGTAGAACAGTGTGTCAGGGATAATGGAGACAGTAAGTGTCATCATGATTTCATACCCTGTGACAAGGTCTGCTATCCCTGATACATGTCACCTGGGTATTCTGGATGCACAAATCTAGATAATAGATGACATCAATTATGCTTATGTATAGCCAGTGGCTAGTCACAGGGCCATAAAATGCATAACCATTGGAAATAGATAAGCCAGATTGGCATGTCTGTAGTGCCATAAGGGGGGATATATGCACAGACACACACACACACACACACACACACACACACACACACACACACACACACACACATTGAATGATGTCAGATTAGAACCCCTACCTATCTACTGTTGCACACTACAGCTTGCAGGACTTATCGCATGCCTCAGGAGTTTATCTAATATTAGACTGTCAGCCAGTGCTCTTATGGTGCATGACATCAGCAGGCCTTGTAAAGGAGATCAATGTTGAGACCAGCAGCTAGTCTCAAGGCCTTAAAATGCATAACCATTGCACAGAGATAAGCCAGGTGGGCATGTCTGTAGTGCCACACAAGGCCATAAAATGCATGCCATTGCAAGGAGATAGCCCATGTGGGTATATTCATAGTGCTGTGAGGGGATATATTGCTACACACACACAGATTTACATGATGTGAGATTAGAACCCCAGCCTATCTAGTAATACACCCCTTAGCTTGCAGTATTTATTGTATGTGCCGCAGAGTTTATCTGATAGCAGAGTGTTAGCAAGCACTCTTAAGGTGGATGACATCAGCAAACCTTGTTAATGAAGCCAATGTTGAGGCCAGCAGCTAGTCATAGGGCCTTAAAATCCATAACCATTGAACAGAGATAAGCCAGATGGGCATGTGCTGTAAGGGGATATATGTACATACACACACATACAGAAGTTGGATGATGTGAAATTAGAGCACTTACATGTCTACTGCTACACACTACAGCTTGGAGTACTTATTGCATGTGCCACAGAGTTTATCTGATATTAGACTGTCAGCATGTGCTCTTATGGTGGATGACATCAGCAGGCCTTGTAGAGGAGGAATTCAGAGGCCAGCAGCTCATCACAGGGCTATAAAATGCTTACCAGTGCATGGAGATTGCCCATATGGGCATGTCCATAGTGCTGTGGGATATATTGATACACACACTCACATAGAGTTGGACGGTGTGAGATTAGAGCTCCTACCTATCTAGGATTGCACACTACAGCTCACAATACTTATTGCATGCACCACAGGTTATGTCTGTTGGGTGAGTGGTTTATGTACTATTGCAGTGTTGTTCTGGTTCCATCGGACAACTGTTGTGGTGTGTAAGTGCAGATAATCCCAGTATTTCTGGGTATATGGGAACATTCATACATCCCCGCCCATATCTCTATAAATGTGTATAACAGGGATGTCTCCTTAAATGTTGTTGTGTGTGTACGATATGTAAATGTGTTATGCAGATATATGTTGAGAGTTTATATATCATTGCACTTTATATAGCTATATATACATCTTGTTATCATATATATATATATATATATATATATATATATATATATATATATATATCTGTGCCACATACTGACAGATACACTCATCAAACATGAGGGGGATAGGGAGAGACAGATATGTATATGTAGCTGCATGTATGTACAGACATATTTCCACATAGCAGGTCTTTGGGATGTAGAGATGACAGACTTGGGCTCAAGTTAGCTAAGTGTAGGAGCATGCTCAATGTGACTGTCAGTGCTTACATGGTGACTCCAGGCCAGAGCTACATGTACTCCAGTCCGAGATTATGTGCGCTACAGGCCATTGGCTGCTGCACCTGGTACTGCACTTCCCCGATATTGTCCAAGGCATTCACTACCTGATTGCTGACCTTAATATGTGACTCATACCTCAATACTGTACAGAGCTTTACAGACTGTCCAGCATTTTGCCTAATATGCTTGGTCCATTTTACATACCATTGTAGTTTTCTGTCAAATTAGTGGTAAATTAGTGAAGATTGCAGTCAATAAATAATGACAGACATCTGAGTTTCAGAATCCATATACATCAGATTCCTGCGAATGCAAGACCTGTTATTCCAACAACATTCTACGTATGAAAGAGCAACTATTTAAAACCTGTCCCTATTTGTGGGCCTTGGTCCCACTTTTATTCATGGTTTTGACCAGATTTCCTGCTTTTAGAGGTTGAGAGGTATGCTGGGACTGGGGTACATGATGTAACACCACACATTGGGTGACAGTCTGCATACCTTTCCCTGTACATGTTTTTACAGAATGTCCATCATTTTGCCCCATATGTTTGCTCTATTCCTCATACATTTGTGGTTTTCCAGTACAATACTGTAAACAACAGTCACTGAATAGTTGTAACTACTGACACATTTCAAGGATGGCCTTTACATCCTGCAGCTAATCTGACCTGTAGCAGCCTGCTGTTATACTAGCCACCTGCTAGTTTACTCATACCGTATATAATATCTGTCTGTAGGTATGGCCCTTTGTCCCCCCATTCACTCTGGCTTTGTCCAGCTTTGTTGCAGTAACAGATTGAGGGGTTATGACAGTCTGTGGGAATACCATGACATGAGTGCCTCACATGCAAAAGAAGGTGAATGCTGCCAGATTTGAACCATCAACACCATTGGCCATACTACTGTCCCTGGCCCAGTGAGCCACACCATCCTCCAAACAGAGATGTTTCATTCCTCACACTATCAACAACATACAGGAATTGTCTGGTCTGCTGTTATATCATTGCAGACTTACTGTTACAGCAGTTGTATGGGAACACTGATGTGTTTGGGGTGGAGGATGATCAGCCCATGCTTTGCTGGCTCAGACAGTTATTCGACTGTCCTGTGACCCCACTGTTTGGCATCTCTTTGAATAATGTTGTGGAGTTTCCAGCCATATGGCCTAATGGATATCATGGGGCATATACTAGTGAACAGAGTACCTGTTGTCCTAAGTAGCTGTTAGATCTGTACATGTAGGTCAATAGTCCACTATAGATCTCTGCTTGTAGCCCAGTAGCAAACTATATATCGCCCTCTATATTCCCTTGCATACATGTGGCAAATCCATACATATGCTACCATATTGCAGTACTCCTTACAAGTGGTGTATAGGAGAGTGATTTACCTTGCAAATGCAGCAGGTGACAGAGCTGTAGTTCTGGGCTGCCTCTGTCTGATGCATGCAGTCCACAGCCAA
Source organism: Protopterus annectens (assembly GCF_019279795.1). Classification (NCBI taxonomy): domain Eukaryota; kingdom Metazoa; phylum Chordata; order Ceratodontiformes; family Protopteridae; genus Protopterus; species Protopterus annectens. The sequence continues at coordinate 238,142,515 of NC_056727.1, forward strand.
TATATGGTGAGGTACAAGTTGTATGGTCTGGCTGGCATAATTTTTACTAATCTGTATGTGAGTCAGAGTAAGATTTAAGTCCCTAAGGCCCTAGGTTGTCAGTGCATGTGCTATGCAGTTTTTCTTGGCCAAGGCCAGGGCATATTGAGCATGCCTATGTCTGCCTACAGGGACAGCCTCAGGGGGTTCCTCCTCCAAGTCACCCTGTGGGTATGCCTGTGGTGACTTAGGCACTGATGGGGGACTGTGTATCCCTTTTCTTTGCTGATCCTGCTGCATCTGTTTCCACAGGATCATATTGTGTAGCATGGCACATACTGTGAGCATTTATGCACATGTGGCAGGAGAGTACTGCAGGGCTCCACCAGCTATATCAACGCACAGGAACAGTGACTTCAACAGACCAAACACATGCTCTGCGATGTTCCTAGTTTGTGCACGTGTCTCATAATGACTTTCATTGGTGTGTGTGTGTGTGTGTGTGTGTGTGTGTGTGTGTGTGTGTGTGTGCATTTCTGATGGGTGTCATCATCCACAGTTCCAGTGCATAGCCAGCATCCCCCAGTAAATGGTCGTGTGGGATGTCCCCCCTAGCAAACATGTGGTACATCTGTGATGCATGCCAGATATGGGAGTCCAGATTACTGCCAAGGCTGCCAGCACACAGATTCAGGATAATGCCCTGAGCATTGCACATGACCTGGCAGTTGTTGGAGTGGTACCCCTTGCGATTGATGTAGATTCTGCCTTCCTCACCGGGTGGTGCCTTAATGTGTATATGGATTCAATCTATGGCACCTAGTACCTCTGGGTAGTGTGCTACATGGTATAAGAGTTGGACAGCACTGACCCTCTCCTCATGGGTGTTGGGGAAATATATGTACTCACTGACATGTAGCATGGCATTCAGGAACTGATGGAGTACCCTGGAAGCAGATGCCCATGAGACCCCCATCAAGTCCACAGTTGGTCTTTGAAAAGTACCTGTAGTTAGTATCCTAAGGGCTACACATACCTTTGTTTCAACTGGGATGGGTTCTCCTCTGTTGGCTCTGACTCTCAGTTGAGGCAGCACAGCTCAGTGAGTTCTTGTAGTATGTCCCTGTCCTCCCTGTAGCACTCTACAATCTCCAGCTCATGTAGCTCCTGGTAGTTTAACATGGGCCTGAACACTCTTCTCCTTCTCAGTCTGGCCCTATTGTCAGCATCAGCATCAGCACTGACCTCAGCATCCAGCACATACAGATGTAGCAGACCTGCAGCAGCCCCTAGCATTCTCTCAGTTAAAATTCCCAAGTCTGTACTCCAGTGATGCAGAGTATGGGGGACAATCAGATTGTAGAGTGTATGCATTCTTTATAGTACTCTGCCCTGTGTACAGCCTGTGTGATTGGCTATCTATGATGCATTCCACCTGCCAATTACATCATTCAGGGGTTTTAATGGCCTAGTTTAAGTGCAACAAGGATCATCAGTAATTAATATATTATTGGCTTTCCTAGCCTTTTTTTATATATAAACAACCTTCCCTGCTCAGCACTGCTGCACTGTGCTCAAAACTGCACCGCAAAGATAAACAATGCTCAGCAGTCACTAGACACACCCCCATGGCCAGGCATGTTCAGCACAATGGTGCACCATGCAAACATTCTGAAACATGCTGAAACACATGCCCTGAAGGTAAACAAAGCTTAGCAATCACTGGACGCACTCCCCTGCTGAGCAGAGCACTGCACCACACAAATAGGTGCCACTGAGCTCCAATGAGCTTAAAAAAATGCAGACACACCCCTTTTTGATGTCAACTACCTCTTCTGTGGACACCGACATGGTTCTGTGCCTACATGGATGGGCTCTGTGGACACAGATACTCATTTGTGCTATTCAGTAAACCCAGCTCATTTGCATACAGTTCCCTGCATAATGCCTGGAAACTACACGGTTCCAGGGCCTGCCTTGTTAGCAACCACAGCAGTCTATCATTGTAGATACTCCATGCAGGGTCCTATAATGCATTACTGTCACATAATAATAAATCTGGTTTTCGACTCTTTTTTTATTTATTTTTTTATCATGAAAGCATGTTTGTGCACTGCAGTGCACTGCGCAGAATAACTGAGTATAAAAGAAAAATTAATTTCATTTAAATTATTTTCCAAATGATTTTGGACACATGGCGGATAGTTATGCTCATATCTGTGTCTACTATGCTATTTGTGCTACTCTAACTGCACTTTTACAGCCCCTGGTGTCAGTTTTAAATCTGTACATGAAATTTTTCTGTGTACATTATGGACACCAACATGGGGTCTGCAGGATGGCATTTCTGCTTGCTGTATCACTTTACCACCCTAATTTGCATGCAATTCACCTGCTTATGAGGTGATTTGCATGCCATGGACACTTCCGTGTTCCCATGCTTGTGCATGCCCTGGATCGCACATCTGCTTACATCCATGTAAGAACTGTGCCACTATGCCTACATGAAAAAACAGTCCATGTAAGCTTTATTAAATTCCCCCCACTATTTCAAATTATTTCCCCAGCCTGATGGTGGGAGATTAGCATGTATATTTGGGACCAGTGTACCCATGGCTGAACCAGCAATCTGATAGAAAATTCCTTTGCCACACATGAATAGATTATTTTCTGAGATAAATTCCAGTAATGTACATACTGGTTCTATCTTGCATATTGGATAGTCACTAAATTCACCTCAGTATTTAAGCATTGCCTCTTCACTTATGTTCAATTTATTCAATATTAAGAATGACTAGCATATAGCTGTCATTCACATTCTACCTGGACCATGTGACCATTTTAGGAAGTTACCAGTGCCACATGTATAGCTTTTGCTAAGTTTAAGATGAGGGCACATGTTTTAGGTACAGTGATACTGGTTCTGTAATTAAGCCATTTCCATAAATTATATATCTCATAGTTGAAGATTGGACTTTTATGTATATACCAGGCAGCCCATATCTAAATGGAATACGAGGGAAGTACACCTAAATATAGTCATAGGTTGCAGTTGTAATAAAGTTCATATGTACAGTTAACTCTTGTTACTAGTCTTCCAACATTAAGTCTTGTTATTAGTCTAAATGTATAGACATTATTCAGTAAAAAGCCATAGAAAAAAGATATTCTTGTATGTCAATAATAACTACTGTTGCATCTTTGTCAGGCAGTTTTGTAATAATACCTATATCTGGTTTCAAGTATTTTAGGGCTTGTTTCACTACCAAAAAAAAAAAAACTTGTAAACTCTAGCTTGATTATAAACTTCATAAATATCTTGCTCACAGTGTACTTTGATTTCACTGAATTCCTAACAGTTACCTAATGGCTCTGTTGAATGTTTGCAGCAATGGCTGTTAAACAAAATCCATAGCATCACGTTTATACATTACACAAGATGAAGACTTGAGCTGGTGTGGCTCACTGGGCCAGGGACAGTAGCATGGGCAATGGTGTTGATGGTTCAAATCTTGCAGCATCCACCATCTTTTGCATGTGAGGCACTTATATGGTGGTATTCCCACAGACTGTCATAACCCCTCAATCATTTACTGCAACAAAGCTGGACAAAGCCAGAGTGAATGGGGGGGCAAAGGGCCATACTTACGGATAGATATTATACGCATTAAGTACAATTAACTTACTGACACCAAGCACCAATCATGTTAAAAGAAGATTAAAAAACAAATTATGTGTTATTCAAATCAGTTTAAAAAATATTCCTACTTAAGTCAATATTTATGCCTTTAGAAGAAAGTGGCAATGCTTATCTTAAAGTTCAGATCTTTTTTAAAGGCTTGAATGTTGATTTTTGAGGATGACCAAGGCAACATCTTTTTTAATAGATTGTCACTGCTAAGTAATTCTTATTTTTGGAATAAAAAGCCTTGTGCATTGGAACATTGTCACACACTCCATAATCTGATTTACATATTGTCAAACTAAAAGTTCTATCAGGAAATACAGTTTTCTCTGCACTACCTCTATTTTAAATTAATCCTTACCTTATTCTTTTCTCAAATTCAACCAATGCAACCCGATGTCACAGCAAAAGCTACATTCCCTTTTCTTCCAGCTCACATTATGCTATGAGCTTGAATGCTAAGTGTTGGATTGGTCAGAAGTTTATCAGCAGACTACCACTTGCTTGATGAATCAAATTTTGCTTGTATATAAAAAAATCTTGAATTAAGTAGAATAATAAAATTGACCTCATTTATATTTAGCAAATAGTGTTATGCAATGTATTAAACAAACAAAAAAAAAAAATCATGGTACTTTTTCTCAATTAACTTGAAATTCAAAAAAAAAGACTAAAAATGTAACCATCCTAACATGAACTAGTATGAATTAGTTCTGACACTAATCTTTCCACAATTAAACTCTGATGTAATCGTTTTTCTGATCATCAAAGTATGCTGATGGTTTCAAGGTAGGCAGAGCAGTGTGTTAGGTTTAATAGCTGATCTTCTGGCCTTCCTATATGAAAATTATGTCAAGAAAATAGGTGCAGCATCATTTGAATAATATTCTTACAAGCTGCTCTTCCTTTTATGATGTAATACAGCTGAAAGGGCAACCCTACCCCATACACAAATTGTCATTATCCCAGAGTTTAGTTTTATCCTTACAAAATGAATCTATTAGCACTATATCTTAGCTGTTACCATTCTTGTTCAGCATTCCACTACTGATGAGCATCCTAAGAACACATCATGCTGGATTTTCATGGAATCTCAAATTACTTTATAGTGAAATTTGTCTCTTGACCAGTCGTATCATACTGTCCAATATGTTTAAGAGTTATTTTTAGAGAAAGCACATGTAGCAGAATGATTGTAGCAGGATATTTGCAGCTCTCCCACCTTTTTCTCCTACTAAAGTCATCTATCAGTTGATACTTTGGAGTTGTCGCTTTGTTGCCACAGCTCAATTTACAGCCAAGACTGGTATGGCCTGAAATTAAATACCTTTTGATAATGGAAGTAATTAATACAGAAATAGTATTTCTAGTTCTAAAAGGAAAACTGTAATCCAAAATTGAAAATACATTTTTTCAACACATCATAATATTCTGTGTATTGAAAATAGCAGAATCGGTCTAATGTATTGTAAAACTTTTTTTTTGCTACTGTGCTTAATTTTGTAGTTACATAAATAAAAGCAACACTTCTTTGGCCAATGCAGATTATCATTTTTGTTTGTATAGTGCTGTAATATGACTTGTCACTGCTTTTCATATGATACTTTCTTGCACTACTAATTGGAAAGAGTTTTGCTCTCTGCTGATATTTAGCTCAGAGAACTAAGGGAATAAGTTGTCCAGGTTTTATTCCCTGATCCTCTATTTGCCTGACTGTGTGACTTTGAGAAAGTTACTTAACCAGATAGCCCTCTCAGACTGAATCTGAAAAGGAGCCATGTGGATCAGAGCTCTACCCTATTTGGATAAATATAAATAAGATTTTATCTGTTTAGAGCACATTACTAACAGTAGTTAATCACAGTATTTGGGATACAACAAATGAGAAAGATACAAAAGGTCGAAACTATAGCTTCTTTGGGTTTTAATTTCTCCAAGTCTTTGGGGTTTCTAATATCTTGACAGGAATGGACCTCATTCCTAAGTCAAAGTATGATTAAAGTTTGTGAAATTAGTATTGTTTCAATCTTTGATGTTAGCTAAAAGTGCTCTTTGCAACACCCACAGTGTGCCGAAAAGTGACTCCTATAGTTCTTATGGAGTTACATCTAAGTGTAGAATATCTACATATGATTGTAAATTCTTTGTTTTTTTTTTTTTTTTGTTTTTTTTTACAATACCCATTGCTTCTACTACTATTGGAACTGTATGGGTATCCTTCCACACTGCACTCATTTCTACCTACAAATCCTGGTATTTTATGACTTTTTGACTCTCTGTACACAAGCACTATAATAACTGCATGTATCAGTGTTTTCAGTGTTACTTCTGTATTTTTTTCATGGACTTTTCTTGCATCCATTTCTTTAAATTGCTGATAATGGGTGAGTCCATGTCATATAAACTTCATCATTCTCTATATTACCAAAAACACGTAGAAAGCGATCTCCGAGGAGAAACACAAACTATATAAACCAACACACCTTGTGAAACCAGACCTGATACCATAGAAGAGTCCAGATGGTAAAATACTCCAATTTATTCACAAGCCACAGAAAAAGTTAAGCGCTTTCATCTGCCACACTACAGAAATTTATCAAAACTGTAACACCAAGCCAGAAAATTACTTTTATCTTTCAATTAATTAGTAATCAATTAAGTAAATCAAGTATTCAATAAAATTGCCTATAAACATTAAAACATACAGGTAGTTTTTTAAAAAAAACTATAGTATAGTCGATATAACAAAGACAAGTAAAAACATGTGCAAGTTAACATGTAATATTCAGTATTTTTACTACATTTTAACAATTCATAGTACAGTTGCCCTTTCTTTAAGTATAGGTACAAGTGAAACATAGTCATTTAGACCTGGGGGATGAGTGGCATTTAAAAATATCTGCCATCTATATTCACTTCTATATATGTCATTTGACCAATCTCCCCCTCTAATGTCTTTCCTTATAATTTCTAGGATTCCAAAACAGAATCCTAGCTTAACCTCGCAAGAGACTGTATGTTTATACAATGCGTTATTACTAATTTGTGTTTCTCAATAGCATAAAGATGTTCATATATTCTTTTATGCAAGGACCTCTCTGTTTTTCCCCACATAAAATATATGACAATCCTGACAAATAACTATATACACTAACCCACTACTATCACAGTTGCCTTTTTTCAAACATATCTTTCTCTGGGGGTCCACTATCATTAATTCCTTTCCATTTTACATATATATATATAGATATATATAGATATATATATATATATATATATATATATATATATATATATATATATATATATATATAGGGACAATATTTGCATAAACCACAACTAGTTGTACCTCCTTGAGTGAGTTACTGGTGGATCGGGTGTTCAAAAGTAAATTTCAAATTATGTCCCACCTTAGTTGTAAAGAATGTTTTTTCTCCCAGTTTGTTACATAATTCTTGGTTACATTCTAATATTAACCAGTTATAAGTCAAAATATCTTTCATTTTACCATCAAAAGTTCTAAACTGTGTAACAATGATGTTTGTATATTTCTGTTGTTTATTGGATCTCCCCACCTTGTTCATTCTTGGATCTTGACCTAAAAGTGGGATATACTTTTTACCCCATCCTCCCAATACTTTTTCATCCAATTCATAAACCATTTTTGAGGGGTATCATCAGGCCAGAAACATAGAGCTCAAATTACTTAATTCTAATTTAAAATCCATTATTGTGGAACACATTCTGGCTCCGCGGATCATCTGACCTCTAAACAGGTTTCTTTTGATGTAATATGAGTGGTTACTTTCAAAGGCCAAAAAACTGTTTGAATAAGTTGGCTTGTGAAAAACTCTGGATGTAAACTTTTCTAATTCATAATTTTTAGTGATGATAACATCTAAATACTTAATTTCTGTAGCGTGAATGTTGTGAGCAAACTTAAAGTATTCACAAATGTTATTTATATATTCACAGAAATTTTCTGTTATTATATCCCCTTTCCATAAAACAAAAATGTCATCCAGGTAACGCAAGTAAAGAAACCACCCCTCTCCAAAACCTGAATTAAAGATATATTTCTTCTCCCATGCTGCCACTACTAATTTTGGCATACATTGGGGCACAGCTTGACTCCATGGCCACACCTCTTAACTGTCTAAAAATCTCACTTTCAAAACTAAAGTAGTTGTGGTGCAATATGGTCTCCATAGTGTCAATAATAAAATTGAATAGGGGGCCTCTCAATGTAGTATGTTCTAATAATGCTTCTTAAAAAAGTTCCAGACCTATGTCATGAGGTATGGAGCTAAAAAGATCTACGACATCTATGGTAGAAAATTCCTTAGATTCAAAAATATTCCTGTTTAATCATTCTAAGAAAATCCCATGAATCTGTTAACACGTATAATAGGAATTAAAGTAGTTTTCAGTAAGCAATCAATAAAGACCCCCAGTGAATAGCTAGAACTGTTATGTGCCACTATAATGAGGCGGTGATATGATGGGAGAAACACATTTTTGTGCACTTTCAGGATCCCAGATGCAGTGGGGATGTATGTGTGGTCATTATGTAAAAATCTGAAGGTTTGCTTATTAATCACACCTTGAAATAAATTATCCTCCAGGAATAACATTAACTTCCTATGAGCTATATCTATTTCACCTCTAGAAACTATTTCATATTGATCTGTGTCATAAAGTATATTTGCTATATCATTCAGCTAATCAACTTTTTCCACCAATGCTACCCCACCCCCTTTGTCAGGCCTCATCACCCTGTATTGATCTGACTTTCTCAGTTTTCTTAACTCTGAAGGTGTGAGGTTAAAAATGTTATTTTTATGCAAATAGTGAGCCTGATAAATCTCCTTGGTACATATTCTTTCAAAATCAATTAAAGTAGGATGAATGGGAGGGTTATACAAGCTCTTTCTCTTAAATATATTACCTACTGGACTATTATCTGCCTCTTGCTTAAAATATAGTTGAAAATTAAACTTCCTAATATAAATTTTAAGTTCAGTAAGCCCGTCAACTATGTCAACTTTACTCCCGAGTACAAACTTAAACCCTTTCCTAAATAGGGAAAAATGTGCCTCAGTAATTTCCATGTCCATATAATTATAGACATGGAACCCATGTGAACAAAGTAATTTCCCTTTAAAGGATGAGGCACTATATTGTACATGTAAACCTGTATTCAATATCTGTTCCCCTTCCTGTTCTTCCAAAATTGTCTTTGACCCTTGGGCCCTTGTCCCCTCGGTGTTTGAGGCTGTCCTAAAAAATTATTGTTATTTTGATTTCTATTCCTATTCAGGATTTTTTATGATCTCCGTGGAAATGGGAACTCTTGTTCAAAAACCTCATCTATCCCACGTTCATACATTTCTGTATCATAATTATATGACTCTAATTTCTGGTCATATTGACCTGACCTAACTTCTGTTTCTTGCCTATTCAGATTATATGAAGGGGGGGGGGTTCATAATAACTCTTAGGAAGTGGATATGCTTCCGTGTGTTGATAATCAAGTTCATCCATTCTAAGTTTCCCTTGTTTCCGTAACACATTTTCTTTAACCTGTTGTTCAATTCTGTTAAAAATATTATCATATTTAACTTCAAAATTCATGAAACATTCATCTTCAGCAATATTTTGGTTTAAAACATTAATTTAATCCATCAACATTTTAATTTTGTTACTATTAATTTTAATAATAAAATGCAAAAGTTCTATGCCATGCTGGTTGAACATGGCTAACAATTCTTTAAGTTCTTCTTGCCTTGCTGTAATGCCATTTGGTAATTTGTACATTTGTAGTCCTTTAGGTACTCTTTGGACTCTAATGCATTCAGCCAAATAAGCATTGTCAATTTAAAGGCTACGTACCTTGTTCATTTTCAGTTCAAAGGTACATAAGTGGGAATTAATGTCCGTTGGTCTTGTAGGACCTTCCTCTCGGTTGAGGTTTAAGTCTCTATTAATGCATTGTTCGAGCCGCATAGTCCGGTTTGAGTTGTTATAGTTTTTAGAGTTACCCTGTCTACATGGAATGCTGTCAGTTTGCGTTAAGTAAGATGAACCCGGACTAATGGTAACAGCTTTTCCTGTGGCTCTTAATCCACCAGAAGTCGTTATAGGGTAAGCTGACGCATCAGCAGCTATGTCTCTTGGGAATTGAAGTTTTTCCAAGGTAGATTGCATCTGCTGGTACTGTGAAGCTATAAGTTTAATAAGCTGGGTTAAATTACCTTCTTCATTTGGCAGCGAAAACTCTGACAATTCCTGAATTGGTGAAGCCAGTGTAAAGTTGTTCGCAATGGTCACATTGTTGGTATCCATGATGAATGGTATCTGTAAACCACTGTGTCAGGCCACAATAAAGGCAAGGATGGTATCCAAAAAATGCTCAAAAGCACCAAAAACACATAGAAAGCGATCTCTGAGGAGAAACACAAATTATATAAACTAACACACCTTGTGGAACCAGACACAATACCATATCACTGCATGTAGCAATTTTTTCAATGTTACTTCTATATTTTTTTCATGGACTTCCATATCTGGTTTTCTTGCATCCATATCTTTAAATTGTTGATACTGGGTGAGCCTGTGCCATATAAACTTCATCAATTTCTATATTACTCTGCGACTCATTTTTCTAATTCTTCTCAGCTACTTCAATATTGTAATGTTTGCACAATCCCCAACTGCCACATCATTATGCCTTTAATTATACAGGCCCTTTGTCATTAGTGCATCACATCCAGCAACAAGATGTTCCTCTGTTTCCATTTCTGTTTTACAGAAGCCGCATTTGTCTGTTTCTCCCACATGTTTAATGGATTTTGTAAACCGTGTATGTAGCCTAGCAAGCTAATATTAACTTTCACCTTTTGGTTTAAATTCACTACTTCTTGAACATTTTGAGTGAGATCCTGATTACTACAAGGTTTTCCCAGGAGTTTTCTGTACTTCCAACTATATTTATGCCTTTTCCACATTTCTTGTCTTTTCATCTGATGATTTTTTTTTTTTTTTGCATTCAGTTGCTGCCTGCTTTTTATCTACTTCTGGTTTGATTTCCATTCCTGCTTGACACCAATATGATTCTGCTAATTTAAGCAGGGAAGCCATCTTAGATTTGTTCAGTTTATAATTTAAAACTTTCACAATGCTTTAATCTGGTGATGTCAGCAAATATAAATGCCATCCTATTATTGCAGATCCATACATCTATCAATTTTAAGAAAGCCTATACCTCCTTCAGAATGTGGAATACATAATCTTGGTATACACACTGTTTTTTTTTCATATATTTTTTGATAAGCATAAAAGATTTTTGTTTTGTTTTCCTGTCCATCTGATCCAATACCTTTTGGGGCCAGTCAATCACCCTAAAACTGTAAGTTAGAATAGGAAGAAAAAGTTGGTTTATAGCTTGGACTTTGTTTCTAGATGCTAGAGGTATTTTCAGTATTACTTTCAGTCTTGTAAAATATTCCTGACTGGATTTTGTTAGCATTTGTTCATGTTTTTTGTTGTTCCTTCATCCATCAATTCCCAAATATTTATACATTCCCCCCTGTTCAAGTTCCTTTATATCACATTCCTGTTTCAGACGGATATTTTCTTGGTGCTCCAGCTTTTCTGCATTAAAGGTTGTTTTTGAAGATTTATCAAGACCAAATAACATTCTTATATCATCTCAGAAAGGTTTGAACACTTGCAGTTGTGTTTTCAATTCCTCGTCTAATGAACTATACAGTTTTAAATTATACACAAAAAGAAGATGAGAAATATTTACACTTTCTTGTTATCTGGGAACCAAACTGTAGTCATGACCTAATCTATTAAGTAGATAGCATAATGGATTAAGGACCAGACAAAATATCAGCGGTGACAAAATGTCACCCTGGAATATCCCCCTTTACATTTTTATCCCTGGGATAATAATTTGTCCTTTATCATGACTTAGCTGCAAAGTGGTTTCCCATTGTTTCATGGTCACTGTTATGTAATAAATCAGTGTAGGGTGTATCTTATATATTTTTAAGTAGTCTTTATCCATGAATGTGAAATACTATGAAATGTTTTTTTTATAGTCTGTCCATGCCATACTTAGATCCTTCCCCTTTTTACAGTTCTCCATTATGACTTTATTTAACAGCAAATGATCCTTTGTTCCACATGACTTTCTTTTATTGCACTTTTGTTTATCACCATGATTGAGCTTTCTTCTAAATGACTATAAACTCTATTGGCATCAATTCCAGTGTATAGTTTATATGTCATTGGAAGGCAAGTTATTACTCTACAGTTTTTAGGATACCTTGCAGGTTCACTTTTATTCTTTGCTTTCTTATTTTTTCTATTGTAAAATTTTCCATATTCAGATGTCTTTGCCCGTATTTCTCTTCAAATAACTTTGGTGTTGCTTTTTTTTGCATTGGTTAGTTTTGTTTTCTCCTTTGCATAAATATTGCATCACATTAAATCTCTTTTTTCATTCCTATACACATATTTCTTCTTCAGATGTCTCCTGCTCCTCCTGTTTCTCCTTACTTGGGACTTGGGAGACTCATTTTTCCATCATGCTGTGATATAACCTGAGTTAGCTTTTATATACTAAACCCTTCACTTTGTAGATATTGCATAACTTCTACTTGCATTTTCTAACTTCTATTTACTAATCTTCCGTTCTACACCACCCCCTTGTGATGTTATTTTTTTGTATTGTGAAATTTTTCATATCTGGGTGCCTTTGTCTGTATTTCTATTTGAATATCTTTGGGGCTACGTTTTTTGTACTGATTAATGTGGCTTTCTCCTTTGCACCTTGTCAGATCTATCCTTCTCTCTCATGCCCATATTGCTTTTTCATACCTTTCAAACATCTCTAGATGTTGTTCTTTATATTTTCCCACTTCTCAAGCACTTCTTTTCACAAATTGCCCATGTAATGTTTTTCATGAATCTGTTGTATTGGTGAGCACACATTTGCATTTGAATCTTTTGGCAGTTTTCTTGTGCAGTTATTCTTCTTTCCTCTAATCTTTCACTTAACTTTTTTGCATGCATTCTGTCTGAAGATTCTGGGCTTCTTGTATAATAGTAATAATACATCATTTCTTTCTTCTTCTCAGTAGGCCTCTCTTCCATCTTTATGGCTCTTTTTTGGCCTATCAGATTTTGTGATATTTGTGGACTGCTACTTCCTTCTACAACAGAGGGGCCATCCTCCACCTGAGCCTAGCCTAACCCTATTACAGGAATGTTTCCATGTCTTGAGGATTCATCACTGCCATTTTTCCAGTCCTGGCACCATTGCATCTACTAGGATTGGACACTTTTTTTATCCTGGGGCTTGTGCACATAGCTGTCTTTTTTATTTTTTTAACCAAATTCTGTCCATGATATATGCTATATAAAATACAGTCTATGTATCAATGTCACCTTAATGAGATTTTGTGAAAAACAGGGTCCTCCTCATGAAGGTGCTCACCAAGACTTGAGGTTAAATAAAATTTCTGCAATACCACTCTCTTTTTCTTGCTGATTTTGTCATATCTCCATTTGGATACCACTCATTGCTGTGTAGTATCGATGCAGTCTGAAACTAAATATTTTCTGAATTAACATATCATCTGACTCAGAGAAAAATGAAGTGTTGTTCATGGTCTGTGGCAGAGAAACAAATGGAAATAAAAATGTAAGTAAACTAAAAAAAGATGAGTTAGTAGTGGGTCATGGGCAGTAAGGTGCATCTAGGTGATGTTATATAGAAAATAATTCTGTGATGCTAACTATATTAAAGAGTATAATTTTCCTTTAAAAGGTAGTTTAATGTAAGTACATTCTGAATCATTAAAGTATTTGGAAAAGAAGGCTAAGAAGAGAAACATATATGAAACACAGGAAAATAGTGACAATATAACCAGCATTCTGAAAGTAAACAGTAATTCTGGTCACTGCTGTTATAACTAATTTGAAAGAAAACACTTGAGAAGGTGGTACAATATTATAAGTTCAGGTTCCAGACTCATACATACATACATACTCATAGTGTATTGTGGAAAAGGTAAAACTTTGCCATGAAACAAAATCATGTCAGTGTGTTCAGCTTTATCAGCTATTTGGGGTTAGAACAAATTAAAATTATTAATAACTTATTATAGTGCTGCAAGAGCACTCATGTTAGTTAGATCAAGCATGCACTCAAGTTCTTGAACAAGAAGTACCAACATAACTCTGCCACAGTTCGTGCGGGTGTCAATTATGGGAGGTGGAACTCCCTGGACTGTATGAAGAGAATCATGATGGAGCTCTCAGACTATATGCCCAATGCAGCTATGAGCTCTGCAATGAGCAGCATTCTATCTTCTTCAAGGATGTTGCTGCTATAGGAGCAAAACTATTTTGTTTAGTTTTTGGTATTATGTAAAGTGGCCCAATATTTGTCAGCATGGAAGTATTTGATTGGCAGACTACACTGCTTTGCAAAGGATGGCCTGCATCTGTCCCCTCTATGGTTTTGATTATTGGCATAGACATAGTACACCCTTTTAGTGCCTTTTTAAGCAATGCCAACATGATAGAGCTACCAATGTAATGAAAAAAGAAAAAGAAAACATGACGGTGTTACTGATCAATGCCAGGAGCCTAAACAAGAAACTCCATTCCTTACAACAAGAAACTCCATTCCTTACAAGCCCTTCTCACCCTGGAGGGCATTGATGTCTGTGTAGTGAATGAGACATACTTTCAAATAATGGAAACCCCTCCAGCTGTGCAGGGCTATAGCAACTTCCAAACATTGATGATTAATGATCATGAGGGAGAAAAGGGTAGGCATGTGTCAATCTTCATCTAGAAGAGACTCACATCAAGGTTGGTAAAGCAGCATGATGCACTAGAGGTTCTTCATGTACCTTTATATTAGCTAGCTATAGAACTCTCTCTTTGGCAGAAGAAAGCCATGATGTCTGTCTACAGGAATTAGACTTACTATTACTTATTAAATCCAATACCATTTTCATAAGTGATCTAATCAATCCAGCTAAAGACTGGGAAATCTCCACCACCACTAGCGTACAAGCATAGAGATTCCTGGACTTTGTCAATACAAATGCCATTGAACAAATGGAGTACCCAGTAGGGGAGCAATCTCTTGGATCTTCTCCTTACTAATATGGGAGCACCTTGCACAATCTTTTGCATATCTTCATCACTTGTTAGGCATTTCCAAAAAGCAGCTTCTGTTGAAATAAAATTGAAACTAGAGATCCCTTCCACCAAAGGTTCCTTTAGAAATTTGTATAAGACAAACTATCTACTCACAAGTAATGAATTGATGAGCTTTAAATCCCCACCAAACCCAGTTAACTCCATTGAATACACAGAAATGTTCACTATCACACTGTACCAGCATGTAACAACTGCATAGCTATAGCTGTACCCCATAGGAACAAGGGCAGGACAAACTGAAAAAAAAACTCACATGATGGAACCATAATATCAACAACATTTATAATAAAAGGAAATTAATTTTGACCAAAAGCAAGAACAGTTATTCCCACAATGTTAGAGCTATTCTCACTGAAGTAAATAAACAAATAAGTAGCTTAGGAAAATCCACCAAAGCCAAGTTTGAGGTTTAAATACCCAAGCCAGAGACAATCACAAGGCATTTTTAATTAGGTTTGTAATCTCAAAAGCAGACCACAGCAATGCACTGAGCTGATTGTGAATGATGTTACCTACACTGCAGCTGAAGATATAGAAAACCTACTGGCTGATAAATTTGGCTGTAAATTTACCCCTCTTTCTCCTGCATGCATCCCTCAAGATATAGCTGAAACTGCTTCACTGCCAGCTATTACATGAGACCAAGTCCTAAAATTGCTATCAGAACTAGAAATACTGCCTCAGTGGGTCCTAACAATATCTCTGGATGCATCTTAAATAACATGAAGCACTATTTAACCACACCCTTAACAACACTGTTCAATCTCAGCCTCCATACAGGTTTTGTACCAAGTGAAAGGAGGACAGCAGCCATCTTTCCCCTCTAAAAAGCAGGATCTTCCACAGACCCAGGCAATTACATACCCATTAAGTCTGAACAACCTTATATGGAAAGTCATGAAAAGACTTACCTAATCAATGAGGACATAGGGAACCTCCAAATATTGGACCCATTTCACTTTGGAATCACCAAGGGGAGTTCACACTTACTCAGCCTGGTGATTTTTTTAAAAAGGTCACCAAAGCATTGGATGAATTCAAAACAGTACACACAGAATACCTCAACCTGCCAAAGATTTTGACACAATTCCATACTCAGTGATAGTAGAAAATCAAAATAAACTGGAAATAAACCCTAGTGGGTTAGAAACTGGCTCACACATAACATGCAAGAAATCAAAACAGGGGAAGTTACCTCCACAAAAATTACCAGTCACCATTGGTGCCCCAGATGGTTTGGTGTTGGGACCTCTCCTGTTTGGCATCTACTTTTCTGAAGTAAAAGACATTACCAAAGAGCTCTGGATGACTAAGTTTCCAGATGACTGCAAGCAATAAACAGTCACTGAATTCCCAAATGACTTCCTCTGGGAAAGTACACCTCAAATAAATAACTGTTGTCAAAATTGTGGACTGAATCTAAATGCCTTTGGTAAGTAATCTACCCCAGGGAACTACCACATTGACAATATGACCCTAGGAATTGCCCCAGTTGTTTTGGATTTGGGAACTTATGTGGACAATGACCTAACATTTGACCAACACATGCCCATAGTTGTAAGAAAGCCCTTGTTTATTGCAAAGCTTATAAGCAAGAGACTGTGTCTAGACCTAGAGGATATCATTTCCCCCCTTTACTCAGCCATCATTAGGCTAGTCAATGAATATAATGCCCCCCTTTGCCATGTATCTGCCAAGACACATGCACCAACTTGAATGTCTACAGTGATACCTTACTAAAAGGATAGTAGGGCTAAACAACATGTTCTATATGGACTGGCTCAAAGCCCTGTCACTATACCTGGTATCCTACAGACTGCTAAGAGGTGACCTGTGTCTAGCATTCAAGGCATTCTCCAATAGAATAGTGATGGATTTACTGTACATCACTGCGTCAAATGGTATCAGAAATACTTAGTCTAGGGATCTAAACCTCTCCTGCAACAACAACAGAATGGTTTGGAGGGACAAGTATATTTTGTAAAGGATACCACTGCTCTAGAACGACTTCCATGGTGGTGCAGCAGTAGCGTTGTTACCTCACAGCAAGAGGTTCTCCCATTCGATTCTCAGCTGGAGTGCAGGGAGTGCCTTCTGTGTGGAGTCTGCATGTCCTCCCCGTGGTTGGGTGGCGTTCAAAAGACATGCGTAAATGGGCACGCCTTCGTTGAAGGTTGAGCGTTGAGCTGGCACCTCAGCGTTCATGAAAATCTACTGCCAATCATTAGCGGACTGGAGTTCCGCTGTGGCGACTCTTAACTGGGAAAAGCCGAAAGACAACAACAACAACCACTGCTCTAGAACAGAGTCCCCATCCACATAAAACAAAGTTCATACCTGTCCATATTCAAGCACAACTTGTTGCTATGGATGGGAAACAGAAAATTTACCCCAGGACTGCCCCATGTACTACTAATGGACAGAGGCAGCTCCTAAATGCTTTATTCCATGCATAGATCCCCTCAAATTATCCATGGTATGATCCCAGTTATTCTCATTTGGAGTAATATATAATAATTGACCATGAGATGGGTAAGGCTAATCTATAACCAAATTGGATAGATTAATTTCAGCATAAAAAGGCAAACTGGATAGGCATAAAACAGCTACAAGAGCAGCTAGGCTAGTGCTTACCTATGAACCTATATGATAGAGTAATTTAATTACCAATTTGTTTTCAGCAACTAGAATAACGTTAAGGTAAAAAAGTCCATGTGCTGCAGTTGGCAGCAAAGGTTTATTTATTTCTGCTGACCTCTCCATCTATCATCTATCATAAGCAACATATATGCATATGTATTTGTGTGTGTGTGTGTGTGTGTGTGTGTGTGTGTGTGTGTGTGTGTGTGTGTGTGTGTGTGTGTGTGTGTGTGTGTGTGTGTGTGTGTGTGTGTGTGTGTGTGCGCGTGTTTGGCAGCAAAGGTTTATTTATTTCTGCTGACCTCTCCATCTATCATAAGCAACATATATACATATGTATTTGTGTGTGTGTGTGTGTGTGTGTGTGTGTGTGTGTGCGTGTGTGTGCGTGTGTGCGTGTGTGTGTGGGGTCTATATTATAACATCGAAATCTACAAAGATTAAATGTTATAATATCGAACCCTAAACACCGAAATCCGCAAACATTGAACAGTCAGAATAGCGTTTTTTTTTCCCTGGGAAACATACACACAACACAAACACACACAAAAAAATAGCAATCCACACACATACACTTAAAATCCTACACCTAAACCTAAACTAAACTTTGCATACACTGCTAGCTATCCACTTACCTTAATCCAACCCTAACCCTAAGCTCCATCAGTATTGCACACTCATCTCACCTGCATCCTAACCCTAAATCACCTAATCCGCACCCTAACCCTAACCTACACACAACCACACACTTACCTGACCCGCTCCCTAACCCTAACTCACCTAACCCGCCCCTAACCCTAACCTACACACAATCGCACACTTACCTGAACCCAAACCATAACGATCCAACATATCGAACACTGAATACAGTGAAGCCACAGCAATGGCCCTCCGAATTCTTTCCCTGGGAAAGAATTCGATGTCCTGCACCTTCGCTGTTTTCAGCATTCGACAAAACTGGTTTGATATTATAACATTCAAACTTTATAAAATTTGATGTTATAATATAGACCCGTGTGTGTGTGTGTGTGTGTGTGTGTGTGTGTGTGTGTGTGTGTGTGTGTGTGTGTGTGTGTGTGTGTGTGTGTTTGTGTGTGCGTGCATGCGCATGTGTGTGTGTGTGTGTGTGTGTCTATATCTATAGCTATCTATCAATAGATGTCTATCTACAGACATACATACATATTTATTAATTTTTCTATGTAATTATTTACAATTTACACACTGTTGATGGGGTTAGTCCCATGAAGCCAATGACCTCTTTTCATAGGAGAATCAAGTTGGTATTCAAACTGAACAGTGAAAATTTGGCCTGGGTAGAGCTTCCCGTACTCTTTTCAATAAGTGCTGTGGGATCTATTACATCCACTTGAGCTACCACCAGCTCAGGCAGATGGAGCCTTGGTTTAACATTTCATGGGAAAAAGGGGTGGAGGATGGATGGATGGATGGATGGATGGATGGATGGATGGATGGATGGATGGATGGATGGATGGATCTATACCTGTATAAAAACACAAGGACTAGATGGCAACAGTGGCCATGTAACTCTCATTTTGGGGTACCCGTCTTCATGACTTTCCCCGATCTGCAAAACACATGCAGACAGGACTGGTAAACTCCTGTAATACCGCTGATATCTGTAGACAGTGGAAGGCTTGATCCACTGTTCCATGGCAAAGATGGAAACTGCATTGCTCCTCCTGAATCAGAAGTCTGACTATCAGAGGGACTCTCCTTTCCATCACCGTGTCATAGGCTTTCCTGGACGGATTCTTTACATTTAGAACGTGCACTCCTATTCCGTTTTAGAAAACCAGAGCAGGAGACTATCACTAAATATTCAGGCTTCCTTGAGCCTTCCATCAATAAGATATGATAAGAATATCAAGCATCCCCACATAAACTGCTGTAATATAATATAGCCACTAGGGTTACTATATATGAGGCATGCAGTTATTATATAACTTTCAACCAAGACTTTGGGTGTTGTCCACAGCTTCAGGCTTCAGACTGTTAAAACACAATTTATTAATCGCTTAAAAAGTGAAGCTGACAGGATGTAAACTTCACTAGAATATGGTGAACTGAAAAAAGTTAAGCATCCAAGCAGTTGTCATTCACAGCTTCAAACTTCAGGCTGTTAAAACTCAATTTATTGAAGACTTAAAAAGTGAAGCTGACAAAATGCAAGCTTCACTGAGATGCTGAAGTAATTAGCCTAGTAATTAACATCCACAACTTCAGGCTTCAAGTTGTTAAAGCACAGTTAATAGATGCTTTGTAAGCAAAGCTGACAAAAACATATACTTGAGTGTAAAAAGCTGATGAAATTGTCCAAACGATAAGCGCTTTCAGCAGATGCCTTCTTCAGATCGTATAAAAGTGTGGTTAGCTCTTCCTGTTTATAAAGGAAACACAATCAAGGGCTGGTAGCTAATTGTGTTTGGTGTTCTTAAAGGCACAGGACAAAAGTAAATGTTCAAAGTGGAGATTTGTCTCCTATAATGTAGCTCAATGTTAAAAATGCTAGAATCATGTATTAATGTTTGGTAGGTTTCTTCTAGATTTTAGAACAGGTCTGAGAGGTACTATTGTATTTAGACCTGGGGGTCGATTGGCTCTAAAATTGTTGATCCAAAAGATCTCTTTCAATTCTGTCCTGTTATGGACATCTCCTTCCCTGATGTTTTGGGTGACCACTTCCACTGCTTTGAACAAGCATTTTGTCAGCTTCACTTTTTAAGTCTTCAATAAACTGAGTTTTAACAGCCTGAAGTTTGAAGCTGTGAATGACAACTGCTTGGATACTTAACTTTTTTCAGTTCACCATATTCTAGTGAAGTTTACATCCTGTCAACTTCACTTTTTAAGTGATTAATAAATTGTGTTTTAGCAGTCTGAAGCCTGAAGCTGTTTTTTTTTTTTTTTTTTTTTTTTTTTGTTCATTTGTCTACCCTTGGTGTCTTTAGTAGTGGTGAGGAGAATTTATTTCTTGTTCAACCAAGACTTGGGGGTTTGGCACAATGGTTAAGGTGTTTACCTCGCAATGTACAGGATTTTATTCTCACCTTTGCAGGGAAATTGGCTAGACTTATTAAGGTGTGTAACAGCAGCTAACCTAGTACATACATATAAATCATATATTTGATGGGGGAGGCCGGCATAATGGTTTAAGTGTTTATCTCACAGACATGTGGTACAGGGTTTAATTCTCATTAAAGGATAATTGTCTTGGCTTAAAATGGCCAGCAGGGGCAGTTAGTCTAGTGCTTATCTATGAACCTATGAACTAGATATGCAGGTTATTAAAGGCTACTTTGAGGTGACTGTAATCACTAAGGAAATAGTGTGCATGAAAGACTACCATAGCAGGTATGCAAATATCGAACATATGTCTTTGCAGAAGAAAGGATCACCACATCAGACAACACCGGTATACATTTCTCCTCAAAGTCCTGCCATTTAAACTTATTTCTACCAATATCAAAGTCTGATAATTCCATAAGAGAAAACCTAAGCTTAGGTGGTTATTCATACATAAGGACTTCCTACCCCCCCAACCCAACAGCACCTCAGGATATGCTGCTTTAGTAAATAAGGTGGTGATCTCATGGTGTAACCAATATATTGCCATGTGGTATCTCTTCCCAGGAAGAAAACTTTTAAACTACTCCAGGGAGAATATCATTCCCTGAAATTCCTGTCAGTATCTGAAAAGTGTATGTTACTAGAAGGAAAGACAGCAATATAAAAAGAAAAAGACTGAGAAAATGTGCAGCTTGAGGTTAAGTTATTTGGTCATGTAGCTGACCCAACATCATTTGTTCATTGTGGAAATAATGGCAAGGTGTAGGAGGAATCAGAGATATTTATACAGGAGAAATTAGTCAGAGTTGAAAGAATGTGAACAATTATTTATGTCACAAACTGTACTGACAAACATATATAAGGTATACGAAAACTGTGATAGTCAACAGTTACACTGACTTGTCACATCATGTCTTCAAGTAAAGCTATAGTGCAGCAGAAAATCAAAAACAGTATCAGATGTGCTATGTGTCTGTGTAAATATTCTCAACATGGAAAGATCGAGATGTGTATATAAACTGTTTGAGAGATGATCATGGGCACATGAACCTGATTCTAATTACTGAAAAGCTATATTTATTTAAAATGTGTTTTAAATCAGAAAAAGTATATGTTCAATGTAAATAACCCTTGATATTTTTACTACAGAGAAAGGGTGAATTTTAAACAATTAGAGCAATGATATGGATGCTATGTCATTGACAATGTGTGTGTGTGTGTGTGTGTGTGTGTGTGTGTGTGTGTGTGTGTGTGTGTGTGTGTGTGTGTGTGTGTGTTAGTGTGTATATGTATGTTTAAGTGTATACATGGATATCATACCTTTAGTCAATATTTCTTTTCATTGACCAGTGAAAAAGCCAGTACTGCTGATCAAAAATCAGCTGATCACAAATGATCAGCTTTTTCATTGTAAGAATGCAGTACAGTGGTGCTTAGGGAATATGCCCTTTCCACATTGTAGTGCAGTCAGGGTTGCCAGATTTCCAGCCCCCCAGGTAGGGACAAAAAAAAAAGAAGGTCTCTCACGGCAAGTGAAGACCAAAAAGGTCTTTAATGCGGAACACAGTTCCACATTAAAGAATAGTAGCTCTGCACTAAACACGGAGCTTCTCTTGTTTAATGCATTGCAGTTCCGCATTCAACACAAGTAGCTCCGTGTTTAGCGATTTTTGATTGGCCCGTATGCCAGGTATACGGGCCAATCAAAAAAAAAAAAAAAGCAAACAAAGCGGAGGCTGGCCGGGATTTAAACCGGCAGGGTGGGACTCGGGATCAGGCTGCTGATCTCGGGACAGTCCCGCCCAAATAGGGACGTCTGGCAACCCTGAGTGCAGTCTTGTAGTTGTTAAATATAAGTTCCATGGAGGGATTGGGGCAGCTCCCCTTGTGGTGGTATGCAGGGGGGGCTTGCATTCCTAAAAAACTTTATTGTTATGTTTCTTCAATCCTTTGAGGAACGTTTGTCTTAGTTGACCATTAGAAATTCATCACTTGTAGATCAGTATTGTGCATTTTTTTATAAAAGTTTATTCTGCCATATATATTTATATCTATCTATAAAAATATAGCTATAGATACATACACATACACACACACACACACACACACACACACACACACACACACACACACACACACACACACACACACACACACACATATATATATGTATATATATATATATATATATATATATGTATATATATATGTATAAGTGAATATTAGTTATACTAGGAGACAAAAGACAATATATTAATTAATGAACTCTAATTGTATAATTAAGTAAACTATGCATACACACACAAGCACATATATACATATGTCTACGTATTTTTATTGACAGTTATAGATCGGTGTTTCATGGAGGTTATCACCATCTACATGATCTCTTATCATTTGCTCCCTATCTAGATATCAGACATTCATTCATTGTTGCAGCCTTAATATAATAAAGACTGATTTAATCTGCCAATATTTAAACATCAGATCAGAAGTTGCTATCTATCCATAGTATACAGTTATTCTGAATGAATATGTTCTTTTCTCACTGACCATGCATGCCAGTTTCTCTAATTAATCTTCTTTGCTTTGACAGTGTTACTATCTGGTAAATAAGGAACGTTGCTTCAAAAAGAAACTTGAATCTTAGTGCATAAGGGGCAAGTGGTACAGAGTACTAGTCTTCATCCCCTATTATTATCCTTCATTCTATGATACTTTTAACGTTCATTGTTAGCATATTCACTAAATTATGTATATACTTAAATATTATATTCCTACTTCAATGCAGCAAATCAAATAAAATTAACTAGACTTTTTATCAGGTTCTGCTCATGAAAATGAATCTGTTCTTTCAAATTCCTTATGATCTTATCTTTTTCCTGTAGCCAGACAGAACTTTTTAAAAACTGCCACAGGAAACACCTTGAAAATGGTGACCTCTATAGAATTTACAATGGGTTTACTACAAGTGACCACTGTTTAGTAGCCTGTGACATACTTGCTGCTATTTGCTCAAAAAAAGTGCTTGGACTCCAACTTTTCCAAACACCTGTAACTACTCAGCCATCCCAACAGATGACCTTATACCAGTGTATAGCCCCACCAGATCCTAAAGTTAATGTTAAATTCCCACCCAGTTCCCAACCCCAGTCCTCACACCCTTAGCCTAAAAAACACCCCTTCTGTAAACGAAAGAGTCTATTCCCACTCCCTAACATTCCTCCTGATCCATAAACCTGAACCCCTTCCTGTTTACTAAGCTTAAAAATCTCCTGCCTTGATCTACACTCCCACCTCTTCCCACCACCTACCTTGCTGCTTGCACGAACTTATATATTTAAATTTGAGTGAGAAAGGCAGCCTGCACATGGTGCAAGATACTTGAAACCCTGACTCCAAGGCATTGGTCTCTGACTGCTTGGGTACTGAGCACTTTAATGACCTAGTTACAGTACTTTTGTGTTGCCGCTCCACTCAAGGATTTACAGGAAATATACAAAATACGAGGGGAAGCTAATGGTAGTGGGCTGCTGGGCTGCATATTTCCATTTGTATTCATTGTATATATTTTATGGGTTTTTTTGTTTTTTTATGTTAAAATGAAAGTACAACTGCCGTCCCTTTCCCAGAACCCATGGAGCTCAAAGTTTGCACTATGCATGTGCGCAGTTCAGATATCCATAGTGAAAAAGGTGGTTATGTATGAGACATCTCCTCTTGTCATTTTTTTGAGGTAGAAATAACACTTTTACGGGGCGTATTGGGTTGCAAGAGGAAGCAATCATTTCATTACTGGCCTGAAAAAGCCTGTCTTTGATATACGAAGCAGGAGGCCAAAGGAGAAATGTAGGGTGGAGCAGTGTGTTCCAGACTTAAAAGAGCACAGAGAATGCAGGAATTTAAAAAAGCATTTTTTAACTATTTTATTGGAATTCAAGATGACAATTGCAGGCCAGTGTGGTATATGTATTTTCTTTTGTTAGTACACATTATGTTGTTCAAAAAAAAAAAAGGCCTGACCACTTTCAGTTTCCTTGTTGATACACAGTTAATGACACCTAGAGACTGATGGTTACAATCAAAACAAGAATCTGAAAGTGCCTCTGTATGTGTCATTTTAGTTAGCCAGTCTAACACAATGCAAATAATTAATTCCCAAATGCATATATTTCTTTGACCGTACTGTAGCATCACTTTTCACATTTTAGTTAGGTTTCGAGTTATACTTTTTGTACGGTGAGTGGGATAGTATACTCATAGCGCCAGACTCAATAAAGCCTATGCTAAGTGTACGCAATATGTATTCAATAAAATTCTGCTCACATTTTTCATGCTTTCTAGTCGCTCAGAAAGATTTCACTAAGTGTACATTTAGTCTACACTCTGTGGCAACCTTTATGAATCCCTGTCAATATTTAAAGCTGCAAGAATATCAGTAGGAAAACTAGAATTAGAAGGGCAAAGGTGTGACTTATGTCTGTGTTGTCTGTTCAGTCAGAACAGTGTACACTTAGTGTAAGTGTTATTGAATGCCAGGGATAGTGTACAGCACAGAATTCAGCTGCAGTCAGTTGAGAAGGTTTGCAATTTTAGCAGTTTTGATGCATTTAATCTAGGAAGAGTTAAACCTTCTGTGCAGGATATTTTTCTGGGCACTATGAAACATACATTTACAGATTAAAGATGAATGAAATCTTCATGATCAAAGACAGCTGTTTATAGGACTCTGTATACCCGCCTTCCATTATATAGCCCCCAGTATCAGTAAGGAAGCGATTTAATTTTGCACACTACTGTATTCTTCTTTACATTTGCTCGATATGGATTCATTAACATTCTTTTTAATTTGCAGCAGTGCATTCAGTCCTAAGGTATTAAAACTAAATAAATAAAAGCCACACACACACACACACACACACACACACACACACACACACACACACACACACACACACACACATGCACACATATACATATACTTTGGTTAATAATATTACACTTATGAAAAAAATGTAGACTTCATCGGCTTGTGATATTGGTATATATGCATGTTTTGTTGTTTAATTTGTTAAAGCAAGTCTTACCTCAATGGTAATAGTTATATATTTTACAGATTTACTTGGCTACCTTATTAAAAAGCAGTTGTTGTGAATATTGGGCAACTGTCTATTTTTATTCTTCATACCAGATTCTACTTTATAGAAGTTGAGTATCAGATCTGAACGTCTCAACAGTTATTGAATGGTGGTTAAAAGTGATTGCCCGTAAAATACGTGGTGCGAGAAATCATTACCATTGCAGAGGTCTTGCAGTTATACTGCCCTTGCAATATTCTATGTTTCCTTTTTGGGGGGGTAGGACTTGGCAAACTGAGTTACCTGATGATCACAACTGGCATCATTACATGCTGATACGTATTGTAAATGACTTCTATCCAGTACACTTTGTGCAGCTTAAACTGATAATGTTGTATTCTATCCATGTAAGTGTTTCTACTGCACAAAAATCATTTTCATGTCCATGTAATCATATATGTACTTTAGTGAACAGTTTCATGCAATCATCACCAAGCAGCCGTGGATCTACAGATGTCATTTTTCTTTGCAGTATTATAGTGGAACCTATTTAACCACCTCAGATGTCCATACTGGTCTCTTTCTCAGTCTAGTTCTAGCATATATTTCAAAGAGTAAGGCTGCCATAGGAAACCTATTCAGCACATGCAGCAATAAATAACCACTTATTGATTTAAAATGTTAACTATGATTAAAGATGACATCATTAGAATATAGCCCCAACACATTCTGGCTAGATCCACCCTTCATTTGAGGTCACTATCTGACACTGCAAAATACATTTTAAAGGCAAATAAAGAGCATTTCTGTTTATATTTTTATCTTAAATCTTGATCCATGCACTATAAATGGCATTTTTTCCAGTGGTACAATGAAAATCATTATGGTAAGTCACTTCACATGGGAATAAGCATGCAAAATAAAATTAACACAGAATAATGACACAGAAAATCTTGAAACTAAAAAAGTGATAGTAAACCTTTCTTTTCAGTAATGAAAAATATTCCATTTTGAAAGAGCTGTGTATGAGTAAATGCCATCATCATAACCTCAAAATATTTCACTGCATATTTATATATTCGTTTAGTAATCTTACAGGCATAAAACTTAAGTAATGTCTTCTAAACCACGTCCGAGATTTAATGAAACAGCCTAGCGAGACCCATCCAGCTGACTCTAAAAAGGCTCTGCTCCCTTGATGCTGTATTTTGCAATTCAGGGTTATGTTTTCTGCTATGAGGAAAGACCTTATTATTGGATAATATGCATATCTCTGAATCACAGTTACTACCAGAAAGACATTGTGATAGTTAACTGTCGCTTGTGTAGGCACTGAGATCCCCCTCAGTCATTATCTCATACGTACAAGTAAACATTCAAACACAAACACACACACACACACACACACACACACACACACACACACACACACACACACACACACACACACACACACACATCCACACACACACACACACACCATAGTCCCCATACCTGCTCTGTCTTGTTTGGCATCTACCAATCTAGTGGCAACCTTTCCTCCCCACCGCTGATCCATATACTAGTTGATGTAACATTAAAGCACAGGGGTTTAGAGTACTTCCTGGTAGTTAGTGTTTCCCCTACTCCCAATCTGCATAATAGTGTAAGTGCCATTACAGCACAATTGTAGTTTCCCTGGTGGCTAGTGTTTCCCCTCATCCTCAATCCCCATAATAGTGTAAGTGCCATTATATCATAAGTGTTGATTTTATAATTTCTAGAGTTTCCTCTCATAACCTGATCCTCATACTGCTGTAAGTACCATTATAGCATGAGTGTAGTTTCATGTGACGGATAATGCCCCCCCAACCCTAATCCTTACACTGTTTTAGGTGCCATTATGACACTTAAGATTAGAGTAATCCCTGGTGAATAGTGGATCCTCCCAACCTCAATCCCCATATTATTTTTGAGTTTAGTAGATGAACATGGCTAAAACTGTGATGTGATGTTGCCTGCCTAGCTGGTTTACAAGGCTGTGAAAAATCTTGAATCTCTCAGTATGCAAATGCCTCCCTGTAGGAGGTCTGGATGGAGAGAGCATGTGGTTAATTAGGATATATCTCACCCCTGGAATGCCTCAATAGCATTCTGAATGGCTGTGGTGCCAGCCTACACAGTGTCTTTATGTAAGAGTACCATGCAGCACTATGCTAGGGCTATTTCTGCATAGAAAAAGATTACTGCAACACAAAGGTGTACTCATCACTGCTCCTTTATGAATGCTGCATGTTATAGACAGCTCATAAAACATCTTTAAATATTTGCCACGTATATGTATATATATATATATATATATATATATATATATATATATATATATATAGATAACTAGATACAGATAGCTATAGCTAGATAAAGATATATAGATATAGATATAGTGCAACAAACTGTGAACTTAGGTGATGTCTGTTAGTGGAAGAGTTGCATAACAGTCCACTGTAGCCATCAACCGTGTTGCACATCAACCTATAGACTGGAGAACACATATCACTGACTGCTCCACCTTAGGTCTAGACACTCAACAGGGTAAAAATTGGATCTAGGTGATTAGATTTGGTTATATTTACCTATATATATATATATATATATATATATATATATATATATATATATATATATATATATATATATATATATATATATATATATATATATATATATATATATATATATACATATATATATATATATATATATATATATATATATATATATATATATATATATATATATATATATATATATATATATATATATATATATATATATATATATATATACATACACATGTATATATATATATATATATATATATATATATATATATATATATATATATATATATATATATATATATATATATATATATATATATATACAGAGAGAGAGAGAGAGATAGATATAGATATAGATAGATATAGATATAGATGTCTATCTCCCTCTCTCTCTCTCTCTCTCTCTATATATATATATATATATATATATATATATATATATATATACAGCAGGATCCAGCACTAGTTGACCTAGGTAGCTGCCTAGGACCCAAGTTGGCGGTGGTGTCCTGAGCTGGCTTGAAGGTCTATAAAAATAAAAATCTCTTCTGTAAATATCATATGCTGGAAGACATCTGTAAAACTCACAGGGCATTAAGACCTCAGGGGAGACTTTCTGCAGGAAAAGAAACTCCCAGACATCTTAGTGTTAGGATGTTATGTTATCTTAAAATAAACCATGGGAGATTTTGGGAATGATATGGTGTTGGCAGGACTGAAGTCGAATGGCAGAGCAGCATGTCAGCAAGCCAAAGAAAAGAAGCCGAGAGGGGCATCATGGATAGCGTGTCCACAGAAGCAGCCAGAAGGGACTGAACAATAAGTGCAGATCTGAACAACAATGGCAGGTGTGTGTGTGTGTGTGTGTGTGTGTGTGTGTGTGTGTGTGTGTGTGTGTGTGTGTGTGTGTGTGTGTGTAACACCATAGTTAGGGATGGCAGGTTGTTTAATTAACATTCTCAGGCTCGAACCCTGTACCTTGATTACCATCATTCCAAAGCTTCCATCCCTTTACAGGAGACAAGAGTTTGAGTCCTTTATACCAACTGGCAGACTACTGAAAGAATTGTGAGTTTCAGTACATCTTCAAGGAACTGTGAGTTTCAAGGGAAGAGAGATTTAGTGCTACTCTCCCTAAGTCTGTTTTCAATGTGCAGTTGTTTTCTTTAATGAAGCAGTGTTTCTGCTTTAGAACTTGAAAGCAGTATTAGTAGCACAACAGGTAGCATACTTGCCTTTGGTGCTGAAGTCTGTGATTTCTGCTCCTACACCATGTTGATGGATTGCTGATACTGTGGTGCACTTTAAGAGGGGATGGGGTGATGCACTCCTGACTGTGTCCTCCTTTGGATAAAATGCCTAGTAACTATAAACCTGTTGCTGATTTGCCAACCATTCCCTATTGCAATATTAACATAGGCAATTTATTTTTCAAGGCCAGCGGACACTGAATTGTAGAAGAAACACTGAAATATAAAGTTGCTTGCCAGCAGTAACCTCGTCATTGTTTACAGATATGTGGGATTATTCAGTTGATTTTTCACATTTCCAAAGATTGTGTATATTGACTGATATTGGTGGATAATGACAGAAGTTTGAGGGGCCTTTTATGGTTGAAATCTTCTGAAATTGGTACTACTGTCATTATTGGTTCATACAGTTTGTTTCATTACTTACTGGAGAAATGTTCAAAACTACAAATGTAAAGCACACTCTACCAAGTGGTGCTGAATTTTACAAATAATATAATTTAATACAGTCAGGAAGGTGAATTAAAGAAAAGACGCATGTATGCATGGTCCTAAAAATGTGTGCAAGGTGCCTCATGCTAAATCTGCTTTCTTGTGAGACTGTATTGTTTTGTTTATCAAATGGCTATCAGTGTTGGAGCTATGAAATTCGATAAAAAAAGTTATAAATTGAATAATTAAATCTAAATTTCTGTAACCATTATAAAATAAACAAAACAGTATGCACAATGACAGGTTTAAGCAGCGTTTGTGGTAACTGGTGAGAAATAGCCAAGTAATGGGACTCTGAATGGCAGTGGGGGCTGTGGGAGAGAGGCAGATCCATTACCCTACCTATGTCCCAATTTGACAATGATCTGCCTCTGCATATATATAAGGGGGAAGATTTTTAAGAAAGGTAGGGGGGAAGGAAAAAGGGTATAGGGATGATAGCAGGAACAAACAGACAATACAGAACATGGGCATAGACAAATACTGGCAGTACCGATACAAGTGGGAGTGCAGAATAAATAAACTCACATGCAAACAGTGGGAAAACCTTTGATGAGGAGGACTAGATCACAAAGTGTGAAGGGAAGGGGAACACCAGGATGGAGTACAGAGTGGCATGATGGTTCCCTTTTGTGCTTCCCTTGACAGCATCCAGCCAGAGGTTAGTACACTCTACAACAACCCTCTACATTGAACTTTACATCTATCACGCTGCTGGGTAGTGACAGAAAGAAGTGTGACTCTGATAGTTACTTAAGGATGTCCTTCAAACAGCCACTGGGGATATTAAGCTGCTGATCCACCAACTATGTTATCATTTTCTTAATCTCATTTTCAGTAACAATGTGGGACTTCCTGGCAGTGTCACCAGAGGGTACCATATCACCTATGTCTCTTGAGATACCATCAGATTGCACCATGGAACCCTCCAGGTCACTACTGACTGCATGGTCTGCATCACTCCACAGAGATGCAGCCTTGGAGGCAAATGGAGACCCAGTGGAAGAAAGCAGGACAGGATTACAGTGTGGTGACTAGTCTCACAGTACAGACACAGGTGTAGCAGACACTGCATAAAATAGTAACAGAAATGGAGTGAAATAAAATGACAAACATCAAATAATTGCATATAATTTATTAGTGATAAAAAAGAAAGGTACAGACACTCAAATATACAAAGATTAGTATCACATCTATGACTACCAGGCACACAGAGCTATAAGTACAAAATATTTGCTAAGTATGAAGTGGTAATATGAATAATCAGTATGACAAGGCACAATATTGCATATGGAGCAGGTTCAGGATGTACCCCCATAAGTATCTTGAAGTTTATTGTAGGTGGCAAGCTTGAGAACATCAGATCCCATGGACAGTGTGAAGGTGAGGGGGGGTTGAAGCATGGGTATGTGTTGTGGCAAAGGGACAAGGAAGATGCTGGAGTACATGGCCATTTATTTATTATTTATTTATTTATTTATTTATTTATTTATTTTACATTTTATTATCAGGAAAGTCCGACTGGACACAAGTCCTTTTTCAGAGGGAGGCCCGGGGAGAAAAGCTCCGCATATAACACAGATTAATAAAGTACAATTACACAGGAACCAAAACATCACACAGTACATTTTACATCAAATAAAACTAGGATAATAATACTTTAAACTGTACAGCAACTAAACGTAAGATGAAAAATGGTACACTATACAGGTACAAAGATGAAACACCTTAAACTAAACAATCAAAATAGCATTCAGTCTAATACAGTATTATAATATTATAGAGTATATTATACTTAGCAAAAGGAGTAACTGTCGAGAAGAAGAGAGAGGTATGAGGAATGAGATTTGCTAGATAAAGAGAAGTCAACTGTCTGAAAAAAAAGTGTGGCGTGCTTACTTTGAGTGAGTAAGAATGAGATGGCGTTAGACTAGCCTGGGGAGTCACAATCACAAATCCAATTAGCTTGTAGGTGTGTTTTTAGAGATTTCTTAAAGTGAACTAAGGATGTTGTGGCTGATATATTAGTGGGCAGAGTGTTCCATTTATTAGCTATAAAATGTAAATAGAGGGAGGCCCCTGCAGAGCTGTTGGCTTTATGACGTGAAGGAGAGGTTTATTGTTGGAGCACAGGGCCCTAATACTGGAGTAAGGATTTATTAGGTTTTGTAATGCAGGGGTTTTATCATAGTAGTAAATAATCTTATAGGTTAGTATAAGCTGGTTGTAAAGGAGAAGATGGGAAAGTTCAAGTCATTTGAGTTGTTTAAGGGCTGAGCAGTGGTGTGTTTGATGTGGGCTATTGGTGCTGAACTTTGTAATTTTGTTATAGCAGGCATCTAGTTTAGTTATATTCAATTTTCTAAGATTGGTGAGGATAGTGGAGGCATATAGAAGTGTAGCGATGAGATGTGTTTGTGCTATTTTAGCCCTGCTGTTTGTGTGGAATTGTTTATTTCTGTATAGTCACCCCAATTTTTTATGTACTTTCTTTATGGTGAGCGAAATATGAGTGTGAAATTTTATTTTGCAGTCAATCTCAACTCCTAGAAGCTTGGTGTGAGTGGCAGTAGAGATAGTTGTTTTTTTGTTAGAAATTATAGTAAATGTGGGTGTGGGAGTGGAGTGGTTGGTAGGCTGGAATATGAGAAGTTTGTTTTTTTAGGGATTTAGTCTTAGTTCAGAGTTGGTAAGCCATTCTTATACAGAGAGGAAAGAGGCCTATGTTTGTAGCTGCAGTTCTTGGAAGGAAGGAGAGGAACAGATTAATGTTGAGTCATCAGCATATTGGATAACTGAGGCATGTAGAGAAGAGGTATGAATGCTGTTAGTGAAGACAGAGAAAAGTAAAGGACCAAGGATCAAGCCTTGGGGAACACCCAGAATGACTGGTAATAAAGGAAAGAGCTCTTGTCTCCACTGTACTGCTTGCTGTCTACCTGTTAAATAACTTTAAAACCAGGTAATGGTGGCTTTGCTAATATTCAATTCTGAGAGGGATTTAATGTGTGTGTTGTGGTTCACCATATCAAATGCCTTGTAGAGGTCTAGAAAGATAGCACAGATATAGTTGCCATTACTTCTGTCATTCTTTACTACATGAGTGAATGACATAAGGGCTGTTGTCATGCTGGGGCCTGAAGCCACATTGAGTGTTTGTGCAAAGGTTGTAGTTGTTGAGGTAATCCATGATTTGTGTGCGTGTACACCTCTCCAGAATTTTGGATAGAGGTGAGAGTATTGCTATAGGTGGATAGTTGCTTAACTCTTTTGAGTTACCCCCTTTGTGCAGTGGAATAATATAAGAAATGTTCCAGATCTCAGGGACTTGTTTTTTGGATATTAAATGGTTAAAAAAGAATGGATACTGGGTATGCAATGGCATCAGCAGCTATTTTCAAAATTTCTGTTGGCAGTTTATCTGTAGCTAAGGTGGTAGGTTTTAATTTCTTAAGTAGTTTCTTAATTGCATCAGTAGAGACTGGATGGAAGGTAAAGGCATTGTTATTAATTTCATAATTGGGTGGTTGGATGGAGGATGGACAGCTTTGAGAGTAAGCTAGTGCAAGAATGGATTTGTTGAAGAATTTGTTGAAATGAGTGGGAATACTGAGTGAAGTGTCAGTTATGGTTGGAGTGGGAGTACCCAATTTTCCAGAAAGGAGAATGTTGTTAATTGCTGTCCGGAATTTTCTGGGGTCATTTATATATTTTGTTTGTATATTATGGTTGTAGCTAATTTTTTTTCTAATTTGACAAAATATAGAATTTTTCTGGACAACATGATGATCATGCCAGTATGACATAGTAAAGATAACCAATTTGGTATCAATAACATAGGTATCCAGCAGTGTATGGCAGCCAGGTACTGTGATACATGCTAAGCATTGCTAGATATCAGAGTAGTCATAAAGGCAGTATGCCATGAGTTTGCCATGTATGACTATCATAGACATGGACATTTTATGGGATTGTGCTTGCCATATGTAGAGAAATGTGACTCTGGGTCTGATTGCCAGGGCTGTGACAGTACTCACATCATGTTGTCATGTCAAAAAACATAGAGGTGTTGCAGAGCATGGCAGCTGGCATACTGTAAGGGCAGGCCATGCCAGGCATATGACCTCTAATCAGAAAGTGTGGTCGCCACTTACAGGTTGTGTGAGTGGATCAGTGCCTTTACATGAATAGAGAGTGCAGGTGTGTCCTGAGATACACACTGCTGCAGACAGTCAGTGTTAAATGCAACCAAATTTAGGGAAGCCTTCTGCTATGATATCTATATCTAGGTAAAATACTACTGTTTAGAGGAACATGATGTCTTCTTGTTTGAAGCTTTGCAGAAAGAAAACCATTTTTACTGGAAGTTGCACTGAAAATTAAAAAAAAAAAAAAAACAGGACAGACTCATAGCATTATCCTAAAAGGAAATGCAAACATTTTTGCAGAATTAAGGAACCTGTTTTTGTCAGCGCGACTTCATTCTAATTACGAGTGAACATGTCTTCTACAGATGAATTCCAGCAAGACTTCACATACTGAGATGCAACAAGTCTTAAAGTCAGTACTAGAATACTCACGGAAAACCGTTCAATTCCCAAATAAAATAAAACTAATGTAGGTTAATTCACAAAGCAGACTTTATTCCTCAAGAGTATGATTGAAAAACAAAGTTCTCAAACACAGGATATGGAAACTTAAGTTAATTATATAGATGGGAAAATTAATGAACAGGAGTCACATACTCATTTTTTTTCTAAAAGGAAACACTTGAGTGATTAACAAAATGGAAGATCTAAAAAGAGAGAAAGGAGGAACATCCAAAGAAGTTTAGGGGTCACAGGATATCCTAAAAGCAATGAAATGACATGGTGCCCTTTCCGACAACATGAATTTCTCAAATTTTAAACATGTAAGAAGATTTGTGTTTCAGTAGAGAGGCAGCTCACAGAGCAATGCAAAGGACAATTCCAACAAAT
Source organism: Protopterus annectens (assembly GCF_019279795.1). Classification (NCBI taxonomy): domain Eukaryota; kingdom Metazoa; phylum Chordata; order Ceratodontiformes; family Protopteridae; genus Protopterus; species Protopterus annectens. The sequence continues at coordinate 238,177,558 of NC_056727.1, forward strand.
TCTGCATCAAATCCCAGAGAAATTGTGGTAAGATGGATGTCCTTCTTGAATAACAAACTTGTATTGAAAACAATATGGACAAATTTGCCAATAAAATGTGCCATTCATCTATAAGGTTAAATAATGACTATGCAAACAAAACACTTGAAAAAAGAAGAGAATGCTGGCCTGTGATGCAAGCTCTGAAACAAAATAATATAAACATTTATTTATTATATCCAGCTTGACTTAGATATATTCCTGACAAATTGCACAAAAATTTTTAACTCACAAGAAAAAGCTTCATATGTTAAAAACAATAATATATTAAACAATGAAAACAGGGACTGGTCATACTCTTCTTTGAAAAGATCTTCAGACAAAAATGACTGAAGGCAAGCTACAAAAAAAAATCACCATCTCATTTACAAATGCCAAGAAAAAAAAGAAAACATACATATGTTACTGGGTTATGTATTATTTTTAAGTTAGCCATCCACTGATAAGTTAGCAACAATTTTAAAATAGTTCATAGTGGGTTTATTTTATTTTATTCTACAATTTGATAACTGGATGATATGTTAATTTTGATACTTTCAGCCATGGCCTGGGTACAAAGTAAAATAAGTTGCAATAACAAGACAGTTATGAAAATTCAGCTCAGTGACAGTACATTGTATAATATGCAATAAAGACTGATTCTGTGTCAGGTTTAAAATCATTGTATCTAGATTCTAAATACAGGCATAAAATACCATATACATCTACCTGCTATCTGTAAACTCAGAAGACATGTGTTGAGAGAAGCTTTGAATTTGATGCAATGTGCTGAAAATAACTTAAATGAGTGACTGGAAAAGATAAATCAGACTGACTGGAAACGTTTCACTGGGTGAGAAGCTCACTCTACATGTCATGAGAGGGAACAATAAGGAGTAACAAAGTGCAAGAGATTTCCTTTGAAATTTTTATTTATAAACAAGAAGAGAAATACCCGCGGTGGTGGTGCTGCGGTAGCGTTGTCGCCTCACAGTAAGACGCTGTCTGGTTCGATTCTCAGCTAGAGCGTCTTCTGCATGGAGACATGTGTGAATGGGCATATCTTCATTGAAGGTTGTGCATCAGGCCTGGCAAGCCGGTACATAAAAATCAACTGCCAATCATTAGTGGACCGGAGTTCTGCTGTGGCGACCCCTAACCGGGCAAAGCCGAAAGACACAAACAAACAAAACAAAAAGAGAAATACATACAAGTGCTGTTTGATTAAATAAGACAGGCATGCCTGGTGAGAAATATTTAGGTTCATAGGTAGGTACTAGGCTATCAGGCCAAGGGCCTATGTAAGCCTAGCCAACAATGTTCCCTGGCTTTCACCACCCAAGAAAGATATTTTCCTGTGCCCCTGTTGAGCAGAGCCACAGAAGTGATCCCTGGGGTGAATTTCCTATTTCTCATCCACTCATCAATATTTTTCTTGAAGAGTGCTAATGAAGAACTCTGCTTGACATAGATAGGTAGCTTGTTCCAGAGTATGGGAAGTCTCTGGGACAGGAATCTATCCCTCCAGCATGTTCTGTTTATTGTAATGACAAGGTTTAGGTTCCTACAGCATGTAGCTCGGTGGGATTGGGATTTCTTTAGGTGTAGCATGTGCAACAGCTCTGGGTTTGACATGGCTTCATATGTTAGGCAGAGATCTCCATGGAGTAGACGATATGCTACAGAGTAAAGCTGGAGTTTTTTGAGATGGTCAGTATAGGGCATCTGTTTGAGTCCCATAATCCTCTTTGTGAGGTACTCCTGTGGCCTTTCCAGCTGTTGTAGATGTCTTGTGAGGTACATTGCAAAAGGGGCACTGTACTCTATAATGGGTCTAATGAGTGATGAGTAGAGGGGAATAATTACCTCTTTTTTCCTGGATGAGAACCCTTTTGTGATGAGGTGTGCCACGTATAAGGATTTCCTGACTACTGTGGTGATGTGATTATCAAAGGAAAGACTACTGTCCACCTGTGTCCCAAGGTCTCTTATCACACCATCAGCATTAAGTGGACTGCTGCCTATGTGGCAGTTCATGGGTACAGAGTTATTTCCAAAGGGGATGACAATGCACTTTTTGGCAATGAGCTTGAGGCCATGGCTCTGACACCAGGCATCAGTCTCAGTGAGGCCCTTCTGTAGGTTGTCCACGTCATTTGGCGACTCGACTATGGTACCTAATTTGCAGTCATCTGCGAACTTCATCAGCCAGAGGCCCTCTGTGTTAGCCTGTACTTCAGAGAAGTAGATACCAAGCAGGAGAGGACCCAAGACTGAACCCCGTGGCACTCCACTTGTCAATGGTTTGAAGTCAGATTTGGAGTCTGCAACTTTTACAGTGTGGGTTCTGTCAGTGAGCCAGTTGGCGACTCATTTTGTGATGTATGTATTTATACCCAGTTTAGTGAGTTTATCTATAATTTCAGAATGGGGGATGGTGTCAAAAGCTTTGGCAAGGTCAAGATAGGCTGTGTGAACTGCCTTACCCTCATCTATGGATTTGGTGACTGTTTCAAAGAAGTCAATCAGGTTCAGGAGGCGTGATCTGATTTTCACAAACCCAAACTGGGTGGGGTCTAGAGTTTGGAAGTTACCAATGTCTTTGTTTATGAGTTCCATGATGTTACATTCCATGGCCTTGCAGACCAGGCTCATCAGGCTAATAGGGTGATAGTTGCCAGGTTCCACGGTAGCTCCCCCTTTGTGGAGTGGTATAACTGTTGCTGTGCATCATTCAGTGGGTACAGAGCCTGATATGAAGCTATGATTGAACATGGTGCTTAAGTGGGGGACCAGTTTGTTCTGAAGTTCATGTAGATCGCAGCCTAGGATGTTGTCCAGTCCCATGGATACTGTGTTTTTGGCTTTGGAGAGTGCAGTTTTTACCTGTGCAGTTGTGATTGCAGGGGCTCTGCATTCTTCCTGTATAGCTATGGGCCCTTTTTGGGGTGAGAGGCGGTAAAGTTAGCACTGAACCTATCAGCCAGGATGTTGGTGATATCAGTTGGTTCTGTGATTTTTGTGCCATTGTGCTGTAACTTAGATCAGATATGGGTGTTGCCATTGAGATGTTTTACATAGCTATAGAATGCTTTGTGGTTGTCCTTGGAATCAGTGGCAATCTTGTTTTCATAGCTAGCTTTGGAGGATTTTATTAGGGATCTTAGCTACTTACTGAGGTTGACCAGGGAGCTTCTCCACTCATGGGATTTTACTCTCTTTTGCAACAGTTTTTTCCTTCTGTTGTAGAGTTTGTTTATACCAGGGGACCAGCAGATTGGCATCCTTTTTTGGAGGATAGTGCCTTGGTTCTGTTGGGATAGCACGGTCCATGCACTCGTGTAAGTGCTTATAGATTGCCTTTGTGTAGGATTTAGCAGTCATAATTGTATTGTCCATCTGCATGGATGTCGTGAAGTTTGCCACTTCTGTCTTAAGAAGCATGAAGTTGGCCTTGGCAAAATTTTTTACAGTGGTTTTCTTGATGGGGGCGGAATGTGGATCTCTATGGTGATTAGCTTATGGTCATATCTGACCAATGAGGAGTTGACTTCAGGTGTGGAACATCAGTCTCTCATATTGGTAATGACTAGGTCTAGGATATTGTTGCCTCTGGTTGGGGTGTGGATAAGTTGATCCAGGGCATTGGAATTTATGAATTCTAGAAAGCGTTGAGTGAAGGAGTTGGTACATGAGTAGTTTTCCCAGTTAATGATGGGGTAGTTGAAATCTCCCATTATTAGGGTATTTGGTAGAACCCTAATATTTTCCAGTATATCAAGAACAGAGGAGTGAGAATCCCGGGGCATGGTAGGGGATTTGTAGCAAGCTACAATTTGGATTGCAGTTTTGCCCAGAGTTAGTTGCACTTGGATAATTTCAGATACATTATGTTGAGCAAATAGCCTGGAGGTGTGGATATCCTTAATGAATATAGACACACCTCCACCTTTGTTGTTCCGGTCCAGGTTAGATGGCCTAAAGGTATGGTATGAGTTATAGCCTGGTAATGCAGGGGTGCTCTCTGGAGCCTTGAACCAGGTTTCAGTCACTGCACAGATATCGATGTTCTCCCTTTTAAGGAGTGCCTCGAGTGAGTGTATTTTGAAGTTTAGACTTCTAGTGCTGAGTAGCATTACCCTCAGTTTTTGCTTGCCTGTACCTCTTACGGTGGTGGGTTTGTCATTTGAACCTTGCCTAAAAAAGGCATTATAGGGGTGGCAAGAGCCTTAGCCAGTATCTGGAATCCTAGGGGTGACAGGTGCAGGCCATCTCTGGCAAAGCATTGTGGCCTGTTGACTGTGTCATCCCAGGAAGACAAGATACTGGATCCCCTTAGAATGATACCAGAAGCTTAGCCAATTGTTGAAGTCAATCATTTTGTTTTTGTACTGCGGTATCATTCTGGGTGAAGGTAGGATGCTACACAGGGCTAGGGTCACACCTGCCTTGATTATATGATTGGAGAGCTCTTCCATGTCTCTTTTCATGTAGTCCAGGGAGGTACATCTCAGATCGTTCACAGCAACATGGACAATGACAGAGTCATATTTGTACTTGTTGTGGAGTGACCTGAGTGCGTGGGTTATGCGGCGGATCCTGGCACCTGACAGGCAGCTGACAGTAACCGTCTCCTTATTTAGTCTGGTGAATGAAACATCAGTGTGCCTGACTATAGAGTTACCTATGACTAATGTGTTGGGTATGTTGTTTTGCCTTATGGGGTGTGGTTGAGTGGCACACTGAGTCTGTGGGCTATATGTCTTTTGTGTTGTGTTGAGGGGTGGAGGTTGCTTGCATTTCTGCTTTGGAGGTCTCTGTTGCTTGGGCAGATTATTACTGAGAGCTGCCGTGAATGTTTTTTTGTTTGTAGGTGTGGGTTTTGGTGGTGTAGGTTTAGTGAGACTATGTGATGAGTGTGGTGTGGTGCAAGTGTTAACTTTCTCCTCTTGACTGATGAGTTCAGTCCTGGTTGTAGAGAGCTTTGCCTCCAGTTTGGCTAGATAAGTGCATCTCTCACAGGTTGTAGTGTTGGATGGTAGGATGAGAGGGTTGTCTGTGTACATGAGGCAATTGCTACATTGCCCCAAGATGCCCATATTCATCAGGTAGACAGGTGAAAACATCGGGAGCTGACCCTTGGACATGCCTGAATAAACAAACTAGTTTCCTCTAGACAAGTGAGGAAAGTTAGTACAAGAGCTGTTTTCCTCTAGGCAAATGAGGAAAGTAAGTACAACAACTGTTTTCCTCTAGGTAATGAGGAAGGTTGAGTGCTGTAGTAATCTGTAGCTATTTAGTGCTTACAACAAGCTCTGAGCAACTAAACCAAAAAACAGCAACTGATGGGCTCGAAGAAGCAGATTTGAGTGCTAAAATTTAAAAAAAACTGGCTAGTTCTAAGGGAAAAATTGAAGAGCAGACTTTATGGCACTGGAAATAGTTTAACCCTAGTTAAATGCACTGTGTGATGCACAAAACCGCACAAACATGGGTTTTAAAACAGAAAGATGAAAGGGATAGAAATAGCCCAAAATGACCAATAAAACTACAGTTTCTGAGGTGAGACCACTCCTCCAGTGACAGATAGGCTGTTACAAAGCTCACCACTCTCACTGATTAACAGATAAGCTTCCCTGTATTTTAGAAAGGTCTGGGCAACACAGGAACTTACAAAACAGCCCAGAATTCAGTAAAATCTGAAAAACAGACTTTACTAGTTCTAGAAAGGTGGGAAACGAGCAGAGAGATAAGATTTTTTTGTTTGTTTTTTTTAAAGGTAAACCAAATACAGTAATAAAAACACTTTTAACACAGAAACTAGGCTATTGCAATTGAGTGTGTAGCCCTTTACAATTAAACAGATGAAAACCACTTAAAAAAGATAATTTAAAGTGCAAACAGTATTAGATTTCAAAAACAGTTCAGCTAATAAAAAAGCAGTCGGAATAATGCAGCTAGCAAAAACAAACAATAAAAAGCAAAACAGAGGTACTTAATCCACTCAAAGTCTCCTTTTCTCTCTCTGCTGCTGTAGAATGTTTTATGTCACATATATGCATTAATGACATTTGTTAAATAAATGAATACATATGAATCATCTGTATGTACATTGTGCATTGGAAACTTAGAAGAATCGTTAAATGTTTTTTAAAGCAAATATTAATAATAAATCACTGGTTATAATGACATTTTCTTAATGCCGGTACAAGTACAATGGTATAGGGTTATAATTAAGAGTTACGTTAGACAGGTGGTTTAATTGGTTTGAAATAATTAGACTAGGATACAATGGATCCAGGAACAGTTTTTTTTTACTTTGATTAGTAGTTACCTTAAATAGTAATAAGGAAATTATATTATGTGTGTCTAAAATTACAAGGATTACAAAATAATCTGGTTTTAAGATATGTACTCATTACAGACATCTTTGGCACCCACGCAAGAATTAGTAGTGTGATAGTTTGCCAAGATATATTACATAAAATAGAGAACTGTAAAGGAATTCTCTATCCAATGTCAGTTCATAATACTCTTAAATTCAAAATATTTGTAAATGCTAATTCTTTAGTCACCACAAGCAGAAGTCTTGTAAATACAATTAAATCCAGAGATTTTCAAGCATGATTAAACAAAGAGTTACAATTATTTTAAGCATTAATGATAAAGAAGTTACTACTAAAATTATGCTTTGAGACTCAAAACACGCACACACACACACACACACACACACACACACACACACACACACACACACACACACACACACACACACACACACACACACACTCATACACACACACACACACACACACACACACACACACACACACACACACACACACACACACACTCATACACACACACACACACACACACACACACACACACACACACACACACACACACACACACACACACACACACACACACACACACACACACACACACACACACACACACACACACACACACACACACACACAACACACACTCACACACAAACACACACACACACACACACACACCACACACACACACACACACACACACACACACACACACACACACACACACACACACACACACACACACACACACACACACACATGAGTCAAAGAGCTAATGGACATACAAAATATATTCCACATTGTAAAATGACAAGTTTATAAAGGAGAAAAATATTTATGGATATTTTCAAAGAGCTGGATGAAAGTTATCAGCAAATTTTATATTATGAAACTGCTATAGCAATAGAGAAAATCAAAGTGAATTGTTATGCAATGAATATAAAGAGATGCAAAACTTAATTAGAAGAACAAAACTATTGTCAAAGTCTAATCAAATTCAAATAATTATATGTTAATAACTTAAAAATTACAATTACTATTTTTAAGAATACACATTTAAAAAAGTGTGATTGTGTGAGTTAGGAATACTTATTTAGAGTACTAGAAGAATTTAATTTACCCCTGAAGAATTTATACAATTAATCAGAAATCTTTACAGGGAATGTTCTTGCTTATCTAATTCTCCTGGCATAGAAAAAGATACAAACAGGACTGTCCATTTTTACCCATACTACTTCTTCTAGTAATGGAGCCTTTAGCAAAAGCAATTAGACAAAACAATAATATATCAGGAACTAAATCAGAGAAAATATGAGCCCAGGATTTTATCATTTGCTGATTATATGTTAATAACAGCAACACATATTGTCAAATCAATTAATTACATAATTAATGTAACTAAATAACTTCAAAATATCTTACAACTTTCATTTAATGAAAATAAAAGTAAAGCATTGGTCCTATATACAAATATTTGTGGTCTGAATGTGCGGAAGGAAATGTAACCTGGTATAGCTGGGGTGCTCTCAGCATCCTTAAACCAGGTCTCAATGGCTTCACAAATGCCAGCATCTTCCAGGATAAGGACTGCTTCCAGTGAATGCAGTTTCTGGTTTATACTCCTAGTGTTTAGCAGCATAACCCTGAGGTTGTTTTTAGAGGGTATTTTTACATCAGGAATTTTGTTCTTGTGACATTGCCTAAAAAACGGCACTATGGGATGGCAAGACCCTTAGCCAGTAACCGAAATCCCAGGGGTGACAGATGAAGACCATTTCTGACAAAGCATCAAGGTCTGTTGACCATGTCATCCCAGGCTGACAGATACTGGATCCCCTTTGAATGATACCAGAAACTAAGCCAATTGTTAAAGTCAATAATTTTTTGTTTTTATTGCGGTATCATCCTAGGCAAAGGTAAAATGCTGCTCAAGGCTAGGGACATACCTGTCTGAGACACATAATCAGAGAACTCAGTTATGTCTCTCTTCATATAGTCCAGTGAGGTACGTCTCAAGTCATTCACACTAACATGGCCTATAATGGACTCATTAGAGTGCCTGCTGCTGAGACACCTGAGTGCGTGTATAATATTGAGGATCCTGGCACCTGACAGACAGCTGACCATGACCTTTTCCTTATCCAACCTGGTGAGAGGAACATCTGTGTGTTTCACAGTGACTAAGATGTTTGTTTTTGTGTTATTCCTTAGGTGCTTGACTGGTGAGACACTGGTATGTGATATATTATGTGTACTATGTTCTGCAGAGGCTGTATTATGTGAGGGATTCTTGTATTTGTGTTTGGGAAATCTCTGATGTTTAGGTAAGCTTCTTGCAAGGACCTCCACATATGTAGGTTTATGTGTTCATAAGTTCATAGGTTCATAGATTAGTAATAGGCTAACTGCCCTTGTGAGCTATTTTAAGCCTAGCCAATTATCCCTTGTGAGACTCAAACCCTATACCTTGTGTTTGTAAGGCAAACACCTTAACCATTAGGCCACCCTCCCAACCCTTTGTAGTTGGTTAGGTAGGTGCAGGAGGTGAGGTGTGCATGCTGACAACCTGTTTAGTATCAGATGAACTGACTGGTGAGAGAGAGAGAGCCTGGATTCTAGGTTCCTGATATAAATGCATCTCTTACATAATGAATTTGTGTGGACTCTTAGAAGAATTGGGTTGGCGGTGTACATGAGGCAATTGCTACATTGCCTCAGGATGCCCATGTTGACCAGGCTGGCCAGAGAAAATGTAGGAAATTGTCCATCCATAATGCTAGGTAAGTTGAGGTGGTCAGAAAACAGGGAGAGGACAGGAAGGACCAAATAAAGTTGAGGACAAAAGACATGCAGAAGAAATATGAAGGGCTAATGGGTAGGATCTGTGTTGGTACCTCATGAGCTTCATTGAGTGTATCACCTGTCAGTGAGGGGCACTAAAGAGAACTCAATGATGGAGCACCAGCAGAGTACTAGGGGAAAATTTGCAGGCAAAAGTATGTGTGTCTATAATTATGAATGGTGCCCACTGCTGTGCATCAGTGCACGATGAGCAAATGCGGTGCTATGTAGCAAAAGAGCATAAAATGATCTAAACAAATTAACTAATAAAAAAGCTCAAATCTGAGACCTGTTCCAGGAATCTTCAATTAGATGAGTTCTCACTGCACACTCATACCACTAGGGTGCAGGAGAACCCTCTCCAACAAAATATGGCCTGGTTTTGTGCTCAGGGTTTACAAACAGAGCCAGATTCAGCAGGTGTGAATCTGGTCTATGCCACAGCAAACAGAGTGCACCAATTTCCAAGAGAAAAAAAAAACAGTTCAAATATGCAGGCACAATAAGCCTTCAACCAGCAATTCCCAGCTCCGAAGGGCAGAAACTACTCTCTCCACTGACAAGAGTGTTTTTGCAGTCTGTTTCTAGCAAGAATGACTGAATTAATGTAAAATAACTGGCCTGACTCCCTAGTGCTTAAACCCGAACCAAGAGACTTTTAGAATAACAAATGTACTAAGCCTTCAAACAACAATTTCCAACTTAGAAGGATGTAAGCCACCTCTCCTGCCACAAGAGCTTAGACTACAAATGTTCTTAATGTAAAACAACATGCCTGAAGCTCAAATGCTTAAACTAAAGCCAAGAGACTTAGGATAACAGTTACAATGTAATCAAGCTACTGACAAGCAGTAATAAATGCAACAGAATACATGCAATTGAACATTTTAAGAACAAGGATCAAAAACAAAATAAAGTACTAAAGTAGGAATAAACACAAATACAGTAAAAGCAGCTGATTAAAGTGCATTTTTTGGGTTAAGTGGGAAGAGAGGGAGGAAACAAAAGATAATTCAAGGTTGAAAATGATCTCTCTGTACTCAGTACAATGAGCTGATGAGATGGGACTTGGAAGGGTGTCCAAACTCAGATTTATAGTAGGGGTGGGAAACTCAGAAGACACCAACATTAAGAACACAACAACAATTGGGCCTCTGGGAGGGAAAAATAAAATGCAACCACATATTAATAATATTCAGGCACAGTACAGTGAGAAGGCCCAATAGACACTTCAGCTAAATAGAGATATTTCAAACTAAAAGGAATGCTGTTTTTCAGCTCCTCTAACCAATTAACTGATAGTATTCACTGTTTGCTAACTTTACTAACTTTTCTAATTGACCCTAGCCAAGACCTCTTAAAACTCAAATAGAACAGAAAACTTAAAACAAAACAAATGTAATATAAGAATAAGATACAAAATAGAAGTGACCAAACTTTAAATTAAAAGCTTCAATTCAAAATAAAATGCAGCCAGAGACCAGGACATTTTTGCCATTCTTTCATATTATAATATATATAATACTCAATACCATTCATTCCTGTAGATTTTTTTCCATATTTAATTCTTTTAAAATGAACACATTGAAAAAGTAGAAGAAACAAAACCAAGAATGCTCCAGGACAGGCAATTTAATTCTATCACTCTTGATGGAAATGCATTGCAAAAATAGAGGTTAATATTTCCACACAGATGTTACATCTGAGCAAATCCACAGCAGCTGGACTGTTCCATTCCTTTAAAATTATATTAAGTTCATTTACACTTATATTCTTTTTGGTTTACTATCAAAATATTGAGTGCACATCATCAACACCACTTAAGTAAAGTCCGAACTCCTACTGCTGAAAAAGTCAAACACAGATATTCCAGATCATCAAATTATAGGTGTGGAGCAGTCAAAAATGTGGATGTTCTTTTTTTCCAGCATTCTTATAAGTTGGCAGTATGGATTTTGCATAAAGTTGTCGATGATTTGCATATTCGACTATGTACAATCAACATTTTGATGGTAAACCATTCCTTTTCACAATTCTATTATCCTATTTACTTAATTTCTTAACTTTCCCTTTCTGCCTCTCTTCCATATCCCTTTTTAAAAATGTATTTTCTATACACTTTATTATTTCTTCAAGTATCTTTTCTTGTGTACTCACTGTTACTCCTTCATCATTATTCAGTTCCTTTATTATTCTATTTTTCCTTACAATCTTATTTTATTATGGTACAATCTCTTCTTTCTTTCCTTGTAAAATATTTTTGCTTATATAACAACTTATCAGTCTTCTTCTGATTTATCTCCTATAACTCTTATCTTTTTCATAAGCACTAATCTTTTTTTCTGTTACTTCTTTAAACATCTCCTGACTCATTTGCTTATATTTTACTTTTTCTATGCTCTTTTTCTTTATTTGATATTTGGTATTCCAAAAACACTTTTTATATTTTTCTTTAAAACGTATCCACCAATTCATCCGATTTTCATAACAAAAATCTCATATTCACATGATCTTTCCATAACTGATGAATATCTTTTCTGTCTTCCTCATGTGTCTTTTTCATCAAATCTCTTAATACCGTTACCTAATCTTATATTTCCCACATTTTCTTGCATGTCTACCTATATAGCTAAATGATCTGAGAATCTCATTTCCTTTATTCCTCTGTACTACTCTTAAGTTATTACCCTGCCCAAAACTGGAACAAGCTACCCCCTGACATCAGAAAAATAACAACAGCACATTAATTCTAAAAGGCTCTAAAACAGTATCTTCTCAATACCTTGACTTGTAACTATAAATATAAAATGGAGAACATTGACATCTGTGCAGTGACAGAGATCTGTTTCAAGGCTCCAGAGAGCACCCCTGCATTACCAGGCTATAATTCATACCACACGTTTTGGCCACCTAACCTGGACCGAAATACTAAAGGTGGAGGCATGTCCATATTCATTAAGGATATCCACACCTCCAGACTAGTTGCTCAACATAATGCATCCGAAATTATCCAAGTGCAACTAACACTGGGCAAGAGTGCAATCCAGGTTGTATCTTGTTATAGATCCCCCACCATTTCGCAGGATTCCCACTCTTCATTTCTTAAGATACTGGAAAATAATAAGATACAACCCAATACCTTAATTATGGGCGATTTCAACTACCCCACCATCATCTGGGAAAACTACTCATGTACCATCTCATTCGCTCAATGTTTTTGGAATTCATAAATTCCAATGCCTTGGATCAGGTTGTCCACACCCCCACCAGGGGCAGCAATATTCTGGACTTGGTCATTACCAATATGGGTAACCAGTGCTCCATGCCAGTGGTCAACTCATCGCTGGTCAGATCTGACCACAAGCTAATAACCCTAGACATCCATATCCCACCCCACCCCCCCATTAAGGAAACCACCATCAAAAACTACTCCAAAGCCAACTTCATGCTTCTTAAGACAGAAGTGGCAAACTTCACGACACCCATGCAGATGGAAAATAGAGGTACAACTGCTGAATCTTACACAAATGCACTGTATAACCACATACACAAGTGCATGGATTGTGCCATCCCCAACAGAACCAAGACGCTATCCTCCAAAAAAAGGAAGCCAATCTGGTGGTCCCCTGCCATAAACAAACTCTACAACAGGAGGAAGAAGCTGTTGCAAAAAAAGAGTAAAATCCCAAGATTGGAGGAACTCCCTGGTCAGCCTCAGCAAGGAGCTGAGATCCCTCATAAAATCCTCCAAAGCCAGTTATGAAAATAATATCACCACTGATTCCAAAGACAACCACAACACATTCTATAGCTACGTCAAGAATCTCAATGGCAACATTCAGATCTGCTCTGAGCTACAGCACAATGGCACTAAATATACAGAACCAACGGATATTGCCAACATCCATGGAGATAGGTTCAGTGCTAACTTTACCCCCCTCTCACCCTCCAAATGGCCCATCTTAATATCGGAAGAATGCAAAGCCTCTGTAATCATGGATGAACAAGTAAAGACTGCACTCTCCAAACCCAAGAATACAGCATCCATGGGACCAGACAACATCCCAGGTTGCGTACTGCATGAACTACAGAATGAACTGGCACCCCACCTAAGGACCATGTTCAGTCATAGCCTCACCTCAGGCTATGTGCCTATTGAATGGCGCACAGCAACAGTTATCTCACTCCACAAAGGGGGTGCCACCATGGACCATGGAAACTCCCGTCCCATTAGCCTGATGAGCCTGGTCTGCAAGGTGATAGAATGTATCATCTTGGAGCTTATAAAGACATAGGTAACCTAGAAACCTTGGACCCCACTCAGTTTGGGTTTGTAAAAGGTAGATCACATCTACTAAACCTGATTGGCTTCTTTGAAGCAGTCACCAGAGCCATAGATGAGGGCAAGGTCATGTACACAGCCTATCTTGACCTCACCAAGGCTTTCGATACCATCCTCCACTCTGGAATTATAGATAAACTCACTAAACTGGGCACAAATCCCTATATCACAAGATGGGTAGCCAACTGGCTCACTGACAGAACCCACACAGTAAAAGTAGCCGACTCCAAGTCCGATTTCAGACCAATGACAAGTGGAGTACTACAGGGATCGGTCTTGGGTCCTCTCCTGTTCGACATCTACTTCTCTGAAGTGCAGGCCAACACAGAAGGTCTTTGGCTAACAAAATTCGCAGATGACAGCAAACTGAGAGCCATAATAAAATCACCTAATGATGTAGACGTTCTACAAAAGGGCCTCACTGGGACAGATGCTTGGTGTCAAAATCATGGCCTCAAGCTCAATGCCAAGAAGTGCATTGTCATCACCTTTGTGAAAAACTTGGTACCCATGAACTACCACATAGGCGGTAGCTCACTAAACACTGAAAGTGTGATAAAATACCTCTGGACACAGGTGGACAGTAGTCTTTTCTTTGATAACTACATCACCACAGTAGTCAGGAAATCCTTCTATGTGGCACACCTCATCACAAAAGGGTTCTCTTCTAGAAAAAAGGAGGTCATTGTTTCTCTTTACTCATCCCTCATCAGATCCATTAGAGAGTACAATGCCCTGTTTGGCATGTATCTCACAAGACACCTACAACAATTGGAAAGGCCACAGAAATATCTCACTAAGAGGATTACCAGCCTCAAACAGATGCCATACACAGACCATCTCAAAAAACTCCATCTCTGCTCTGTCACATATCACCAACTCAGAGATGATCTCTGCCTAACATACAAAGCTATGTCAAACCCAGAGCTATTGGACATGCTATACTTAAAGAAATCCCAATCTCTCCGAACCACAAGATCCAGGGACCTAAACCTTGTCACCACAATAAACAGAACATGCTGGAGGGATAGATTCCTGTCCCAGAGACTTCCCATATGCTGGAACAAACTACCCATTCATGTCAAGCAAAGCTCCTCATTGGCCTTCTTAAAAAAAAATCATGATGACTGGATGGGAAATAGAAAATTCACCACAGGTATCACTTCTGTGATGCTGCTTGACAGGGACACAGGAAAATCATTTTCTTGGGTGGTAAAAGCCAGGGAACCTTTTTGGCTAGGCTTATATAGGCCCCAGGGCTGATAGCCTAGTACCTTACCTATGAACATATGAACCTATGAATTTATAACTCCTAGCTACTCCCCAATAACACTGACATTGGTTACCTACATCATACCAATGCTGTTAATTGTCAATTCTTCTTCAACTGGTCATGCTGACTCTGTACTTAGTATCCTGCAAAAATCTCTCTCTAGTGTTGTTTCTTTTTTTAGTATTTAATATTGATATTGTATAATATGCAAATAACTGATCTACTGTTTCTAGCTACTGCTCTGTGACATAGCTTGTCTCATAATACCATGTACAATGCTTCTCCTCACTGCTGTCCTTTTGTAAAGTGCACATAGGCTTACTACTGCTTCAAGCCAGCAAATACTGTGTTAATTACTGTATGTTATTCACTTATATGTACTTAAATGACTGTTTGTCTGTTATTAAACATTTGTGATACTGTGGAGATTTTCTCCCCGAGCTTCTGCTGAAGAGGGCTATTGTTCAGTTGGGCACTCCTGGTCAACAAATGTCAAATAAATAAAATAATAATAAATAAAGTAATCAATTTCTGTTTTAATCTCATTCCTTTTATAAATCCAGTGTTTCTCATCCCATATATAATTTTCCACTTTTTATTATTCCATATACCATCCTAACATTACTTTCTACTTTTCTTCTATTTCTTAAATCACTGTTGAAATCTCCCTCCATATTCACTCCTACATAGTTTAAGATTTTTTTTAAACATTATTTCTCTTTCCTTCATTGTAACATAAGCATGTATTGCAATAATTCTCTAGACATCGTTCTTCCATCTTACATCTATGACTACTACTCTATTTCCACTATAGTATAATCTAAAACTTTTATTGTTTCATTGCATAAAATTGCAATAACTGATCATGTTTCTTTACCCACATCCCATATAATATTTCCACCCCATAATTTTTCCATTTGCAATCATTCTTCTTCTGTTAATAGTCTTGTGTCACCTAGTATAATAATATGAATATCAAGTGATACACTCCATTCTAAGACACCTATTTTTCTTTTAGTATTCTTTATACTATTAACATTTATGGGTAAGAGTTTCAGCTTTCTTTTAATATAAACTCGTATCTTTTCAGCTCTACCCTTCACCTTTTTTATTTTCATTCACAACTACACTCTTAAAGTTTCCTTTCCTATCTTTTACCCTTTTCCCTATAGAATTCTTTTACCTATCACCATTCTCTAGTTCACATATTCATCTTCACTTGTTTCCTTCACAAATTTTTCCCCTTCATCATTTTCATTCTTATCTGCTGTTTTTCCTTTATCATTTTCTTGTATATCAATCTGCTTTCTTATTCTTTTTCTACATCCACTTCTTTGTTATACACATGTTCCTGTAGTTGTTCTTGTTCTTTAATTTATATATTTTCTTCACAATCCACCCATGCATGTCCCATTTGTCCATATTTTTTACACATCATATCACACTTTTTGGCTTCATAACCTGGATTTCCACAAACAAAACATGTTCTTGTATAGCAATTGCTAATCAAACGATTGTCCTTTCCACAGAAAAAATGTTTTTGGTTGATTGCTATATTTAAAAAAAATGTCTATTACCTTCTACATTTATTACACTTAGAAATGTATGTTTTTTTTTCTTTTTCCATGTTCTAAATTACACTACAATCATATCCCCCTAGCCCACAAGCCCTTGTCATTATAATCTTCTTTACAAAGAGTCTTTAAATAATCTTTTTAATATTCAACGTAAGTGAATTAATTTCATAAACAACCCTGGATTGTGCTGTGGCCCTACTGTGCTTTGGTTTGTATGTAATCTTTTTAATACATTTCTGTCAATTTCATTTCAAAATTGCACAGAATTTTTTTTAGTCTCTCTATTAAATGTTTGTATGATGCAAGAATTCCATGGATTATAACTTTTTGTTTTACTTTCAAATCAGTCTAAACAATTCTTCATATATTGTCCTGTCTTGAACAAAATATCACAAAATGATTCTTTATTAATATGTATAAAAGCTCTTACCTCATTTGGGGAAATGTGCAAGGGCGAAATTGCTTTTTCCCATATCTCATACCTCTCTAGACCTTTTTCTTTATTACTTACTAACACTGAAAACTTCTTCCTTGTCATCTCTTTTATTTCTTCTGCTCTTTTTTTCTTCATCTTCCACCATCTGTGCATATGAATATTTCTCATTCAGTCTCCTTCCTCTCTTCTTGTATTTTGTCCATGGTCTTACCCTACAATGCCACCATTTTGCTTTCCATTTCACTTTGATTAACTACATCCCTCAAATAAACATCTCGCAACCCCCCCAATTGGAGGGCTGTAATAATACATCCATCCTGCAATTGTCCCAGGAATAACCTTTCCTGAAACAGCAACTCTGAATCTTGCAAAGGTTCATGAATCTTTACCTTATCACTGTGTTCTGGTTCACCTTTTCTGGTCTGCTGTTCACGTTCATCAAACTCTACCACCAACTCACTTCAGTCTACCTCAAACTCCTTTACCTCTGACATCTCTCCTTTTCCTCCGATATCAGCAACCAACTCTGAATTGCAATCAGCCATACTTTCCTCCTGTTTCTCCTAGTCATCTATATGCCTGGACTGGAACCAAGAAGTATCACTCGAATCAGCATTCCTGTACACTTCTATTTCGAAAAGTACAATTTTTTTATTGATTGACATCACTTATATGTATACAGTACATATATATATATATTTACATTATTAAATGTTTTCACTTTTAAGAATGTCACTTAAAGATATATTAACAATCACTTACCCCAACCTTTCTCCCACAACCAAAAACTTATTTTCTTCAAACTTTCTCTTAGTGTCCATTTTCTGTTGAATTTAATTTAATTTAATCTTTCAGTCCATAATGTTCATAAAACAAAAATTATTATTCTGTCCATTTTTTCACACCTTCTTGTTTTTTTCTCACCATAACAACCAGACTCAATCATATCCCTATTTAGTTGTTCAAATTTTGTAAAACCCTCTACCATTTTATTCTTGTATAATTCTCCTCATAATTTATTTATCTTCAGAGAACTCAAAAAGACATGTTCAGTTTTTTCATAGTCACTGCAATTAATAAGAAAATCCTTACATTCGTGTATACTAACACTGTTTATATCTCATTGCTATTGCTTCCTTTTGTATATCTAAATGTTTTGTAGGGTCAGCCAAATAATATCATCTTATAATATCTGAATGCCATTCTTTCCTCTTCTTTTTCAGTCTCATTCACTTTTAATTTCCACAGTATAATTTTATTTTGATATTCCTTTACTTCTTCATTTATAATATTTTTCATCCATTTTTTTATTTCCACTTTTTCCAAAAACATTTATACTTATAAAATAATCTCTATTAAATTATTTTTATTTGAATGCCCTTTCAAAGCCCTATATAAATTCAGTGATGCTGCATTGACAACCAGATTTATTAAGTCTAATCTACCTAGCTCTTCTTTCTTATACAAAATTCCCCTTTTGACTGGGTTCAGTTTTGATCCTCATATAAAGGAAAATATAATAGGCATTAATCATTTTTCATATTGTTTTGGGAACATAGAAGTGTTAGCTATATAAGCTATTTCACCTAAAAGGATATAATTTAGCAAATGTACTTTCTTCCTATATGACCGTCTAAATGTTTTCCAAAATTTATATATCTCTTTTATTTCTTGAAACACCCTTTCCCATTGCTTATTCTTATAGTCATTTAATCCAAATACTATTCCTAATGCATCGACAGATTCTTCATTAAGTTTTGTGTCTTCTATTTTTCACTCCCATCCAAAGCCTTTACTTTTTTCTTCATTTATACATAGACCAAGCTTCCTTAATGATTTATTTAACTTCTCACTTACCTCTTTCAGCCATTCTTTATTTCTAGTAATTAATACAATATTATCTGCATATGTGTACATTATAGGTATTTGCAATCCTTCTGTCATCTTATATCCTGCAATATTTGTCATTTTATTAAACTTATTCACCATGATATTAATAACTAAATAGAACATGATACTGCTAGCTGGACATCCCTGTCTTATTCCACATTCTATTTTTATTTTTTCAGTTATCCATCCATTCACATTTATTCTAACATTATTCCTTTCATATACTGATTTAATCACCTGTATTATTTTTCTGCTTATATTACAGTATTCTAAAATTTCCCATAAATAATCATATTGTATTTTATCAAATGCCTTACATAAATCTCCTATCATAATCTTTGCTTCCAACTTTCTGTTTATAATATTATCTATTACTTCTTTTATTATTAATAACAAATCTTAACTTCCTTTTTTGCCTTTCTGCTGAACATTTATTGATAAATTATATATTTTATTTGTTAACTATTTGGTTATTATCCTCATAAGTATGTTATAATCTGTATTATTTAATACTATTGGTCTCCAATTTTGTATGTCATCTTTTTGTCTTTTTTTCCATATGATTATTATTATTCCAATACATATTTCTTGATCTACTATTCCCAACTCTAACCATTCATTCAACATTTCTAGAAATATCATATTTTGCCTGATTTCCGTTTCATTATACATATGATAATCATTACCATCTAATCCTGTTGCGGTATTCAGATTAATGTCTTTCAATACCTCATTTAACTCTTTTAAAGTTATCCTTTGTTCCAAACTTTCATTATCTTCTTTCACTAACCTATTAACTTCATACTTTTGATTTTGCTTTATTTCTTTCTTAATAAGTTATTGTCTTATATGTCCTTTAACAATTCCGTGTATCCCTTCTTGATTCATTACTTTCTTTTCTTCTTTATCCTTTAACTCCCTTACTACCTTTTTACTTTCTTTCACCAACTTATTTAAATAGGGTACTACCTCTTATTTTCTTCCTTGTAAACAATATTTTTGCTTACATAGTAATTTTTTAATTCTTACTTGATTTATTCCAATATTTCTTTCTCTTTTTCATAGAAAGCTCTTTCTTTGTTTATCATTTGTCAAAATATTGCTTGGCTTACTGCTTTGTATTTTGCATTTTCTTTTTTTTTCTTATTCTCTATACATTATAAAATCATTTTTTATATTTTTCTTTAAGACATATCCACCAACTTGTCCAGTGTTCATAAAACGTTCTCATATTTACATGTTCTTTCCATAACTTAATTATTTCTCTATTATCCTCTTATTGTAATTATTTCTCATTCATCCTTTTAATTTCTTTACCTATTTTTATATAGTCTTCTTTCTCGTGTACTTTCATCCATATCACTACAACATCTGAAAATCCTGTCTTTTTTATTCCTTTCTGAAAGATTTTTAACCTATCTAATATTATTATGCTTCATTATTTCATTTACTAATTTGACATCACTAAATTTCTTTTTTACTTGTTCTTAAATTACAATTAAAGTCTCCTACTAATATTATATTCATATTAAGGCAAACATAGTCACGGATCTTTTTGAACATTATCTGTCTTTCTTTTGTTGTAACATATGCATATATAGCAATAACTCTATACACATTTGTGTTCCATCTTATATCCAATACTTTGAGACACCTGAATTCATCTGTAGTAAAATCTAATATATTGATATATTTACAAAAAAGTATGCATATCCCTGAACAAGTGTCTATTATCATATTCCATATGATAGGCCCATCCCATAACTTATCCGTTTCCTTTCTTCCTCCATTAATAATCTCATATCCTCTAATACAATAATATGAGCATCTATTAAAACACATTGTTCCAAAATTCTTAGTATTCTTCTAACATTTTTTATGCTGTTAACATTTAAAGCTAATGCCTTCATCTTTTAATAGAAGTTAGTATGATGCATTCCTCATCCTTTACCTTTCTTGGTTTCTTTTGTAATTATGCTTTTGAATTTTCTTTTCCTTTCTTCCACTCCTTTCTCAGTAGAGTATTTCTTTCTCTCACTATTTGCCAGTTCACATAGTCTTCTTCACTTGTGCCCACTGACACTTCTTCCCTTTCTTTCCCCCCTTCTTTTGGATTTATTTATATATCTTATATCTCAATCTGCACTTCTTGTTCTTTACTTTTATTTTTATCCTGGTCTACTTTTTCCATAATGTGTACATTTTTCACATTCTAACCATGCATGCCCAGTTTTACCACATTTTTACATATCAAATCACATTTTTTTTAGCCTCATGTTCAGTTTTGCCACATATGAAACATTTTTGTTTGTCACATCCACTAATCAAATAATCCTCTTTTCCACAGAAAAAAACATTAATAACACTCAGAATATGTATTGCATTGTAATTTTCCATGTTTAGTTTATTTCCACATTCCCATCCCCAAGTCCATAAACCCCTTTCATCATACATTTTTCTTGTGTCCATTACATCTTTATGTTAGCATAATAAATGACTTTTTCAGTCCTTTGTAACAATTTAAATTCTGAATTGCACCATAACATTTTTTTGGTTTCTCTATAAAATGATTGTACCACATAGCCTGGCCATGGATTGTTGTTCTTCCTTAGTCCATTTTTTCTATAAAAGTTTTCATGGCCTGTCCAGTCCAAAATATTATGTCACAAAAAGTCTCTTTATTGGTAAGAATAAAGAAAATTACTTCTTTAGCTGTAATACCCAATGTTGCAATCACCAAGTCCCAAACATTATAACTGTCTAATATTTTTCTTTTTTACTGCTTACTTAGATTGTGTACTTCTTCTTTGTCTGCTTCACCTCCTCAACCCTTCTTTCTTTTGTGCATAAGATTTCTGTCCAGCTACTTTTTCAACATTCTGCTTTTGCTGTATTTTGTCCATTATCTCCCCCCCAAGATGCTACAACTTTACTCACCAGTTCCCTTTGGTTTATAAGTTCCTTCAGTAAAACATCCCACAACCCTCAGGATGGAAGGGTTATAATATTACACTTTGTTGACTCTCCCTCTCCTCCTTGAACAATTTCTTTTGAAACAGGTACTCAGAATCTGTACTTGTTTCAGCCATAACCTCTGATGTGCTCCTCTGCTCCATTGTCTCTTTCTCCTCTGGTACACATGTTTCCTCTACTCCCCCTTCACCTTTGTATTACTTTTAGCAGCTTGCAACATCATCTCTTCTCTCATATTTTCATACTCCGATACTTTTTCCATTAAATTCACAGTCTCCATTCCTCCTGTTTCTCCAGGCTGCCTATTCACCTGGAACCAAAACAGAAAGTAAGACATGTCACTCTCAAATGTGTCCTATGTCAAAGAGTAGGGTTTTTTTAATTTAACACAAATATACATTATATACTATTTACATATTTACAGTATTTACAACTATTTACAAATGTCATACATTTACTTCACTTTTCAAATATCCCCCCCACTCTTTTACCCACAACCAAAAACATATTTTTCTAATATCTTTGCCAAACTCCACTTCCCATTATATTTAATCTCATTAAATCTCTCATTCCAGATTGTCCATGCAACATGAAAAAAATTCTGTCCCTTTTCTTTACTTCTTTTTGTCTTCACGTTCCATAATACCCATATTCTATCATGTCCATATTTAACTGTTAGAATTTTAAATACTTTTTAGCCATATCATGTTTATATATTTCTGTCCATAAATTCCTGATTCTATCACGTATCAAAAACATATGTTCTGCAGTTTTTAATTCACCACTCTTATTACAGTTTTCTTCTTGTTTTTTCTTATACTGCATATTCACTTTTACAGGCAATTTACTTATGGATAATCTCCATAAAAATCCATTACATTCTTTTATTTTTATAACTTTCATATCTCTTTACTACAGCTTTTTTTCTTATTAATATCTAAATCTTTCCATGGATCAACAAAATAAACGTTTTCCATTATATTCATATGCCATTCTTTTCTGTTTTTTCTACAGCTTTCTTTTTTATTTTCCATAACACTCTTTTATTCTGAAATTCTTTTATTTATTCATTGCTAGTACTTTTACCACTCTTCCTGACTTCCATTCCTTCCCATAAATCTTTATATTTGTAGTATATTCACATTACTTCTTAATACTTTGTATAAACTAAAAGATGTTGCATGTACAATAAGATGTTATCCCTAAGCCTCCTTGGTCTTCTTTCATATACAGTGTTCCTCTTTTAACTGGGTTTAACCTAGAACCCCAGATGAATGAAAATATTAACATCATCAATTCTTTTTCATATTTTACTGGTATCACATATGTTGTGCATTTACTACATATGCAATTTGGCTTAATACCATACTATTTATTAAATATGCTTTATTTTTGTATGAACATCTGTATGTTTTCCGGAATGTAATCATGTCTTTTATTTTTTTCATCACTGAGTTCTGTTGTTCCTGTATATAGTCATATTTCCCAAATCTTATTCCTAACACATCCATATACCTGTCATTAAATTCAACACCTCCTATTTCACCTTTAAAACCTAATCCTTTACTTTTTTCTTTATCTCTAATCCAATTGTTCCCAGCATTTCACATAAGTGAACGTTTGTTCTTTTATTCTTTGTAATTATTACTATATCATCTGTGTATGTATACATTATTGGCAGTTGCACTAAATCATTCTTTACCCTCATCGGTTGACATTTTGTTAATTTCAATCACTATTATATTCATAAACAGTGAAACAAATTATACTAGTAGCTAGACACCCTTGTCTTATTCCACATTCTGCTTTTATTTCTTATCCTATCCATCCATTCACATTTAGTTTCATACTATTTTTTCATACATAGATTTTGTTACACTTACAGTTGTCTGTCTTATATTGTATGCTTTCAGAATCCCACAAAATGATTCATACTGTGTGTTATCATAAGCTTTTTTATATCACCTATCATTACTTTTTTCTCCATTTTTTATTTATGATGTCATCAATTACCTCTCTTATTAGCCATAGTACTTATTGGCTACTCTTTCCTTTTCTTCCAAACATATTTTGATCAAATACTTTCTGTATCTTACATTGTAATCTTTTAGCAATTATTCTCATAAATATTTTAAACTCTGTGTTATTTTTAATTATTAGTCTCAATTCTTTATATCTATGTTTCCTTTTTTTAAATATGGTTTTTATCCCAGTACTTATTTCTTATCAATGTTTCTAACCATTCATTCATCACTTTGATAAACATTCCTTTTTCATAGGTTCATAGGTTCATAGGTTGGTACTAGGCTATCAGCCCTAAGGCCTATGCAAGCCTAGCCATAACAATTCCCTGGAAATTTTTTCCCATAATATTTACTTCTCTGGGCCCCTGTCTAGCAGGGCAATTGACATGATCCCCGGGGTGAATTTCCTATCTCCCATCCAATTATCAAGGTTCCTTTTGAAGAGGGCCAGTGAGGTGCTCTGCTTGACATGTATGGGCAGTCTATTCCAGAGTATGGGGAGTCTCTGTGTCAGGAACCTATCCCTCCAGCATGTTTTGTTCATTGTGATGATAAGGTTTAGATCCCTGGAGTGTGTGGCTCTGAGGGATTGAGATTTCTTTAAGTGGAGCATGTCCAACAGCTCAGGGTTTGACATGGCCTTGAATGTTAAGCAGAGATTGCCTCTGAGTAGACGATATGCCACAGAGTATAGCTGGAGTTTTTTTAGACGGTCAGCATATGGCATCTGCTTTAGGCCTGTGATTCTTTTAGTGAGGTATTTCTGTGGCCTTTCCAGCTGTTGCAGATGTCTTGTGAGGTACATACCAAATGGGGCATTATACTCTATAATGGGTCTAATGAGGGATGAGTACAGTGGGACAATGACCTCCGTTTTTCTGGATGAAAAGCCCTTAGTGATGAGGTGTGCCATGTAGAAGGATTTTCTGACTGTTGTGGCAATGTGGTTATCGAAAGTGAAACCACTGTCCACTTGTGTCCCTAAGTCTCTCATCACACTTTCGATGTTTAGTGTCCTTCCACCTATGTGGTAGTTCATGGGTACATGTTTTTTTCCAAATGGGATGACTATACATTCCTTGGCATTAAGCTTGAGCCCATGGCTCTGGCACCAGGCATCCGTTTCTGTAAGGCCCTTTTGTAGAATATCGACATCATTTGGGGATTCAATAATGGCTCCCAGTTTGCAGTCATCTGCAAACTTTGTTAGCCAGAGCCCCTTAGTGTTGGCCTGTACTTCAGAGAAGTAGATGCCAAACAAGAGTGGTTCCAGGACTGAACCCTGAGGTACTCCACTTGTCACTTGTCTGGAGCTGGATTTGGAGTCGGCTACTTTTACAGTCTGGGTTCTGTCAGTAAGCCAGTTGGCAACCCATCGAGTGACGTAGGGATTTGTGCCCAGCTTAGTAAGTTTATCTATGATTCCAGAGTGGGGGATGGTGTCAAAGGCCTTGGCGAGGTCCAGATAGGCTGTGTGGACCTCCTTACCCTTGTCCACAGCTCTGAAGACCGATTCAAAGA
Organism: Protopterus annectens; assembly: GCF_019279795.1. NCBI lineage: Eukaryota > Metazoa > Chordata > Ceratodontiformes > Protopteridae > Protopterus > Protopterus annectens. The sequence goes on from NC_056727.1 coordinate 238,202,803, forward strand.
AGTCAATCAGATTCAGGAGACAAGATCAGCCCTTCCCAAACCCATACTGGGTGGGGTCCAGTGTTTGGAGGTTGCCAATGTCTTTGTTTATAAGTTCCATGATAATGCATTCCATGCCCTTGCAGATCAGGCTTATCAGACTTATGGGATGGTAGTTCCTGGGATCCAAGGTGGATCCTCCCTTATGGAGTGGGATAACTGTAGCTGTGCTCCACTCAGTGGGCACGAAGCCTGAGGTGAGGCTATGTTTAAACATGACACTTAGGTGGGGTGCCTGTTCATTTTGTAGTTCATGTAGTACACAGTCTGAGATGTCATCTGGTCCCATGGATGCTGTATTCTTAGCTTTGGAGAGTGCTGTTTCTACCTGTGTGGCTGTGATTATCAGAATTTGGCAATCTTTTGGTATTGAGATGGGCCCTTTAGGGGGTGAGAGGGGAGTGAAGTTGGCACTAAATCGATCTGCCAGGATATTGGCAATATCCTTGGGATCAGTATATTTAATGCCATTCTGTTGTAGCTCAGAGCAGATCTGAGCATTGCCATTTAGATTCTTGACATAACTATAGAATGCCTTGTGGTTGTCTTTGGAATCTTTGGCAATTTTATTTTCATAACAAGCTTTTGAGGATTTTATGAGGGATCTTAGCTTCTTACTGAGACTGGTGAGGGAGTTTTTTGGATCCTGGGATTGTTCTCTTTTCTGCAACAGTTTCTTCCTTCTGTTGTATAGTTTGTTTATAGCAGGGGACCACCAGATTGGCTTCCTGTTTTTGGAGACGAGCATCTTGGTTCTATTTGGGATGGCACAATTCATGCACGAGTGGATGTGCTCGTACAGTGCCTTAGTGTAGGATTCTGCAGTCGAACTTCCAGATCCCGTCTGCATGGGTGTTGTGAAGTTTGTCACTTCTGACTTCAGTAGCATGAAGTTGGCTTTGGAGAAGTTTTTTTAAAGAGGTTTCCATACTGGAGGGTGGGGGTGGGATGTGGATGTCAAGGGTGATTTGCTTATGGTCAGACCTGACCAATGAGGGGGTGACCACTGGTGTGGAGCATCTGTCTCCCATGTTGGTAATGACCAGGTCTAGGATACTGGAGCCCCTGGTGGGACAATGGATTAGTTGATCCAAGGCATTGGAATTTATGAATTCCAATAACCGTTGGGAAAAGGAGTTGGTACCCAAGTAATTTTCCCAATTAATGGCAGGGTAGTTGAAATCACCTAGTATTAGGGTGTTTGGTTGTATCTTAATATTTCCAGTATGTTTAGGAAGGTGTAGTGAGAATCTTGGGGTATGGTGGGGGATCTGTAGCAAGCTACAGTTTGGATTGCAGTCTTACCTAGCATTAGTTGCACCTGGAGAATTTCAGATGCATTGTGTTGGGCAACTAACCTGGAGGTGTGAATATCCTTGGTGAATATGGACACTCCTCCACCTTTAGTGTTTCAGTCTTGGTTTTGTGTCCGAAAAGTGTGGTAAGAATTGTAACCTGGTATTGCAGGGGTGCTCTCTGGAGCCTTGAACCAGGTCTCAGTCACTGCACAGATATCGATGTTCTCCATTTTTAGGAGTGCCTCGAGAGAGTGCATTTTGAGGGTTAGACTTCTAGCATTGAGTAGCAATTACCTTCATATTTTGCATGCTTGTATCTGTTACGGTGGTGGTTTTAGCCTTTGAAACATGCCTAAAAAAGGCACTATAGGGGTGGCAGGAGCTTCAGCCAGTAACCTGAATTCCAGGGGTGACAGGTGCAGACCATCTCTGGCAAAGCATCGTGGTTTGTCGATCATGTCTTCCCAGGCAGACAAATACTGGATCCCCTTTGAATGACACCAGAAGCTTAGCCAATTGTTGAAGTCAATCATTTTGTCCTTATCCTGTGGTATCATTCTGGGTGAAGACAGGATGCTACTAAGGGCTAGGGTCATACCTGCCTGGGTCACATCATCCAAGAGCTCTTCCATGTCTCTTTTCATGTAGTCCAGGGAGGTACGTCTCAAGTCATTTACTCCAGCATGGACAATGACAGAGTTGTATTTGTACTTGTTGTGGAGTGACTTGAGTGCATGTGTTATGTGGTGGATCCTGGCACCCGACAGGCAGCTGACTGTAATTTTCTCCTTGTTCAGCCTGGTGAGTGGAACATCAGTGTGCCTGACTATAGAGTCACCTATAACTAAAGTGTTGGGTACATTGTCTTGCCTTAGGGGCTGTTGTTGGGTGGCACTCTGGTGTTGTGAGCTATGTGTCACTTTGGTTATGACTGGTGTTTGTTTGTGTTTCAGCTTCAGAGGTCCTTGTTGCTTGGGCAGGTTAATGTTAAGGGCCTCCGCATATGTGGGTTTAGTGCCACTATGTGTGGGAGTTGATGGTGTGGGTTTTGAAGGGCTATGAGTTGCTAGAGGTGTAATGCAGGTGTTATCCTTCTCCTCTTGACTGTCTAGCACAGTCTTGACCGGAGAGAACTTTGCTTCCAATTTGGCTATGTAAGTGCATCTCTCGCAGGTTGTAGTGTCGGGTGGTAGGAGGAGAGGATTGTCTGTGTACATGAGGCAGTTGCTGCATTGCCCCAGTATGCCCTACCAGGTGGACAGGAGAAACCACCGGAAGCTGACCCTTGGACATGCCTGTTTAGGTGCTTTTTTGTAAGGTTTAAGAGCTGTTTTCCCTTACCTTTGCAAGGTACTTTGCAATTGTAGTCTGTTTAGTGCCTATGATTAATTTCTTCTTATTGACAAGGAGAGCTGCGTGCTTGTATAAGTTTCAGGCTTCCTAGTGCTTTACAGCAGGTTCTAGAGTAAGTGCTAGTCATAGGGGTTCAGATTTTAGTGCTACTACTGAGAAACCAGCTAGTTTTAAGGGAAAATTTGAAGAGCAGACTTTCTGGCATCTGGAATAGTTTAACTGTAGCCTCGTAGTGCTGCACGATGTGAAAAATGTGCAAACACATGCGTTTTTAAGCCAGAAAGTTGAAAGGGATATAAATCAGCCCAAAAAGGCTAATAAAATTACAATTTCAGAGCTGGAAACCACTCCTCTAGTGTTAGATAGGTAGTACAATGCTCACCAGTCCCACTGGTAGGCAGTAGGACTTCCCTCTGCCACAGCAAGGTCTGGATAGCTCTGAGCACAGAAAATAAAGTCCTGAGACAAGCAAGGCCTGGAATATGAATTGGCTCGAAAAGGTGGGAAACAAGCAAACAGGATAGTATATATATATATATATATATATATATATATATATATATATATATATTTTTTTTTTTTTTTGTTTTAGCAGGCTAAACAATGCAATAATACAGTAAATAAACACAGAAAATTCTAACACACTTGAGTGTGTAGTCCTAAACAGTAAATGCAATTAAAACTCTACAAAATTAGCAATTTAAAACTTTTTAAATGAAGCAAGGCAAGTGCACAACTGAAAAACTATTTAAGTGGCAGTAATACAGCAGAATAAGTAGCTAGTCTACATATACAGAGACGTCTATATATATAGAAAAGCAGTTAAAACACACAAACACTTCAGGTGCAGTGCAACCTAGAGCACTTGAGTTGTAGCAATATTAAGGAAATTACAGTTATAATAAATGCTCTAAAATATACTCTATATTTTGAAAATGTTTGAGAAGCACAGTCAGAACATAAGGAAATTCAAGGGAAAAAGGAGAAACAGAAGGCCTTATCAAATGTTCTCTCTGTGTTAGGTAGAATGAGCTAATGACACTAGACTGGGAGGAGTGTCCCAGATCAGATTTACAGTAGGGGCGGGCAACTGCAAAGTCACCAAGTATAACACAACACACCAACAGGGTAAGTGGGGACACTAAAGCTATTAGATTACAAAGCACTAGAGAAAGACACAAAATTAAAGTTTTTAAACAGATAAAGATTTGTAAAGATACAGAATGCTTTAACTGCAAACAAATCAGTTACCCATGCAGATTACAATAAAAGTGCTATATATAAATTGCTAGAAACAATAAACTGTATAAATAATCGAAAAAAAAACAGGACACTTATATATCTCAGCTAAGAGTTGGAGTCAACACCTCTCATCCACTCTGCTCAGTGTGTATAGACAGAAACTCTCTCAAAGTTAGGGCTTAAATACCAGAAGAACAACTTTTTATTTATTTATTTATTTACAAAAACACAAAAGAACCAGCCCCCACTAGCCTGCAGCTATTAGCCTACAAAGCACTAGAGAAAGCCACAAAATGAAAGTTTTTAAACAGATAAAGATTTGTAAAGATACAGAATGCTTTAACTGCAAACAAATCAGTTACCCGTGCATATTAAAATAAAAGTGCTATATATAAATTGCTAGAAACAATAAACTGTATAAATAATCTGCAAACAAATCAGTTACCCATGCAAATTACAATAAAAGTGCTATATATAAATTGCTAGAAACAATAAATTGTATAAATAATCGAAAAAAAACAGGATACTTATATATCTCAGCTAAGAGTTGGAGTCAACACCTCTCATCCACTCTGCTCAGTGTGTATTTTTGCCAGTCTTCCATTTCTTTATGCCTGTTATATTTAATTCAATTTGTTCCTGTTGCTGAATTTGTATTAATATCTTTCAGGATATCATTTAATTTGTTTATATCTATTCTTTTTTTTCTAGATATTCATTATCTTCTTTGTTTAATTTATTCCCATCACATCTTTTATCTGTCTTCAGCTCTTTCTTAACAAATAAATTCAATACATTTTTTTAATTATTTCATATATCCCTTTTTGGTCTTTAATTTACTTTCCTTGTCCTTTAATTCTCTTATTATCTTTCCTTCTTTCATTATTTTATACAAATAAGGTGCTACCTCTTCTTTTTTTTGTAATAACTATTTTTTTTTTGCATAGCAGGTTGTGAACCTTAATCTGATTCATTTTATACAATTATTTTTCCTTTTCATAAAATAGTCTTTCTCTAATACATCCTTAAATGTTTCTTAACTCAGCATAATATGTTTTCTCTTTTTCTTTCCTCTGTTTCTTATCTATGCATTCTAAGAACACTTTTTTATATTTTTCTTTAAAATGTTATCCACCATACTGTCCAATTTTCATAAACTTCTTTCATATCTATATATTGTTTCCAGAATGTAATCAGTTTATTTCTACTAAATCCAATTCTTTCTCATTCATTCTTTTTATTACTTTTACTATCTTAATATATTAGGTTCATAGGTAGGTACTAGGCTATCGGCCCAAGGGCCTATGTAAGCCTAGCCAACAATGTTCCCTGGCTTATGCCATCCAAGAAAGTTATTTTCCTGTGCCACTGTCGAGCAGAGACACAGAAGTGATCCCTGGGGTGTATTTCCTATTTCTCATCCACTCATCAAGATTTTTCTTGAAGAGTGCTAATGAAGAACTTTGCTTGACATAGATGGGTAGCCTGTTCCAGAGTATGGGAAGTCTTTGGGACAGGAATCTATCCCTCCAGCATGTCCTGTTTATTGTGGTGACAAGGTTTACGTCCCTAGAGTGTGTAGCTCAGAGGGATTGGGATTTCTTTAGGTGTAGCATGTCCAACAGCTCTGGGTTTGACATAGCTTTATATGTTAGGCAGAGATCACCTCAGAGTAGGCGATATGCTATGGAGTAAAGCTGGAGTTTTTTGAGATGGTCAGTGTAGGACATTTGTTTGATGTCAGTATTCCTATTTGTGAGGTACTTCTGTGGCCTTTCCAGCTGGTGCAGATGTGTTGTGAGGCACATTCCAAAAAGGGTGTTGTACTCTATAATGAGTCTAATGAGTGTCAAGTAGAGGGGGAACAATGACCTCTTTTTTTCCTGGATGAGAACCCTTTTATGATGAACTTCCTGACTACTGTGGTGATGTGACTATCAAAGGAGAGACTACTGTCCACCTGTGTCCCAAGATCTCTATCACACATTCAGTGTTAAGTAGATTGCTGCCTATGTGGTAGTTGTAAAGTGCTGAAGTGATATTCTTCATTTTCTTCTATTTTCATCCAAATCGCTATATGATCAGAAGGTCCATCATAGTTAATTCCTTTTTGTTTGACTTTTAAACTTTCTGACAACAAAAAACATAGTCAGTATCAGTTTTTATCTCATTTCACTTATACATCCAATGTTTATTTCCCCATAACTTTAATCCTATTACTATATTCATATTTACACATACATAGTTCAATATACTTTTGAACATGTTCTCCCTTTCTTTTTGTAATGTATGCATATAAGGCTATGATTCTATATACATACTTTTCCCATCTTAAGTCTAGTATTGTTATTCTACCCAATTCAACTATTGCAACATCTAATATTTTTAATGTCTTTTTCTCATAATACACATATGCCCGAACATATTTCTTTACCTATGCTCCACATAACATTCCCATTCCAAAGTTTTTCTGTTTGTGTTATTTCTTCTTTTGTTAATAATTTTACGTCCTCTAATATTATCACTTCAGCCTCTATTGCAGCACACCATTGTAGTATACAAATTCTCCCCTTAATGTTTTTCAAACTATTTAAATTCAAAGCTAATATTTTCAGCTTTTAACAAACAGTTATAGGAGAGTTCTTATCCTTTACCTATTTTATTTTCTCTAAATGTTATGTTTTTAAATTTCGTATTCCTTTCCCTATCTCTTTTCCTTTTAGAATTATTTTTATCTTTTACTCTATGCCATTCAGATTCTTCTTCATTGGTGTCATCTGTTTCCTTTTCTTTTTCTTTATCTTGTTCTTTACCTTTGTGCATTACCTCTACATTACTTTCCTTTTGTTGTACTTGTTTTTGTATGACCATTTCTTCAATCTCTTCTTACTGTATACTAATATTTTCATTTTCTTGCATATCTATTTCACTTTCTAGCCGTGAATATCCTGTATTACCACATTTATTGCATTTTAAATCACATATTTTTGCATTATGCCCTGTATTACCACACAAATAACATTTTTTCTTATCACATTCATTAATTAAGTGACCATCTTTACCATAAAAATAACAAGTCTTTGGTCACCCCCTATATCTCACAAAACATCTATTACCACAAACATTAATAGTAATTGGTATATGCGACACATTGTCATTTTTAACATAACTCCACATTCCCATCCCCCCAGTCCAAAGTCCTCTTTCATCATACACTTTCGTAGTGTCAAACACTTCCTTACAAATAGTTAATAAAGTCATTTTTAAGTGTGCAGATTCCAATTCCGTTCTAAATTGCACCAGTATTCTTTTTTGTTTGCCTAAAAAATGTTTGCATAACATATTCTGTCCATGGATACACATTCTTTTTTGATTCATATTTCCCAATAAAGTTTTCCATATATCGTCCATTCTCAAAAATGAAATCCCAGAATGTCTCCTTATTAATGAAATTGAATGCTCTTACCTCCTTTGCTGTTACACCTAATGGTGCAATGTAAGTGTTCCACACTTCCCTTTGTCCTTTTTCCTGTTAATTCTGATCGTGTACCTTCTCTTCATTTCTTTATTTTCTTTTCTTCCCTCACCTTCATTGACTGTTTTTGCACATTTTCTCACTGGATTCTGCTCTTTTCCTTCTTCTACTGTCTCCATTATATCACTCCACAATGCTGCTGCACTGTTCGTCAGTTCACTTTGATTCACCGACTGTTCTAAATATTCATCTTGCAACCATCCAGATTGAAGGGTTGTAATAAAACATCAGTCCTGCTGCTCCACCTCACCCTGGATCAACCTCCACAGAAAAATCTCCTCCGAATCAAGCCCCATCTCCTCCTCTATATCGACCTGTTCCTTTCTTGTTTTCTCCCCCAATAGGGACTCACTCTCTACTATCACCTTTTTGGGTTCTCCATTTGGCAGCGATTCTGCCAACTCCATATCCTTTTCCATCATTCCATCAACATTTTCCATGGCACTGCTGTCTCTCTGGGCCATCTTCTTGCCTAGAAAGGAAACAGAAATAGGATGCGGCACTCTCAATTCCATCCCCTTACACCAAAGAGTAGGGGAAGTTTCCCAATGGCCTGGCCAAATTTCCTCTGTTGTATAAATACACCTTATGTCTCCTGTGCAAAAAGGCCACTAGCTAGGTCAACAAAATCATTTCTGAATCTCCCAAATCATTTTAACTTAAATAATACTAAGAAAAAGCTGAAATATCTAGGAATAATAATAAAAGTCAATACAGTAGAAATTGGAGCAATTGATTATAATAAAAGTATCAATACTATCATTAATTTAATACCAAAATAAAACAATGGACAAGATTCAATAAAACCTACACTGAGTGTGCACAATATATTTTCAAGAACATTCTTAACAAATTGTCTATGCTTTCTAGTCACTCAGAAAGATTAGACTAAGTGTACATGTAGTCTACACTTTGTGGTAACCTTTATGAATCTCTATCAATAATTAAAGCTGCATGAATATCAGTAGGAAAACTAAAATTAGGAGGAAGATGGTGTGAATTATGTCTGTGTTGTCTGTTCACTCAGAACGGTGTACAGTTAATGTAGGCTTTATTGAATCCCAAGGAATATTTTCTTAACATTTGTAGATAAGCAATATCTAATAAAATGCTATTGCATATGCAGAACAAACAACTGTTCTATCACTAAATAAAGAAGAATTATATTAAAAAAATGCATTGGTTACATTTCTTTATATTCCTTAGAAGCCCTAGAGTGGTTTATAATCATTATAATTAAAACTCTTAAACCTTAAAAGGATACCACACACACACACACACACACACACACACACACACACACACACACACACACACACACACACACACACACACACACACACACAGATTCATAGGTTCATAGGTTGATACTAGGCTATCAGCCCTAGGGCCTATAAAAGCCTAACCATAACAATTTCCTGGCTATTTCTTCCCAGAATATTTACTTCCCTCATCCCTTGTCTAGCAGGGCAACTGACGTGATCCCCGGGGTGCATTTCCTATCTCCCATCCAATCATCAAAGTTCCTTTTGAAGAACACCAAAGAGGCACTCATCTTGACATGTATGGGCAGTCTATTCCAGGGTATGGGGAGTCTCTGGGTCAGGAACCTATCCCTCCATCATGTTTTGTTCATTGTGATGGCCAGGTTTAGATCCGTGGAGCATGTGGCTCTGAGGGATTGGGATTTCTTTAAGTGTAGCATGTCCAACAGCACTGGGTTTGACATAGCCTTGTATGTTAAGCAGAGATTGCCTCTGAGTAGGCGATATGTGACAGAGTATAGTTGGAGTTTTTTTAGATGGTTAGCATAGGGCATCTGCTTTAGGCATGTGATTCTTTTAGTGAGGTATTTCTGTGGCCTTTCCAGTTGTTGCAGTTGTCTTGTGAGGTACATACCAAACAGGGCGTTGTACTCTATAATGGGTCTAATGAGGGATGAGTACAGTAGGACAATGACCTCCTTTTCTCTGGATGAAAAGCCCTTAGTGATGAGGTGTGCCACACAGAAGGATTTGCTGACTGTTGTGGCTATGTGGTTATCGAAGGTGAGACCACTGTCCACCTGTGACCCTAAGTCCCTTATCACACTTTCGGTGTTTAGTGTACTGCCACTTATGTGGTAATTCATGGTTACATGCTTTTTACCAAAGGGGATAACTATAGATTTCTTGGCATTGAGCTTGAGCCCATGGCTTTGGCATGAAGCATCTGTTTCTGTAAGGCCCTTTTGCAGAATTTCCACATCATTTGGGGATTCAATAATGGCTCTCAGTTTGCAGTCATCTGCGAACTTTGTTAGCCAGAGTCCCTTAGTGTTGGCCTGTACTTCAGAGAAGTAGATGGCAAACAAGAGCGGTCCCAGGACTGAACCCTGAGGTACTCCGCTTGTCACTTGTCTGGAGCTGGATTTTGAGTTGGCTACTTTTACAGTGTGGGTTCTGTCAGTAAGCCAGTTGGCAACCCATCGAGTGACATAGGGATTAATGCCCAGCTTAGTAAGTTTATCTATGATTCCAGGGTGGGGGGATGGTGTCAAAGGCCTTGGCGAGGTCCAGATAGGCTGTGTGGACTGCCTTACCCTTGTCCACAGCTCTGGAGACTGATTCAAAGAAGTCAATCAGATTGAGGAGACAAGATTGGCCCTTTATGAAACCAAACTGGGTGGGGTCCAGAGTTTGAACGTTGCTAATGTCTTTGTTTATAAGTTCCATGATAATGCATTCCATGGCTTTGCAAATCAGGCTCATCAGACTGATGGGACAATAGTTCCCGGGATCCAAGGTGGATCCCCCCTCTTGTGGAGTGGGATAACTGTAGCTGTGCACCACTCATTGGGCAAGAAGCCTGAGATGAGGCTATGATTAAACATGACACTTAGGTGAGGTGCCAGTTCATTTTGTAGTTCATGTAGTACACAGCCCGGAATGTTGTCTGGTCCCATGGATGCTGTATTCTTAGCTTTGGAGAGTGTGTATTTTACCTGTGTGGCCGTGATTACTGGAATTTGGCAATCTTTTGGTATTGAGATGGGCCCTTTAGGGGGTGAGAGGGGGGTAAAGTTGGCACTGAATTGATCTGCCAGGATATTGGCAATATCCTTGGGATCAGTAAATTTAATGCCATTCTGTTGTAGCTCAGAGCAGATCTGAGCATTGCCATTTAGATTCTTGACATAACTATAAAATGTCTTGTGGTTGTCCTTGGAATCTTTGGCAATTTTATTTTCATAACTAGCTTTGGAGGATTTTATGAGGGATCTCAGCTTCTTACTGAGGCTGGTAAGGGAGTTTTTTTTGCATCCTGGGATTTTCCTCTTTTCTGCAACAGTTTCTTCCTTCTGTTGTATAGTTTGTTTATGGCAGGGGACCACCAGATTGGGTTCCTTTTTTGGAGGAAACCGTCTTGGTTCTATTTGGAATGGCATGATTCATGCATGAGTGGATGTGCTCGTACAGTGCCTTAGTGTAGGATTCAGCAGTCGAACTTTTAGTTCCCGTCTGCATGGGTGTCATGAAGTTTGTCATTTCTGACTTGAGTAGCATGAAGTTGTCTTTGGAGAAGTTTTTCATGGAGGTTTCCCTACTGGGGGGTGGGGGTGGGATGTGGACATCAAGAGTGATCAGCTTATGGTCAGACCTGACCAACGAGGGGGGTGACCACTGGTGTGGAGCATTGATCTCCCATGTTGGTAATGACCAGGTCTAGGATATTTGAGCCCGTGGTGGGATTATGGATTAGTTGATCCAGGGGGTTGGAATTTATGAATTCCAAGAACCGTTGGGCAAAGGTGTTGGTACCTGAGTAGTTTTCCCAATTAATGGCAGAGTAGTTGAAATCACCCAGTAGTAGGGTGTTTGGTTGTATCTTAATATTTTCTAGTATGTTTAGAAAGGTGTAGTGAGAATCTTGGGGCATGGTGGAGGATCTGTAGCAAGCTATAGTTTAGATTGCAGTCTTACCTAGTGTTAGTTACACCTGTAGAATTTCAGATGCATTGTGTCGGGCAACTATCCTGTAGGTGTGAATATCCTTGGTGAATATGGACACTCATCCACCTTTAGTGCTTTGGTCCTGATTTGGTGGCCAAAAAGTGTGGTAAGAGTTGTAGCCTGGTATTGCAGGTGTGCTCTGTGGAGCCTTGAACCAGGTCTCAGTTACTGCACAGATATCGCTATTCTCCATTTTTAGGAGTGCCTCGAGAGAGTGCATTTTGAGGTTTAGACTTATAGCATTGAGTAGCATTACCTTCACATTTTACATGCTTATATCTGTTACGGTGGTGGTTTTGTCCTTTGAGCCTTGCCTAAAAAAGGCACTATAGGCGTGGCAAAAGCCTTAACCAGTAAACTGGATCTCAGGGGCGACAGGTGCAGACCATTTCTGGCAAAGCATTGTGGTTTGTTGATCATGTTTTCCCAGGCAGACAGATACTGGATCCCCTTTGAATGACACCAGAAACTTAGCGAATTGTTGGAGTCAGTCATTTTGTCCTTATACAGTGGTATCATTCTGGGTGAAGGCAGGATGCTGCTCAGGGTTAGGGTCATACCTGCCTGGGCCACATGATCTGAGAGCTCTTCAATGTCTCTTTTCATGTAGCCCAGGGAGGTACGTCTCAAGTCATTCACTCCAACATGGACAATGACAGAGTCGTATTTGTACTTGTTGTGGAGTGACTTGAGTGCATGCATTATGTGGCGGATCCTGGCACCGACAGGCAGCTGACCGTAATTTTCTCCTTGTTCAGCCTGGTGAGTGGGACATCAGTGTGCCTGACTATAGAGTCACCTATGACTAAAGTGTTGGGTACGTTGATTTGCCTTAGGGGCTGTTGTTTTGTGGCACACTGGTGTTTTGAGCTATGTGTCACTTTGGTGGTGATTGGTGTTTGCTTGCGTTTCAGCTTTGGAGGTCCTTGTTGCTTGGGCAGGTTAATGTTAAGGGTCTCCGCATAAGTGGGTTTAGTGTTACTATGTGTGGATGTTGGTGGCGTGGGTTTTGAAGGGCTATGTGTTGCTTGAGGTGTAGTACAGGTATCAACCTTCTCCTCTTGACTGTCTAGCATAATCTTGGCTGGAGAGAGCTTTGCTTCCAGTTTGGCTATGTAAGTGCATCTCTCGCATATATTTATATTTAGAGCTGACAAATCACACACAAAAAATTAAAAATGACAGTGTATGCTATAAAAATTACAAATACAATATGAGCAGGAACTAGTAATTTTCAGTATGAAATGTATAAATCCAAAGAATCACAATATGTGACTAGCATTGTTAAGGCATTCAGAATTATAAACAAATGGATTCTAAGAAATGGATAACATTGATTTTTCCATTATGTGCAACCAAGGGATTATTTGAAGGAGCTAGTATCAATGATGTGAGTAAATGGAAAAGAACAAATCTAGTTGGATTGTGTATTGTATTTTCTAAATCACAAATATAATCACATGAAACATTAATGATCAAACTCAGTTTAAATAAACAAAAATACTGAACAAGTATACAAATAGTTATTTTTCCATTCAAGATAATATTGCTGAAATGTGAGCACTGAATTCAAAACTACTATCTAAACTACTAGAATACATATGTAAAGTGATCTATAACAACAGATCTAGTAACTCATGGATTTCATATTTATATTCCAAAAGCTTGGAAAATATATATTTAAGGGAGATCAAGATCAATTTACAGAAACATAAAAATGAACTCCACAGTCAGTAACTACTACAACCAACTCTCCATACTGGAGAATTTTTAATTGGAGGACATTGTGTAGAGTTTTTTTTTTTTTTTTGTACTGCAGACAGGTTAACCAGAATATCAAAGACCAACAAAATGCAATGTTGGAGATGTGATTTATGTTTTAAAACAGACTGGAAACATTTAATACAGAAGTGTAAAGTTTTGCAAAAATGTACATCTTAAAGTACAACATATAGGTGAAATGCTTTGGAGACACTATTTTTTCATTACAAAACTGGTATTACATAACAATAATATGCTTTCCGTCATTAATCACTTCAAATATAACTTACCTGGACAATCATGTCTGCTGCAAAAATACAAATGTTCATTCATTTACTGTTCTATGTACAGTATGTGCATTTATTATTTTTTGATTAACTCTCATATCATAACTAGTGTATGCACATATGTATATTTATTACGTAAATCTTGTGTATCTGCCTTCTACTCATTCTATAAAATGAACCATTTCTCCCTGGAACTTCACTGAAAATGAGACTTATGCCCAGTCGGACTTTCCCTGTAAACAAAAACAATAAGTAAAATAATTGCAATTAAATGGTTACAGACGCCACCTCCTACATTTCTGAACTTTTTATCTCGTTTAGAAAACATACATGATAAGGAAATGGAAATAACTAAACAAAGAACTACTGTAAAGCCAGCGAATTTCAACTACTGGCCCAGACTATTAGAAGTGCTAGACAAAATACGTGCTGAAATGTGAGATTTCTACTAATGCATTTATTGCATTTCAGTGAACTGGAATATAGAAATTTTTTATTTTCAATGAGACTAATAAGCCGTAGAATTAAAATGCAAAGTGTATATATTATATATTGTGTATGTAGCAAATTTATCAAATTATATTGCATGAAAAATAATAGCTATTATTATAAAATAAAGTTTATATGACATATATTTATATTATTAATATTGAAAATCAAGCTATAATTGTTGAAAATGTTCATGATTTATCACCCAATAAAATATATCTGGAAAAAATAAACTACTCCAGTTAAGTACTTAACTCTAAGTCAAAAGATGCTCCATATACCTTAGAAAGAGAAGTCAATTCCCTTTAATTTGTTCAAGAGCTGTAAACACTATATAAAATGATAAATTATATGAAAGTATGTCCTACAAGGGCCCTTGCAGTCTTCATTAAATTGCACTGGAATATACTGTTAAGTGCACTTACTGTATAACTCAGGAACACTCTGTCCCTCAACTCTTCTTCCCATTGGTGCAGAATGTCTAGCTGGCAGTTCCTGAGGTCATTGTAGTAGTGCTTGCACTGCTCACCAGAGTGAGTCATGCCAGCTGCAGCAGTCAGCAACCTAGAAAGGCTGGGCCAGGCATTCCCATATATACTGGACACCCACACAGGAATCCCAAAGCACGCCTTCCTGCTGGTGTCTGTACACATGGTACAGAACCATCTGGACTCTTTAGAGCACCTCCTGGGAGCTCTGCCACATTCATTGCATTCAGAATACATAACCACTTCACAGACTACAGTCAAGAAGAATATAGCACCTCATTTATATTGACACACATTGCTGCTGCAGCCAAGAGACATGCAGCAGTGGACAACAACAGTGCAACATGCTGCACTAGCATTATCTTGTGTCATTCGCATATGTGACATGGCAGAGTGGTGCTTGGGTTAAAACAGCAGAATGGCATGACTGTATCTAGCCAGTAGTACCCTGAGTTGCTTCAAGCATTGTTACTTTTTAGTGCTTATACAGGCCACAGAGATATGTTACATATGCCTATGTGGCTGCTTGAGTTAGTGATCCACCTGCACATGTGCAACGTGCTTTGAAGCTACTCATGTGAGTGAGTACACAATCCAGGACAAGTCTCAGACCACAGCCTTAGGCAAATGCAGAATGAAAAGAAAATACAAGTCAGAGTCATCCACCCAAAACTTACCCAATAGCATAATTTGCCTGACTATCAGCCCTGAAACTGTACAATATTTTCAAGTGCAGGTATAGCTGCACTCATCATGCTACTGAAATTCCTTTGACTGAAGATGTGTACAAGAACAATGTTGTTGGACTGGTCTTCATTTAAATATTTACAGGGAATTGATAATTCCTATGAAAAAATAAATTAAGTGTTCTGTAGTTGAGTTGTCCCTCAATTTCCCTTTTCCTCCCAATACTTTTAACACCTCTGAAGTTGTTCTTTTTCCGGCTTTTCCCGGTTTGGGGTTGCCACAGTGGAACTCCGGTCCACTAATGATTGGCAGTAGATATTTTTTACAGGTGCCAAGGTGCCAGCTCGACACCCAACCTTCAACGAAGGCACGCCCATTCTACACATGTCTTTCGAACGCCACTCAACTGTGGGGAGGAAGTGCAGACTCCACACAGAAGGTGCTCCAGCCAAGAATCGAACGGGAAAGCCTCTTGCTGGGAGGCAACAATGCTACCGCTGCACCACCGCAGCTTCTTTAACACCTCTGAAATAAGAGGACAAAACAGAATACTTCTTGTAATTAGAATGTCAAGGAGTAGAGCTTTTGTCTTTAGGCCATTTTTCTGATGAGTGCCTGTCAGGCTCTCCATGATTGCATCATTTGTGACAACTCTAGTGTATTTAACTGCCTGAGGATGTAGAGATCCAGCATTATTAATTGTAAAAGGCAAATCCTCCTTCTTTTCTTCATCCCCCTTACAATTTTTTATTTATTTTATTTAGTTATTTATTACATTTGTTAACTGGGTAGTGTCTGACTGGGACAGGGACCCATTTTCAGCAGAGACCCAGGGAGAAAAGCTCCACAATAGTACAATTCAAGCAATAATGATTTATATACAAAATCAAAAACAATTTAAATAACAGAAGATAAAATTAAGCAGATAAAATAAAGAAATATAGCTCAGAATCAAGTAGAATTTGTAGGTACAGTTATGAGCATTGTATGTTATAAAAACATTGTGTGAGTGATTGAAGACTATATTTGATTCAGCAAATTACTGATGGGATCCAGAGATGAGGAGTATGCATATAAAAGCTAAATGAGATGAATAAGAATTCCAGGTAGAGTGAAGAGGGGACTGGGGCTGCAAGAAAGTAACAGGAGTTGTGGGATGGTTAGATGAGGCAACAGTAGGGTAAAAGTGATGGAGGTGGGAAAGAACTTACCCTGGAGAATAGCAAGAGCACAGCCAATGGTTAGCAAGGTGTTCTTTTAGGAGAAGTTTGAACTGATGGTTGTTAGGCTTTTTTGCTACTGTCTCAGGAAGAGTGTTCCAGAGTTTGGATATTTTGTGAGAATAGGAGAGTCACCATGAAAGATGTTGTAGTTGGAAACCTTTAGCAATAGTTTGTTAGAAGATCTGAGAGATCTGAGATTGGTACTGGCCTGGGCTAAGTTGGAAATAGCAGAGCAGTTGCTAGGTTGACTGACTATTTTGTGGGCTAAGGTTAGTTGATTTAGTGATATAAGGTTGGGAAGCTCTACCCAGTTTAACTGTGAGAGAGCTGAGCAGTGGTGAGATCTGTGTGGTTGATTAGTGGCATATTTGGCAATCTTATTATAACATGATTCTAGGTTGTTGAGGTCTGACTTTCGGAGGTTTGTGAATATTATGGAACCGTACAGGAGGGAGGATGGCAGGTATGAGCGGGCAGTGGGTAGCCGGGCTTCTGTAGTTAGGTATGGTTTGGCCCTGAGCAAAGTGCCTGGTTTGATGTGGACTTTTTTGATTGTTAGAGCAATATGTTTTTCAAATTTTAGAATATCATCTATAATAACACCTAAAAGTTTAGTGTGGGTAGTTGTAGTTTGTTGGGGTTTATAATGAGTTGGTGTTGAGAGAGGTAATTTTCAATATCCTGAAAAGATTATTGCATTCTTAGTTGGAGTTCCTGGGATGAGGTGGCTGAGCAGATAATTGTAGCGTCATTGGCGTACTGTACTATGGATACTAGTTGAGTTGCAGAAATTAGGTTGTTTGTGAATATGATAAAGAGAAGAGGATCAAGTATGGAACCTTGGGGTACACCCACGGAGATGGGGAGTAGAGGGGAAAGTGAGTTTTCCCATTTTGTAGCCTGTTGTTGGTTGGAAAGATAGCTATGGAACCAAGTCAGTGATGATGGGCTGAGGCCATAGGAAGACAGTTTATTAAGTAGTAGCTGATGGGATATGGTGTTAAAGGCTTTAGACATATTAAGAAAGATGGATGAAACAAGCTGGCTTTTGTTCATGAGATGATGAATAGTGTTACAGAAGGATAGTAGGGCAGTGTTAGTACTATTAATAAACAGTTTAGGTACAAGTGCTTGTGGTAAATGTAAAGCATGCAGCTTTATTGTTCAGAGTTTCAGACAGATTAATGGTCATATTTTTGAAGTGAAGGATAATTTTTGCTGTCATTCTGAGGGCATCGTTTATGCCCTCAGATGTCCATGTAAAAAATATTATATAGGTGAAGCTAAAAGATCTTTTAAAGTAAAATTGCTAGAACATGTTAGAGATATAGCCAGAAATAAAAAGGAAAGTGCTATAGCTAATCATTTTAATATAAAACATGCAGGTAATAGTGATGGTCTTAAAGGTACTGTTTTAGAGCAAATTAAATTGTATAATGATGAAAATGATCTAAAGAATAAATTATTGGTGAAAGAATCAATTTATATTTTAAAATGTAACACTATGTCACCCAGTGGGTTGAATAATGAAGTCAGTTGGAAATGTTTTATTTAATTTTATGAATTAATTAAGTTGTGATGCAATTAGAGTAAATTGTTTAATTGTGTGATTGGTATATGTATTTAGGCAGGTTGTGATTTGAAAATGTTATACTCCTTGAAGACTTGTAAGAGCCGAGATGTCAGAGCATTTGTTTAATTAAATTTTGCTGTTGGAATACTAGCTGGTGGTTTTATTTGTATTTTGGATTTTCCATTGTGTGGTGCAGCCAGTGTTAGTACTATGTTTAGGTCTAAAGCAATGTTGAGAGCTGGAAAGAAGATTAAGAAATAGTTAATGAGTTGCCTGTGGATGCATTTTTCTAAGGTTTTTGCAAGGGAGGAGAGGATGGCTATGGGACGATAGCTAGCTAGTTCTTTGGAAGGTCCGCCTTTGTGGAGGGTTATGATGTGAGATATTTTCCATAGTAATGGGACATATTGTTCTGTGATAGAGCGATTAATCAAAACAGATATTGGGTAGGCAATTGAAGGAGTGGCAAGTTTTAGAAATTCATTTGGAAGTTTGTTTGCAGCAATGTAGCAGGGTTTAAGTTTGGTTAAAACTCTCTTTATGTAATTAGTTTGTATGGGTATGAAAGTGAAGGAGTTGTGATTTTCAGAGGTAGGGGTGGGGACTGTGAGAGGTTGAGTTGGTTGGTTGCCTATCAGGGAGGTGACAGTGTTAATGAAGTGGGAGGTGAATTGTATTGAAATAGGGTCTGAGTTGTTTGAGATGAGTGGGGGAGGGGTTGGGGTATGACTGGGGTTGAGAAGATGGTTGATGGATTGCCAGAATTTTTGTGGGTTATTTCGGTGTTTCTGTTGGCAGGTTTGGAAGTAAGTTTGTTTGTCTTTTTTTATCTGTTTCTTTGTTAGCTTTCTTAGTTGTTGATAAGTTAAGAGGTCAGTTTTGTCTTTGGATGTATGGTAAGCTGACCAGGTTTTATCTCTGTGCTTCAGTATTAGCTTGCTGTCTTTGGTTAGCCAAGGAAGGGGCTTATCTTTACTGCACATTTTCCTAGTGGGGGGGAATGTTGTTAAGTACTGTAAGGAAAGTGTCATTGAAGTACTGGACAGTGGTGTCTAAATGTAGGTGTTTAAGTGGAGTCCAGTCACAATTGTTTGAGTAAAAGGTTAAAAGTAGTGGGGGAGAAGTTTTTTTATTAATGATATATTTATAGGAGATGCTGCCTTGGGTATGCACACATTTCCTATATAGAAACATTGGAAAATGGTCACGGAGGGCGTCAGGGAGGCAACCGGCAAGGTAACTTAAGATCCAGTGTAATGTTGACTGCTTATTGGAGTGTTTGTCTGCACATGTTGGACAGGTTATGGTTTGGGTGAAGTTGAAGAGATTTAGAAAGTTGGAGGGGTTATTGGATGAACAGGTGTGCCAAGCCAGGTAAAAGTCACCAAGCACAATGGTTTCTTGGTTGAATTTGGTAGATGCCCAGGAAAGTAAATTTTCAATGATGAGAAGGTTATTGTCTGGAAGAAGATATGTGCTATGATGATTATTGATTTGTTAGGGTTGATATCCAGGCAAGTGGTTAGTATTTCAGAGTTGGATAGGTCAGGAGGGGTACAGCTGAGTTGTACGACTTTGAGGGTGTCTTTGAAAATAACTTGAAAACCCACACCTCTTTTGGTTAGTTTGTACTGTCTAATGATGTTATAACCCGTTGTGACAATTTCACTGTCTTTAATGTAGGGCTTTAACCAGGTTTCATTTATCACAGCTATATCTGGTGAGTAGGTGCCTAGGGCAGCATGGAATTCACTGGTTTTATTTATAATGCTATGGAGGTTGAAATTTGTTAGGAGAAGATCAGAGTTAGAGGTTTTTGGAAGGGGGGGTAGGAATGTGAATGTATGATAGACAGAGTAGAGGTGGTAGGAGTGGGACCTGGTGAAGATTGTTGGTGCTGGAAGAAGTTATTAATGGGACCTGGGTTCAGATGGATGTCATCTTGGAGTTTGATTTGTGTAATAGAGTTTAGGAGAAGTAATCTAAGTTTGTTAGTTAGTCTATGGTGTTTGGAGGCTGAGGAGATAGGATGGTTGGTATGTAAGTTTTTGAGAGGTGATAGGAGAGAGGTTGTGTGATTATAGAGTTGTGGGTTAACGTTACTATAATTGTGGGAGTGTGAGTAGGGAGTAGATAGTGGAAGTGTTGGTGAGTGAAAGTATCTGACTTGGTATGAGTGAAGTGAGGTGGAGTTGTAGGTGAGGTAAAGTAGGTGGAGTAGAAGTGTGTTAGTAAGTAAGGAGTAAAAGAAGTGCATGGTGTGTAGGTTGGGGTGGAGTGTTGAGTGAAAGAGAGGTGGGGGTGGAGGGAGTAGACTGAGATAGTGAGGTTAATTGGGAGATGAGTACAGATTGGTTGAGAAGAGGAAGGGGTGAGGTTAGGCTAGGTTTAAATGTAATGAAAGTGAGGGTGGGGTGGTGGGTAGGGTAGCTGAGAGAGCCCGAGTGTAGTGGGTTGAACCAGAGAGAATACACAGGGCCCTTCAGAAACAATCAATAAAGGTAAGCACGTAGGATTAGTAAAGGAACTATCTAGTGCTAGGGAGAGAAAAGAAACACATTTAGAGGGACCAGGCAATTCTGTTAAGTTATGTTTGAGGTGTAGATTAATTGGAACAGTGTGATGAGGCAGAGAGGGGAGAAAGGAAGATAAGGGAGGAGAAACAAGCTGTGTAAGGAAAGTGGTTAGGGGACAAGAAATGATAGCAGTGAGCAGGGTAAAATAGGAGGGAGGTGCAGGTTCCAGCAACAAAAATAAGTTGGGAAACCTGAGAGAAAAGATAAAACCAGATGGGAGAATATAAGGAAAGAGAAAGGCTGTTTTCAGGGTCTAGAAAGAGAAATAAAAATGGGCACAGCTAGTGCAGATAAGGCCAAGGGGATGGGGGATCATGAGAAAAAGCCTGGGCAAAGTAATTCAATGGGAGCGTATAGCAGCTGGCAATGCAGTGCAGCAAATGAGAGCAAGGTACACAACTATAAATTACAATAAGAAAAAGTCAGATGGAAACATACATTGCTTGCTTATAGTGATACAGTTAGGGCTGTCCATTTGGCTTTCAGGCAGTTCTCGCAGGAGTGGGAGGGTGTCAGATAGATTAACCCCTGGACACAATTACTGCTTGCTTATAGTGATACAGTTGGGACTGTCTGTTTGGATTTCAGGCAGTTCTCGCAGGAGTTGGAGGGTGTCAGATGTATTAAGCCCTGGACACAACTATTGCTTGCTTATAGTGATATAGTTGCTACTGTCTGTTTGGCTTTTAGGCAGTTCTTGCAGGAGTGGGAGTGTGTCAGATGGATTAAGCCCTGGACACAACTATTGTTTGCTTATAGTGATACAGTTGGGACTGTCCATTTGGCATTTAAGCAGTTCTCACAGAAGTGGGAGGGTATCAGATGGATTAAGTCCTGGACACAACTATTGCTTGCTTATTGTGATACAGTTGGGACTATCCGTTTGGCGTTTAGGCAGTTCTCACAGGAGTGGGGGGTATCAGATGGATTAAGTCCTGGACACAACTATTGCTTGCTTATTGTGATACAGTTGGGACTATCCATTTGGTGTTTAGGCAGTTCTCACAGGAGTGGGAGGGTGTCAGATGGATTAAGCCCTGGACACAACTATTGCTTGCTTATAGTGATACAGTTGGGACTGTCCATTTGGCTTTTATAGTTTCATAGTTTCATAGTATAGTACTAGGCTATCTGCCCTGGGGCATTTGTAAGCCTAGCCATAGTGATGTGGCTTTTGCCACCCCATGAAATGGTACAAAAATGTACAGAATAAATCTAGAATACTGTGCTTCTGTCTAGTAGTGACACATGAAGGTCCCCTTATATAATAGAATTAGTTTACTGTGCCCCTGTCTAGCAGTGACACAGATGTGACCCCTGGGGTAAACTTACGATCTCCCATCCACTCATCAAGATTTCTCTTGAAGAGAGTCAGTGAGGGGCTCTGCCTAATATGAACTGGGATCCTGTTCCAAAGCATGGGAAGCCTCTGGGTTATTAATCTATCCCTCCAGCATGTCCTATTCATACTTGTGCCGAGGTTTAAGTCTTTAGCTCTCGTGGTCCTGATGGATTTGGATTTTTTGAGGTGGAGCATGTCCATCAGATCCTGATTGGACATGGCCTTGTACGTCAGGCAGAGATCACCTCTGAGCAGGCGGTATGCTACTGAATAGAGCTAAAGTTTCTTTAGTCTGGCAGAATAAGACATATGTTGGAGACCCTTGATCCTTTTGGTGAGGTACTTTTGTGGTCTCTCCAGCTGTTGCAAATGCCGGGTGAGGTACATACCAAATGGGGCATTGTACTCAATCATGGGTCTGATGAGGGAGGAATATAGGGGTACAATGACATCCTTAGATCTGGATGTGAATCCCTTCATGATGAGGTGTGCAAGGTAGAATGTTTTTCTAACCACTTTGGCAACGTGGGTGTCAAATGAGAGGTCGCTGTCTACTTGGGTCCCTAGGTCTCTGATTACTTTTTCCGTACTCAGTGGGTTGCTGTCTATGTGATAATTTGTGGGTACTTTGTTTTTTCCAAAAGGGTTGACTATACATTTTTTGGCATTTAGTTTAAGGCCGTGACTATGGCACCAGTTGTCCGTTTCAGTGAGGCCTTTTGTAGGATGTGTGTGTCTGCTGGTGTATCGACTATGGCGCCTAGTTTGCAGTCATCTGCGAACTTTGTCAGCCACAGCCCTCCCATGTTTGCTTTAACATCTGAGAAATAAATGCCGAACAAGAGGGGTCCCAGGACAGATCCCTGTGGGACACCACTTGTGACTGGCTTTGAGTCTGACATTGCTCCAGCGATTTTAACTTTATGGGTTCTGTCCTTTAGCCAGTTTGCAATCCATCTAGTGACATAAGGGTTTACTTTTAAGTGTTTATCTTATCTATGATGCCTGAGTGGGGTATTGTGTCGAAGGCCTTAGCCAAGTCCAGGTATGCTGTATGGACTGCTTTGCCCTCATCAATGGCTCTAGTGACTGTTTGGAAAGTCAACCAGGTTTAAAAGGCAGGATCTGCCCTTTACAAAGCCGAACTGGGTGGGGTCAAGTGTCTGTAGGTCCCCTATGTCTCTGTTTATGAGTTCCATAATGATTCTTTCCATAGCTTTGCAGACCAGGCTAGTTAAGCTTATGGGGCGGTAGTTTCCAGGGTCTGTAGAGGCACCCCCCTTGTGGAGTGGGACCACTGTTGCTGTACGCCAGTGTTCAGGTACATATCCCGAAGTAAAGCTAAGGTTAAATAGCATTTTTATGTGTGGGTTTAGCTCCTCTTGGAGTTCACGTAACACGCACCCCGGGATACCGTCAGGTCCCATTGATGCTGTGTTTTTTGCTTTGTTTAGGGCGGTTCACACTTGGACATCTGAGATGACAGGGAGACAGGGAGATGACAGATGGATTAGGCAGTTCTTACAGGAGTGGGAAGGTATCAGATGGATTAAGCCCTGGACACATCTCAGCATAAGAATGATGTCAAAGAAGCCTGCTGTGGGCCTATAGCTCGCTTGCATCACCAGGGGTGATTAATGCCACCAGTGATTGTGGGGGAAGGTAAAAAAAAAAATGGTTAATCTTTAATTTTGCTGCATTTGAGAAAGGGAGAAAATAACAAGAGAATTGTGATGGGGTTCTGTATAACCTGGGTAACTGCTAACCATGACCTACATAAGTATGAGCTGCCAGTGTCAAAGCACTAGAGGAATATATATTTTTGTCATATTTATTCATCAATTTTTTCCATGGACCCCCAACCGGAAAAAGCCGAAAGACACAGCAACAACAACAACAAAATGTAGAGTATTTTTGTGTTGGGAGCATCCGATGTTGGTGCAAGTGCAAAGGTAGCAGTATCTGATTTTAGATTAAGATAACAATGCAGGTCTTCCTTATCATATTATAATACAATGCATGATGGTGGTGGAAGAGGGTAAAGGTGCATTCAATTCTTTGTTTGTCTGGAAATGTTCTGAGTAAAGGATGGCTCTTTTTTTTTAAGACCTCTGGTACTTACAACATTTATGAAGGTGTTTAGTGGAGATATGCTTAAATAGGATTATGGTACCAGTAAAACTACATGAAGAAGGTAATGAACACAGTGTTTCCTCACAGAAAGAGTACAAGGAGTAAACCACATGGAATATGCAGACCTCCTCAAAGCCTTATCCTTATATTCTGTCTCTGTTTACTACTGAGACATTAGCTATCCCTGGCTTATAAGAAATCCTGTGATCCCCTTACACTCTGTGTTTACTACGGAGAGATTAGCTATGCTTGGCTTACAAGACATCCTCTGATTCAGGACTGATTGAATTGTTGTGTATCCACATGTCTAACAGTATTAGAAATACCCAATTGATGGACCTCAAAACGACTGTGCAAGAACCAAAGGTGGAGGTGTATCCATCTTCATTAAATCCAAATACACCTCGATATGGGTTAAACAGTATGACTCTCTTGAGCTAATCCAAGTCCAAATAACTATAGATAAAGCACCCTACCACATCATTGCTATCATGAGAAGGACACCACCTGCTTGAACTTTCTTGAGCCAATCACTTTGCAGCTAAACACATTGGTTGTGGGAGACTTCAATTATTCTTCTGTTGAGTGGCTGATATACATGAGCACAAGCACAACTTCCCTGAGATTCCTGGACTTTGTTAAGACACGTATTCTGGAACAGTTAGTCTACATCCCACAAAGGGCTTGAATGTTCTAGAGTTAGTACTCATCAATATGGGAGGGTCACTGCAGCAGGTAAAGATGATAAAGGATAACGAGGGAAATATACTCACAAGCGAGGAGAGTGTGTTGAGCAGATGGAAAGAGCACTTTGAGGGGTTGATGAATGAAGAGAATGAGAGGGAGAGAAGGTTGGATGATGTGGTGATAGTGAATCAGGAAGTGCAATGGATTAGCAAGCAGGAAGTAAGGACAGTTATGAAGACGATGAAGAATAGAAAGGCTATTGGTCCAGATGACATACCTGTGGAAGCATGGAGGTGTTTAGGTGAAATGGCAGTGGAGTTTTTAACTAGATTGTTTAATGAAATCTTGGAAAGTGAGAGGATGCCTGAGGAATGGAGAAAAAGTGTTTTGGTACCGATTTTTATGAATAAGGGTGATGTGCAGAGCTGTAGTAACTACAGAGGGATTAAAGTAATCAGTCACAGTATGAAGTTATGGGAAAGAGTAGTGGAAGCTAGGTTAAGAAGGGAGGTGTGGATTAATGAGCAGCAGTATGGTTTCATGCCAGGAAAGAGCACTACAGATGCGATGTTTGCTCTGAGAGTGTTGATAGAGAAGTACAGAGAAGGTCAGAAGGAGTTGCATTGTGTCTTTGCAGACTTAGAGAAAGCATATGACAGGATGCCTGGAGAGGAGTTGTGGTATTGTATGAGGAAGTCGGGAGTGTCAGAGAAGTATGTAAGAGTGGTACATGATATGTACGAGGGTAGTGTGACAGCGGTGAGGTCTGCATTAGGAGTGATGGATGCATTTAAGGTGGAGGTGGGATTACAGCAAGGATCAGCTCTGAGCCATTTCTTATTTGGAATGGTGATGGACACGTTGACAGACGAGATCAGACAGGAGTCCCCGTGGACTATGATGTTTGCAGATGACATAGTGATCTGTAGTGGAAGTAGGGAACAGGTGGAGGAGACCCTGGAGAGGTGGAGATATGCTCTAGAGAGAAGAGGAATGAAGGTCAGCAGAACTAAGACAGAATATATGTGTGTGAATGAGAGGGAGGATAGAGGAATGGTGAGGATGCAAGGAGTAGAGGTGGTAAAGATGGATGAGTTTAAATACTTGGGATCAAAAGTTCAGAGTAATGGTGAGTGTGGAATAGAGGTGAAGAAGGGAGTACAGGCAGGATGGAGTGGGTGGAGAAGAGTGTCAGGAGTGATTTGTGACAGTCGAGTACCAGTAAGAGTGAAAAGGAAGGTCTACAAGAGGGTAGTGAGACCAGCTGTGTTATATGGGTTGGAGACAGTGGCATTGACAAAAAGGCAGGAGTCAGAGCTGGATATGGCAGAGTTAAAGATGTTAAGATTTGCACTGGGTGTGATGAGAGTGGACAGGATTAGGAATAAGTATATTAGGGGGTCAGCCCAGGTTGGAAGGTTTGGAGATAAAGCCAGAGAGGCAAGATTACATTGGTTTGGACATGTACTGAGGAAGGATGCAGAGTATATTGGGAAAAGATGCTAAGGGTGAAGCTGCCAGGTAACAGGAAAAGAGGAAGGCCTAAGATAATGTTTATGGATGTGGTGAGAGGGGACATGTAGGTGGTTGGTGTGACAGAGCAAGATGCAGAGGACAGGAAAGAATGGAAACAGATGTTCCACTGTGGTGACCCCTAACAGGAGCGTCCAAAAGAAGAAGGTATTATATGATATAAAATAGCTTCCTACATGTACATATTGTAATTATCATTTCCAAAATGTTTTCATAATATATTGATATAGTATGTGCTGCCTTTGTCATCTAGTATACCAAATTTTGAGAATGTGAATATCTACATATCTGAGTATGTTTTGTGACTTGTTTGAATTGATATATGTTTGTAACTTGCTTTAATTACCATTTATTATCTTAGAAGTTTTTTTTAAATCTTGCTATTTTTTCCACTGTTACTTCATGCATTGTTACTACAGTTGTTGCCCTATGGGTCAATTGATCTACTGTGGAAGTAGTGGACATTTAAAGAGGGTGCTGTCTTTCCAGAGGTAGGCACTGGCTGATTTTATAAAGAGAAGGGATGATTTACTATCACATCCATTGCATGTCCACGGCTGTAACATCGTGCATGTGTATTAAGGTGTTACAACTTGAACATGAGTAATAAAAATCCTCCTTGACTGCATATGTAATGCTGACCCTGAACATGGGTCAATGAAAGTCGGGGGGGATTGTTAGATTTGGTAGACCTGGAGAGTGAAGAAGAGCAGTCTGGGTCAGGTGATAGCCAGCCTGGACACAACTACTGCTTGCTTATAGTGATACAGTTGGGACTGTCTGTTTGGATTTTAGGCAGTTCTCGCAGGAGTTGGAGGGTGTCAGATGTATTAAGCCCCGGACACAACTATTGCTTGCTTATAGTGATACAGTTGGGACTATCCATTTGGCTTTTAGGCAGTTCTCATAGGAGTGGGAGGGTGCCGGATGGCATGAACCCTGGACACAACTATTGCTTGCTTATAGTAATACAGTTAGGGCTGTCTGTTTGGCTTTTAGGCAGTTCTCGCAGGAGTGGGAGGGTGTCAGATGGATTAAGCAGTGGACACAACTATTGCTTGCTTATAGTGATAAAGTTGCTACTGTCTGTTTGGCTTTTAGGCAGTTCTTGCAGGAGTGGGAGGGTGTCAGATGGATTAAGCCCTGGACACAACTATTGTTTGCTTATTGTGATACAGTTGCGATTATCCATTTGGTGTTTAGGCAGTTCTCACAGGAGTGGGAGGGTGTCAGATGGATTAAGCCATGGACACAAGTATTGCTTGCTTATAGTGATACAGTTGGGACTGTCCATTTGGCTTTTAGGCAGTTCTTACAGGAGTGGGAAGGTATCAGATGGATTAAGCCCTGGACACAACTCAGCATAAGATTGATGTTAAAGAAGCCTGCTGTGGGCCTGTAGCTCGCTCGCATCACCAGGGGTGATTAACGCCACCAGTGATTGTGGGGGAAGGTAAAAATAATCTGTTAATCTTTAATTTTTCTGCATTTGAGAAAGGGAGAAAATAACAAGAGAATTGTGATGGGGTTGTGTATAACCTGGGTAACTGCTAACCATGACCTAAATAAGTATGAGCTGACACTGTCAAATCACTAGAGGAATATATATTTTTGTCATATTTATTCATCAATTTTTTCCATGGCCCCTAACCGGAAAAAGCCGAAAGACACAGCAACAACAACAACAAAATGTAGAGTATTTTTGTGTTGGGAGCATCCGATGTTGGTGCAAGTGCAAAGGTAGCAGTATCTGATTTTAGATTAAGATAACAATGCAGGTCTTCCTTATCATATTATAATACAATGCATGATGGTGGTGGCAGAGGGTAAAGGTGCATTCAATTCTTTGTTTGTCTGGAAATGTTCTGAGTAAAGGATGGCTCTTTTTTTAAGACCTCTGGTACTTACAACATTTATGAAGGTGTTTAGTGGAGATATGCTTAAATAGGATTATGGTACCAGTAAAACTACATGAAGAAGGTAATGAACACAGTGTTTCCTCACAGAAAGAGTACAAGGAGTAAACAACATGGAATATGCAGACCTCCTCAAAGCCTTATCCTTATACTCTGTCTCTGTTTACTACTGAGACATTAGCTATCCCTGGCTTATAAGAAATCCTGTGATCCCCTTACACTCTGTGTTTACTACTGAGAGATTAGCTATGCCTGGCTTACAAGGCATCCTCTGATTCAGGACTGATGGAATTGTTGTGTATCCACATGTCTAACAGTATTAGAAATACCCAATTGATGGACCTCAAAACGACTGTGCAAGAACCAAATGTGGAGGTGTATCCATCTTCATTAAATCCAAATACACCTCGATATTGGTTAAACAGTATGACTCTCTTGAGCTACTCCAAGTCTAAATAACTATAGATAAAGCACCCTACCACATCATTGCTACCATGAGAAGGACACCGCCTGCTTGAACTTTCTTGAGCCAGTCACTATGCAGCTAAACACATTGGTTGTGGGAGACTTCAATTATCCTTCTGTTGAGTGGCTGATATACATGAGCACAAGCACAACTTCCCTGAGGTTCCTGGACTTTGTTAAGACAAGTAGTCTGGAACAGGTAGTCTGCATCCCACAAAGGGCTTGAATGTTCTAGAGTTAGTACTCATCAATATGGGAGGGTCACTGCAGCAGGTAAGGATGATAAAGGATAACGAGGGAAATGTACTCACAAGCGAGGAGAGTGTGTTGAGCAGATGGAAAGAGTACTTTCAGGGGTTGATGAATGAAGAGAGAGAGAGAGAGAGAGAGAGAGAGAGATAGAAGGTTGGATGATGTGGTGATAGTGAATCAGGAAGTGCAATGGATTAGCAAGCAGGAAGTAAGGACAGTTATGAAGAGGATGAAGAATAGAAAGGCTATTGGTCCAGATGACATACCTGTGGAAGCATGGAGGTGTTTAGGTGAAATAGCAGTGGAGTTTTTAACTAGATTGTTTAATGAAATCTTGGAAAGTGAGAAGATGCCTGAGGAATGGAGAAAAAGTGTTTTGGTACCAACTTTTATGAATAAGGGTGATGTGCAGAGCTGTAGTAACTACAGAGGGATTAAATTGATCAGTCACAGTATGAAGTTATCGGAAAGAGTAGTGGAAGCTAGGTTAAGAAGGGAGGCGATGATTAGTGAGCAGCAGTATGGTTTCATGCCAGGAAAGAGCACTACAGATGCGATGTTTGCTCTGAGAGTGTTGATAGAGAAGTACAGAGAAGGTCAGAAGGAGTTGCATTGTGTCTTTGCGGACTTAGAGAAAGCATATGACAGGGTGCCTAGAGAGGAGTTGTGGTATTGTATGAGGAAGTCGGGAGTGTCAGAGAAGTATGTAAGAGTGGTGCAGGATATGTACGAGGGTAGTGTGACAGCGGTGAGGTCTGCATTGGGAGTGATGGATGCGTTTAAGGTGGACGTGGGATTACAGCAAGGATCAGCTCTGAGCCCTTTCTTATTTGGAATGGTGATGGACAGGTTGACAGACGACATCAGACAGGAGTCCCCGTGGACTATGTTGTTTGCAGATGACATAGTGATCTGTAGTGGGAGTAGGGAACAGGTGGAGGAGACCCTGGAGAGGTGGAGATATGCTCTAGAGAGAAGAGGAATGAAGGTCATCAGAACTAAGACAGAATATATGTGTGTGTGAATGAGAGGGAGGATAGAGGAATGGTGAGGATGCAAGGAGTAGAGGTGGTGAAGGTGGATGAGTTTAAATACTTGGGATCAACAGTTCAGAGTAATGGTGAGTGTGGAATAGAGGTGAAGAAGAGAGTACAGGCAGGATGGAGTGGGTGGAGAAGAGTGTCAGGAGTGATTTGTGACAGACGAGTACCAGTAAGAGTGAAAGGGAAGGTCTACAAGAGGGTAGTGAGACCAGCTGTGCTATATGGGTTGGAGTCAGTGGCATTGACAAAAAGCAAGAGTCAGAGCTGGATGTGGCAGAGTTAAATATGTTAAGATTTGCACTGAGTGTGATGAGGGTGGACAGGATTAGGAATAAGTATATTAGAGGGTCAGCCCCGGTTGGAAGGTTTGGAGACAAAGCCAGAGAGGCAAGATTACATTGGTTTGGACATGTACTGAGAAAGAATGCAGAGTATATACTGGGAAAAAGATGCTAATGGTGAAGCTGCCAGGTAACAGGAAAAGAGGAAGGCCTAAGATAAGGTTTATGGATGTGGTGAGAGAGGACATGCAGGTGGTTGGTGTGACAGAGCAAGATGCAGAGGACAGGAAAAAATGGAAACAGATGATCTGCTGTGGTGACCCCTAACAGGAGCAACCAAAAGAAGAAGAAAGAAGAAGGTATCATATGATATAAAATAGCTTCCTACATGTACATATTGTAATTATCATTTCCAAAATGGTTTCATAATATATTGATATAGTATGTGCTGCCTTTGTCATCTAGTATACCGAATTCTGAGAACGTGAATATCTACATATCTGAGTATGTTTTGTGACTTGTTTGAATTGATATATGTTTGTAACTTGCTTTAATTACCATTTATTATCTTAGAAGTTTTTTTAAAATCTTGCTATTTTTTCCACTGTTACTTCTTGCATTGTTACTACAGTTGTTGCCCTACGGGTCAATTGATCTACTGTGGAGGTAGTGGACATTTAAAGAGGGTGCTGTCATTCCAGAGGTAGGCACTGGCTGATTTTATAAAGAGAAGGGATGATTTACTATCACATCCATTGCATGTCCACGGCTGTAACATCGTGCATGTGTATTAAGGTGTTACAACTTGAACATGAGTAATAAAAATCCTCCTTGACTGCATATGTAATGCTTACCCTGAACATGGGTCAAAGAAATCGGGGAGATTGTTAGATTTGGTAGATCTGGAGAATGTAGAAGAGCAGTCTGGGTCAGGTGATAGCCAGCTGCAAGAGGAGCCCATAAAACCTTTACCATAGAAAACTAGAAAATGGTACAGTGTGAAACAAGGCTTCCTGAGCATCAGAGACTATAGTTTACAAAAGACCATCAGAACTGAGAAGTATTTTAGACCACTAGTGACAAAACAGGGAAAAGCAACAGAAATTGTACAATGAACTAGGAACATCAAAGTGTGAGCATCATTCACTTAGAGTTGCTCAATGCTAAAAATCTACTGACTGAGACTATTTTACAACAGATTTGAAAAAGTAGAAGAGCATATTTTGCATTCTAATGACTTACTGCACTTATTTTTCATATTTATTGTAGTGAGAACTGCTTTAATTAACTCTGGTGAGGGTAAAGGAAGAATGTAGCCATTTCTAGGCCTCTGATTGCTACAGGACTTTGAAGTGTGCTATTTTGCTATTTGCTAGTGTGCTCATTTGAATACTTTTACCTTTTCTGTGTTGTTATTAGTCGCACCTGTTTATGCGGCCTTACTCTCAGAGCTGCTCAGTGCCAAGTGACCACACTATTGATTGTGACTATTTTACACAAAATTTGACATAGTTCCTACATTGAAACACCTGGGATTAAACCACTTTGTATTCTAAATGACTAGTGTGACAGCTCTGTGCTTATTTTGACATTTATTGCATTCTGAGTGAGAACTACTTTGGTTTAACTCTAGTGAGAATAGATGAAGACCCTAGCCATTTCTAAGTGAACTATTTTGCATTTAATTGGGCACTTTATAGATGCGGGTACTTAGAACCATACATTTCTCTTCTCCATGTATTTCTAGTCTACTAAATAGTCAGTAGTTGCCCAATGAATCCCTGGTTTGCAAGAAGAGGTGCTTTGCTCTTCATAATTAGATGAAAATTGATTGTTCTTTAGACTAGGCATAGATTGTTCATTTTGGTGAGAGTAATTGTTTTATTTATTTACTACATTTGATAACTTGGTAGGTAGGCTGCTCCCACCCAGAATGGGCAGACCTATCCTCACTTTCCAGCACAACAAACTCCTGAGCTGCTAATCAAACCCGCATTGCATGAGCTATAGTCAGGGATTCGTTTATCTATGTCATTGTATGGGTTATTTTTCTTGTAAAACAGGTGCTAAAATGTTTCTTTATTAATGCCAGCTCTACCATTTGTCTTTACATATGCTACTTCTTGTGGCTCTGTGAATTTATTGATTTATTTTGGTTTATTTATCTTTTAGTGAGCCATGCCAGACAGGCATCAGTTCTTGTTTTCAGGGATGACCTATAAGAACTCCCTGGATAAGTAACTTGGTCTGACTTCCAAATGAGGCAAGTAGAGATTGAGATCAAACTTGTAACTACAAGATAAAGCCCATTAGCAGTTAATACCCTCAATCGTCTATGTTAAACAGTCAGACATATCTTAGTACCTTTAGCCGTTTTACTTATTTTTTTAAGTTGAACGGTTTGAATTTTCCAGGTTTTGCATTTATTTTGCAATAGTTTTTTTTTTCTTTTTACTTAGGTGAATCTGATTGAGTGCCTGTTTTAATTCTGTCATTATTGATTCTATGTTGCTCTATGCAAACCTACACCTGTGAAACAGCACTGTTGTTTCAGTGGGTATTCAGTGCCATTCAATATTAGGTCAGATGCATCAGTATGTTGATTAATACATCACTGCTGAAGCTGTACTAAATAAAGAATTCAAATGTAGGTCCCTACATTTTCATATACTTCATTTATTTTCCATTATACATTTGACAACTTGTGAGCAACAACAAATATTGCTATAGAAAAATATAATGATGTAATGTATATTTTTTTCATGCCTGAAACAAGAAGACTTGTTAATAATGAGTCTGAACGGAAATAATAATTGCTTTGTCAAAGTTTTCCTTCTTGAATGTTTGCTAAAAATAAGTCAAATACATGAAAAGAACAGGCAATTCTACTATTGATGATAAAAACATACACAAAACTTTAGGAAAATAACATCATATTCACTATCAAAAGGCAAAGGCAGACTGACTTTAATTTTAAAAAATCCTTAACGCATCACTGAATACTGAAACTTAGACAATTGTGAACAGTTTCAGAGTGGCGAGAATTTCATGACAGTATTTAATAGAAATAAATAGGTGACTATTATTTACATTAAGGCAAAAACATGATCACAGAGAAACTTAAGATATACTCATAAAATGTACTTGTTTTGGTAAAGCATCACAGATTAATATACCCTTTCAGTAAACTTGAACCTTTTGGGAATGATGCTTGTAGTATTATACCCCCTGAGACTTGTTTTAGCAGTATAAACAAATTAAAGGAAAAATAAGGTGAGGGAGTTCAGAAAAGCTTATTATGTAGACATTACTTTCAGTCTCAAGAGCAAGACTTGAGTGACAGATATTTATCTTAGACGTAAATCAAATTCTGAAACTAAGGTTAGACAATCTTATTAAATGAATAGAAATGTAGGTCTCAGTACACTGCGACTATAATGATATTAAAAAAAATGTCAGGTCATGTTAAATGGAGTACATTGTGTTTACACAAGCTAATAAGGTCTTAGGTTAATTAATGAACCTAGAAAACACAAAGGTCACCTGACTGAGAAAGAAACTCTCCATAATATCAGGACAAAGGCACATAGATCCTAATGCCTTTAATACCCACTAACAGAATCCAGGTACTTGCAAGCAACTAATAAAATGGATGAGGTTGGACTGATGTTCACAGAACTCATAATGGAGCGTGCATGTGTTACTAGCAACACTGTGTGTCTGCCACCTTGTTAAAATGGCAGCAAAAATGTCATGGCCTGCCAAAAAAGCTATGGATGCATATTAGTGCAGTTCCCCACAACTCAAATAGCTTTTGTACCGTATGAGGTATGAGGGCATTGTTTCAATCTGGGATTAGTATTTTAGAAAGGGACAGACCTACTGCAAATCCACTTCTCTGACTATTGGGAGATTCTAATGGAACACTATGTATAAATCACTCCATCAGTCAGTCAAGTCAGTCAGTCAGTCAGTCAATCAATCTATCAATAAAAGTCAGTATATCATTAAATCAATCAATCAATCAATCAATCAATCATGCAATCAATAATTCACCCGAAAAATTCAGGGATAGTTAAATCAGTCAATTGAAAAAGCAAAAAGATAAAACAAAATACTGAAGTAATTTGGAAAACACTTGAAAGCAACATTAGAAGAAAAAAAGCCCAAAAGACAATTTCATGATAGAAATATAGTGGTACTTTTTGTCTACAGTGTATATGAGAACAATAGTAAGTGAATATTACATAGCAGTGATGTTAACAGCTGTATATATTTTTGGACAACTGATTCAACAACATTTAGGGACAGAACCTTTTAAGTTCCAGTTCTGCTTCCTGAAATGTAACATTTGATAAGATGGGGTATGTTGCACCAGGACACTGTTGGTGAACCTGATTATTAAATGTAAAAATGTCTTAGCTCAACACAGCACTCACATGTGCCAAAGAATACACTTCTCAAAATTTAAAGAAACATTTCAAAACAGAGCACTATGAACCTTCTGGAGTTCAGCTAATGAACAATTTGGTTTAAACACTTAAAAGTCAATGATTTTAAAGTTTTTCTACAAGAACTAATACATTTTATCAGCAGAACCCAGTTATTATGATTAGAAAGAATCAGAAAATTAAAACAGCAAACTTCAAGCCATTAATCCTCTAGCCATTAATGAGTAATAGGTTCTCCCTTTGGTATACAGAAGTTGCCTATAATGAGTCTCGGGCAATGAATTACAAGTTCATAGGTTCATAGGAGGTTACTAGGCTAATGGCCCTAGAAGCCTAGCCATGTTATACCCTAGTTACCCTTATAATCTTAGCCATGTTAAACCGGTGTTACCCTAAATGATCTTGGTTAGATGGGCATTATTAGCAGAGCAAGTCTAAGGTCAGCACCGACTGCCTCTGTCCATAACAGAGTCCAAAGACATGCATCTGGAGCGTTTCTCCCCGGGCCTCCGCTGAAAACAGGCTCTGTGGAACCTAGTCGGACATTCCCGGTCAACAAATGTTAAATTAAATAAATAAATAAATAAAAAATAAAATAAGGGACATGGGAGTCACCTTCAGGATGGATTTGTGGTCTCTCATTCAATCATCCAGGCTACACTTGAATATGGTCAGTGAGGACCTCTGCTTTATGTGAATTGGAAGTCTATTCCAAAGGAGAGGGATCTCTGGGAGATGTATCTGTCTCTCCAACATGTTCTGTTGATGTCACAGGCTAGGTTAAGATCCCTGGAATTAGTGACTCTTGTCCCATTTAATTTCTGGATGTGCAGCATTTCTGTTAGGGCAGGGTAGGAGTCTTCCCTGTAGGCTAGGCAAATGTCACCTCACAGCAGTCTATAAGATACAGAGTACAGTGACAGGGCCTTCATTTTATCCATGTAGAACATGGTTTGGAGGCCTTGAATTTTCCTTGTGAGAACCCTTTGTGCTCTCTCCAGCTGCTGCAGGTGTCTGGTGAGGTACATCCAAAAGGGGTTATGGTACTCTATTAGTGGCCTAATGAGGGTCAAGTACAGTGGAGATGTAACATTCTTAGACCTGGATACAATGCTCTTACGTGTGAGGTGCACAATATAGAACACTTTCCTTATCACTGTATAGATGTGGCGATTGAAGTTTAGATTTCTATCAACCTGAAGTCTACCATTGCTGTGTTTGCAGGGATTTGGTTCATAGGGGGTTATTAGACTATTGGCCATAAAGCCTCTACAAACCTAGCCATGTTATGCCCTTGTTCCCATATGGACTAAGACATGTAGTCTATGTTTACACATTAATATAAGATCAGCACCACTTGGCCCTATCACTGGATTTGAGCTTAGGGGTGCTGTCAATACTGTACTTAGCAGGGTATTTCTCTTTGCCATGGGGGACAATAATGCACTTTTTTGCATTTTGTTTTAGTTCTTGGTTTTTGCACCAATTGTTTGTCTGTGTTAGCCCCTTCTGTAATATGTTAACATAATTGGGGTCTCAATGACTGCACCCAATTTGCAATCATCAGTGAACTTGGTAAGCCACAGACCATCTAATTTAGTGTGGACATCCAGAAAATAGATTCCAAGCAATAACAGGCCCAGTACTGATCCTTGTGGTACACCACTGGTGACTGGTCTACTGGTACAAGTGGAGTCCCCAACTTTAACAATGTGGGTTCTCTCTGTGAGCTAGTTGGCTACCCATCTAGTGATGTAAGGGTTAATCACAAGATGGGAGAGTTTCTTAATGATACCTGAGTGAGGAATTGTGTCAAAACCCTTGGCTAGGTCAGGATAGGCAGTATGCACTATCTTATGTTCATCCCAGGGCTTTGGTGACATTCTCAAAGAAGTCTACCAGGTTTAACAAGCATTATCTATCCTTGAGAAAGTCAAACTGGAGTAAGGCAAGAGTTTACAGGTCATCTATATCATTGTTGATAAGGTTCATGATGATTCTTTCCATGGCTTTGCAAATAAGGCCGATTAGGCTTTTAGTTCTATAGTTCCGTGGGACAGTTGATTGCACCCCTTTTTTGCAAGGGGATTACTGTTGCTGTTCTCCACCCTACTGGAACATAGCCAGTTCTCAGGCTATGGTTAAAGACAGTGCCAAGTGGTTCCACTAGGTCTTGTTTTAGTTTGCTAAGTAATTAGCCTGGGATTTTGTCTGATCCATTGAGGCCATGTTTTTGGCATTTGTGGAGAGTGCAGATATGACCTGCTCTCTAGAGATACTAGGGAGGGGACTAGTGCCAGGAATGTTCTGGGATATGGCTGGTGGGGACAGGGGGGGTGACGTTTGTGCCAGATCTGTTGGCTAGCAAGTTGGTAATACTAGTTCGGCACATTGCTGGGCATTCCCTTTTAGATTTCTGATGTAGCTAAAGAACACCTTATGGTTATCCTTAGCTAGGGATGCAGTTTTAACTTCATAGTTAACTTTAGAGGACTTTACAAGATATCTGATTTGCTTGTTCAAGTTATGGATGGATATTTTTCTCTGCTGAATCAGTTCCCTCCTGCTCTGAGACATCAGTTTCTGCCTCTTGTTATATAACCTACTTATTCTTGAGGTCTACCAGGGTGGCTTGTTTTTTTTAGAGAGGATCTGGTTTTGATCCAGTCAGGTACAGCTGAGTCTATACAGTTGTTTAAATGTTTATACAAGGCATTTGTGTACACCTTTGCATAGGAGTCACTGTCAGCTGTGTTTGCAGGGATTTGGTTCATAGGAGGTTATTAGACTATTGGCCATAAAGCCTCTACAAACCTAGCCATCTTATGCCCTTGTTTCCATATGGACTAAGACATATAGTCTATGTTTACACGTTAATATAAGATCAGCACCACCTGCCCCTGTCTAAGAATTAAATGTTTTATGCTATTGCTTATTAGGCTGCAATTAGCTTTGAAAAAAAGTTTTTAGTTCTATTGCCCCTGTGGGGATGTCAGACCTGATAGTTACTTTGAACAAGACTGATTTATAGCCTGATCTTACTATGGAAGGCACCACACAGGGTGGGTGCAGTGACCCCCTCCATGCTGGTGAGTACTAAGTCTAGGACATTTGCACCCTTGTGGGGGGTGCAGACTATCTGTTCCAGGGCATTTATATTGACAAAGTCCAGGAACCTCTGTTCCATCATGTTTGTGCTCATGTATGTTGTCCAACTAATGGAAGGACAGTGTAAATCTCCCATGACCAGGGTGTTTGGCTGTATGGTGAGTGACTCCAGTAGTACAGGTAGGTGGTATGTTTCTCTTGGGGCATGGTGGCAGACCTACAGCTAACAATGATGTGGTAGGGTATTTTGCCTATAGTTAGTTGGACATGGAGTAGCTCAAGTGAGTCATACTGTTTAATCAGTCTCAAGGTGTACTTAGCTTTAATGAAGATGGATACACCTCCACCTTTGATTTTCTCATGCCCATTCTTGTTTTGAGGTCTGAACTCGTGGAAGACATTGTAGCTTTGCATAACTAGGGTGCTCTCCACAGCCCTAAACCATGTCTCAGTGACTGCACAAATGTTAGCATATTCCAGGGACAGCAGTGCTTCTAGGGATTGTAGTTCACTGTTTAGGCTCCTAGCACTGAGCAGCATAACCTTGAGTTTATCTCAAGTGGATTTTGTTATGTTGGAAGTTTTATTTCTTTTTATATTGCCTAACAAAGGCACTATTGGGGGGGGGGGGGCAAGAGCCTTTGCCAGTATCCAGAAGCCTAGAGGAGACAGGTACAGACCAACACTGGCAAAGTAGCTTGGCCTGTTGACCACATCCTCCCAGGCTGACAGATACTGGATCCCCCTGGACTGACACCAGAAGCTAAGCCAATTGTTGAAGTCTGTCATTTTTTTGTCGATATTGTGGCATCATCCTGGGTGAAGATAGAATGCTACTTAGGGCTGGGATCATACCTGCTTAGGACACATAATCTGAGAGTTCAGCCATGTCTCTCTTCATATAGTCCAGAGAGGTACGTCTCAAGTAATTCATCTCAAGGACTACGGCAGAGACATAATGGTATGTGTTGTTGAGTGACTTAAGTACATGCGTGATTTGATGGATCCTGGCACCTGACAGGCAGCTGACAATGACCTTCACCTTGTCAAACTTGGTGGGGGGGGGCATCTGTGTGTCTCACTATCAAGTTATCTAAGATCAAGACAATTGGTTTTGATGTGTTTTGCCTTAGAGGCTTATCTGCTGAGACATTTTGTGTTGCTATAAGTAGTGGTTTCTATTCATATTACAGTGTGTGCAAGTGGTTTGCACTTGGGAGGTCTCTGATCTTTTGGTAGGCTTCTAGTGAGTATTTACACGTATGTTAGTTTATGTGTCATTATCTTATCTTGTGTGAGAAGAGAGATGTGTGTGGGCTAACAACCTGCTTGATGTCCTGTTTGTTGTTACATGAGAGAATTGATTCCAATTTCATGGTATAATTATATCTCTCACATACTGTATTTGTTTGTTTTAGGAGTAAGTGGTTATCAGTATGCATGAGACAAATACTACATTGCCTCAGGATGTCCATGTCAATCAGGCTGGGCAGAGAAATGGTAGGAAATTGACTGTCCATTATAGCAGGTTAATACCATAAGTCCTATTAGGAAGTGGGCAAGTTAGATCAGTTTTTGCTCTGGATTAACAAGAGGGCTTATTCTATTGAAGGTTAGGGCAGAAAAACTGTGGCAATGCTGCTCAGGGTGCAACTGAGTTGCTTACAGTACAGCAGAGAAGCTTGGGGGGGTTCTACTGACAGACACCTAGGGAAAAAATTGTTTCCAGGCATTTGTGTCTTTACAGGACATCACTAAACCCCATTGTGCAGTGCACAGCTACTTACAAATATGAGACTTAAATATAGGCAAAATTAAACACTTTTAAGATAATCTACCAACAGGAAATCACAAGATGACCCTTCCTCCAGCAATTCCCAGCTCAGAGAAGGCTGGATACACAGTCTTCTGCAACAAGAGTGCAGGGGAGCTTTTCTTAAAGTAAAATGGCTGGATTAGTGCTCAAATGTATTAATACAGGCTAGATTCACCAGATTTTATTCTAGTCTGTGCAATATAAGTAACAGTACAGTGCAAAAGAAGTACAGACAGTGAAGCAGCCACAAATAAAATAAAACAGTAAAAAAGACAGAAAATAATTCAGAAATTCAATTAAATACAATTGAATAAGTACAAATTAAACTCAAAATATACTTATTTTCTTGCTTTTTGCTTTGGATGTCTTGGAATCGATCAGAAACACTCTAGACCTCTGGCAAACATGCCAAACATAGAGCAACTCTGGTTAATTGAGCACCTCAGACTTTCTTGTATGACTATTGTTTGCTATGTATTGCTTCTAAATGTTGCAGAGATTTTAGCCATAGCACTTACCCAAGCCTAAGAATAACATTTTATCAACTATGCCTAACTTTAGAGTTTGAGCTGCCCTTAAAGCTATCTTACACAGATGTTAGGGCACAGTTAATAGATTCAGCAGGAATGAAGGTCAGATCTAAAATTAAACACAATCATAAGTACCAGTCTATCCATATTCTTGAAAAACAGAAGGCAAAGTTGTGGTCTAGGTTTAGCCTGATGTCGAGTACTGTTATAAGTGCAAAGAGATATCAGAGTAAAGTTCAGGGCTTAAATTTAGCATAATCCTCAGTTTTGGTCTATGAGTATCTGTAAGCTTGGAACCTTTCATAATTGCATGGAATTGCATGGTAGATTATTCTTAACCTTCCAATTAAGTTGTACCCTTCCCCTTTCTTTACTTCCTAATGCATTACTAAGTATTTCTCCCAGATATAATACTCATCCTACATTTCTACCCATAATCTTGTGAACTTGCTTGACTTTTTACTACCAATAAATAACCATAGTTCCATCACTTTTCCTGTTATGTCTCATAAGTTACTCCTTGGTTTTTCTTTCACTGTATACTAATTGACTCTGCATTTCTCTATGGATGGCAAATGAGCATTATGGCTTCAGGTTTGTGCATCCATTAAATGACTGCATTTGATGCACATGTGTGTTTTTTAACATATAAAAACAGCCATTGTTTTTTTTTTCTTTCTTTGTTTTTTTTTTTTTTTTATAACTGTGAACTGGTAAGTAAATCTGTACCTGTCACTGGGGCCAGGGATTTGTCTGAAAGGGTTTTTTCCAAAGAGTGTACTCACTCTCTTAAGAAATGTAAAAATGGGGGGGTGGCCAAGATGGGCTCTGGATAACAACAGATTCTTTCAGCTCCACCAATACAACTAATTAATTCAGGAATTTCTTGTCTTCTAACTTATCAAATGGAATAATTTTTCATCAGTTCAACATCTGGACAACTTTTTCTACAACAATATCTAAAAAAATTGGACAGATTTTCCTTTCAGAAGCTCTCACTGAATTATTTCACTCATCATAAGACACCAAGATGAGCTTCTCTAAAGCTAACAATCAGGAATCATCACTCAAAAAGGAACTTCAAACTTTACTGACAAATATGCAAGACCTGACAACAAAAATAGACAAAATAGGCACAAAAATAGAGAATTTCAAAGAAAAAAGCTCAAAGCAGATGGATTTACTACATGAAGACTTACAACAACAAAAAGCACAGATTTCTGGCATAGAGGAAGCACTTAATGACATGGACTGCCGAATAAAAGGAGAAAACAACTTAGAATTTCTGCTCAAACAAAATACTATTCTTCAAACCAAACTAGATGACTTGGAAAACAAGTCACGTCGAAATAAAATAATAATTTTTGTACTGCCAGAAAACATCAAAGGCAACAACGTGGTAAACGTTTTAACTACTTGGCTACCAAAAACACTTGACTTACCTGAGGATTTATCTTTCGGTATAGAAAGAGCCCATAGGTCCATAGCTTTCTCTAACTCTAATAAGAATATACCCAAATCAGTAATTGTAAGATTTTTATCATCATATGATAAAGAAATGGTACTTAAATCTGCTTGGGCAAAGGCTCCAATAAAAGTAAATGAAGCCGTGGTATGCTTTGACAATGACTATTCCTCAATGGTTATAGCAGAAAGGAAAATATTCTTGCCACTGATTAAAGAATTAAAAAAAGCTCTAATAAAAGTGCACCTTTTATTCCCAGCTAAACTGAAAATGTTTCTACTTGGTGGTCCCAAACAGTTTGAAGACTTAGACTTTGCATTGGCATATGTAAAAAACATAAAAGTTTGGCGAAAATAGAAGAGATGGAGTGGACAAGCCCATCTCTTAAGAGAATGGCAATTAATACATCCCGGAAAACAACAGACAAACAAACGTTACTGAAAAATAAATGACATTCTCTTTTATTTGTCTCTTCTTATAGTGACTCTAATCAAAACCTTCAATCAGCTACTTAAGATATAAAGAAATCTACAAAATGTATTTTAAAAGGAGGACTATTTACATAAATAATATATATGCTTTTCCTTAAAAGGGAAAAAATGTAATGGAGACTACTGAAATACTGGGTCTATAATAAATTAGAGAACACTTGGAAAAACGAACACTGACTTAGCAACCCCATGTAAACGAAAGCTTACAATCCCAAACACTTAGAACAGTTTTTCCCAGGGGAAAAAAATCGCTGTTCCAAAAAAGAGAAAAAAACAACAACTTTGAAACATTACATAAAGTGGGGGGCTTTGCCCCCCACACCCCCCTACTTAAATATACTAACTCCAAGATCGTACTACAGTGACGAAAATTGCAAAATACTGAAGGCGGCCAAGTGATTTCTTTCCCAGGGAAAGAATTTGCTTATATGCCATTTCGGTATTTTGCCATTTTGTGATTTCAAGTTCGATCAAGATGCATTCGAAAGAATGCATCTTCGATCATCTAATAGGGAACCAAAATACTTATATACTTGTATCTCCTAATTCTGATCCTGTGATCTGAGGTCAGTAAAGCTATTTATTCAAAGTTATTTTTTATTTTACTGTTAATATACCGTATGCTACAAATTTAGTTCCTTTGTCTAGTATATATGTGCTATAGTTAATCACAATGGTGAATATAATTGGGACATAGTTAAATCTTATTACCCTTTTTTATTACTCCTGAAGGTGTAGTTATATAAATTGTGGTTCTAATTAAACTAAATAATGAATACACAGAAATATTATATTATAAAACTAGAATTAGTCTAGAAAAATACAAATTCTTAGCCTTCTCAATGAATCCTAAATACTTGAATAAACTTGAAAATAAAACAAAGAGATTCATTAAGCAGAATCATATTAAAGAAATTTATTCCAAAAAGTAAAAAAAGAAAGTCTCTACTTTACAAGAATATACCTGATGAATTTAGGGAACACTTTAATAAAATTAATCATAACACAGTTAATATAGAACCAAGAGATAAAATAAAATAATTCATTATCAACAATATAAATAAAAATCTTTACAAACACCAAGCAGAGCTAATAGATAAAAAAAATAATTTTTGGACATTGAAACACAAATTAATAAACTTAAATTAAAAAAAGCACCAGGTAATGATGGTATTATACCAGAAATCTACAAATTAATGCAAAAAAATGCCGTATCATTATTACACAATATATATCTAACTGCCTAAAATGGATTTATAACACCACCTTTATGTAAATATACTTTATTTCACCTATATTGAAATCCAACAAAGACCCAATAAAGTGTTCTTTATATAGGCCCATTTCTTTATGTAATATCGATTATAAAATATTTATGAACATTTATGCAGACAGATTAAACAAATTTCTCCCTTATATAATAGAAGATGACCAAACTGGCTTTATAATTAAGAGAAATACATTTGACAATATAAAAAGAACTTTAATTCTAATAGACTATGCTAATTTTAAAAAAGAAAGATCTAACATTAATAAGCTTAGACATAAAAGTGGCCTTTGATTCGGTAAACTGGGATTATCTGTTAATACAACTAAAATGCTTGAATTTCTTAGGTAAATTTGATAGAACAACTATACAAAGGGGCCTCGGTTTACATAAAATTTGGTACACATAGTTCACAACATATTCCCATCTTAAAAGGAACCAAACAAGGTTGCTCACTTTCCCCTATACTTTTTACATTAATAATGAAACCCTGGGCCAAAGTTATAAAGATGAATAAATACACTGAAGGCTTTAACGTAAATACAGATA
This sequence comes from Protopterus annectens, assembly GCF_019279795.1. Taxonomy (NCBI): domain Eukaryota; kingdom Metazoa; phylum Chordata; order Ceratodontiformes; family Protopteridae; genus Protopterus; species Protopterus annectens. The sequence continues at coordinate 238,246,675 of NC_056727.1, forward strand.
CTTCATCTAAAATTCAGCTTTTTGCTGATAATGTTCTCATCACATAAAATGGAAACAATTCCTCTATTACTTTTTGTTCAGTTCTATGGATGAATTTCAAAAAATCTCGGGTCTGATATTTAACGAAGACAAAACAAAAATCTTACCTATATATATATATATATATATATATATATATATATATATATATATATATATAAATAAAATCAATTAGATAAGAAATATCATAAATATGAATCTAATTTGGACTAAATAACTTAATTAGGAATTATATTTGCTAAAGATATCAAGTCCATAATTCACCTTAACTATAACAATAGCTTAAATAATATTCAAACTTATAACAAAGTGAAACAGAATCCTTTTTACAATGGAAGAAAGGCTAGCAATTACCAAAATGACAATTCTCCCAATGATGCTATACATTATTCAATCAATGCTATTACTTCCCCCAGAAACGGTTATTAAAAAACAAAATTCTATGATGTAAATATTCTTTTGGGCCCCCAAGAAACCAATGGTGGCATTTAAATTCCATTTAAACAGCTGATCCAAAGGAGGAATTATTTTCATAACCTTGAATTATATTCCATTTCCTCTATAATCAAAACAGTATCACAATTAGTAGATTTCTCCTATTATGCTAAATGGAAAAAATACTGGGAAATAACAAGTATGGATTTAATTATAAAACCTCAGCCTTACAAAACTGATTATTTAAATAATCCAATTCTATGGATATTAAAATATCTTTTCACTACATATGTTACACCATCACATTCATTCAATTATATATACAATATTATAAGTACTTTCAGAAACTTTATATTCAGACATTCAATATACAAATAATGGATTTTTTTACTATAGCCAATAGCTTACAGACAAGGTATTATTTCAACCTCAGATCCTAATAAAACTATACTTCTTAAACAGAAAAAAATTAACATTCTGGTTTCAGATGATATTAGATAACAAAGTGAAATAAATAGATTCACTGATACAAGAATTTGATCTAGATAAATCTCTTTGGTTAGATATCCATATATATAGACAATTTCTTTTAAACAAATCAGATTTAACATATCCTATAGTTAGTAAATACACTCCTACATTGATTGATTACCTAGCTTTACACATTCAACAAAAAGCTTCTACTAAAGGTAAACTATCCATACATCTATAGAATCATCAGGGATGAAACATGCAGTCATCAAGAAAGTTTTTGGAATTAATTCTCTTCCATTAATAATGAAACACCAAATGAATAAGACAGAAGACACATACTAGAGTCAGCTAGTAAAACACCATCCTGACTGAAATGGAAAATGTATACCTTGAAATTTATGTATAGGTCATTTTACACACCACAAGTTATGAGTAAAATCAATAAAAATATATAACTTATGCAAGCAATGTAATTTAGAAACGAATGCTGATTGAGCACGTGTTTTTAGATTGTCCAGAATTGAGACTATTGGGGTAAGGTTAATAACTTATTACAAACTATATTCACTGACAGATTTAATCATACTCTTCAACACACCCTTTCCTATATGTGTTAAAAAAGTTAAACTTCCTCTATTTTGGCCAATTCTAGTGGTGGCTAGAAAGATTATTACTAGAAATTGGATATCAAACTCTACTCTATCTTTTACAAAATTCAAAAATGTTATTGCTGATGTATGTCATTTAGAACTATTGACAATTAAATCTTGATCATCTAGAAAAATGTTCTCTTATAATCTATGGATTAGTCTACAGAGGTTGTTAGAAAAAGAAATTGTTGTTGCTTGATTAACTAATGTGTACAGAGGTTGTTAGAAAAATAATTTGTTCTTTCTTGATTAACTAATGTGTACATTTATCAATGAACTTTTAAAAAAATGAATCTCACTGTAAATACTTTAGTTATGTTACTATTGTTAAATGTTTGTATCTTTCATTGTCAATTATATTAAGTCCACAAACCAACGTAACAAAAGAATCCCAAGTCAGAAAAGCCTGCTCACAAATAAAACCTTGCTACCACTAGAAGTAATTCACAAGCATGACTAAAAAAGTCATGCCTCATCACACGACTTAATTAAAACAGCAAAATCCATTCAAAGCCTTTCACTGCATAAGCAAAAGTAAGAGAAAGCTTAGACTCATCTCATATACGATTTTAGCTTTAGGTAGGGGGCTATATTACAGCTTTCATTCAAACCTGGCGCATTAAATGCATCCAGTTTGAGTTGCCATAAAAGCTCTCGAGTTTCTAATACAATAGCAGTAGGACCTCCTCTAAAAGGGGGTGGTAGATGATCAATTCCCATAAAAACAAAGGCGTGACCTGGGAAGGAACCAGTATGTTTGGCCAATGCATTTTCGCTCTTCTTGTTTTTGATAGCATACAAGTGCTGGTAAATCCTATCTTTAAATCTTCTGTCCATCTTACCGACGTAGAAGGCAGGACAACAAGTGCAAAATGCAATATAAATGATCGATTTAGTATCGCACTTTATTCTATGGCCTATAATATATTTCCTTCCTGCTATACAAAAAGTACTGCCAGTTTTTATATATGTACAAAAATTGCATGCCCCACAAGCAAACGACCCCTTTGATCTTGAGCAATGCTCAACAAGAGAACTGCTTTGTAACAAGTCCTTGATGTTTCTCCCTCTCCTGAAGACCACAACAGGTTTCTCGCCCAATTTGTTACTAGTCAGCACATTACTCGAAATAAAAAAAACAGTTCTTGTACAAAATGTTTTGTATGGCATCCGAATTCAAACTAAATGTAGAAATAAAACTACATGGGTACTCGTTTAAAGAAACAAGTACTGGAGACGTAGTAAGATCGGGTAAGTTAGCATTTTCAACAAGGGTCACACTTTGCTCAATACCAGTGGTCAAAGCAGGCAAGGGGGAAAGGAGCGGTTTATAAAACCCACTAGTTCTTTTATTCATCACTTCGTCCATTATATCCTCAACCAATCGCTGTGGATAACCACGGTTGGAGAAGAGATGCATTTTGCACTTGTTGTCCTGCCTTCTACGTCGGTAAGATGGACAGAAGATTTAAAGATAGGATTTACCAGCACTTGTATGCTATCAAAAAGGCAGGAAGGAAATATATTATAGGCCATAGAATAAAGTGTGATACTAAATCGATCATTTATATTGCATTTTGCACTTGTTGTCCTGCCTTCTACGTCGGTAAGACGGACAGAAGATTTAAAGATAGGATTTACCAGCATTTGTATGCTATCAAAAACAAGAAGAGCGAAAATGCATTGGCCAAACATACTGGTTCCTTCCCAGGTCACGCCTTTGTTTTTATGGGAATTGATCATCTACCACCCCCTTTTAGAGGAGGTCCTACTGCTATTGTATTAGAAACTCGAGAGCTTTTATAGCAACTCAAACTGGATGCATTTAATGTGCCAGGTTTGAATGAAAGCTGTAATATAGCCCCCTACCTAAAGCTAAAATCGTATATGAGATGAGTCTAAGCTTTCTCTTACTTTTGTTTATGCAGTGAAAGGCTTTGAATGGATTTTGCTGTTTTAATTAAGTCGTGTGATGAGGCATGACTTTTTTAGTCATGCTTGTGAATTACTTCTAGTGGTAGCAAGGTTTTATTTGTGAGCAGGCTTTTCTGACTTGGGATTCTTTTGTTACATTGTCAATTATATGCTTATATGGATCTAGCACTATTCACTGAAAGCTAATTTCATAGAATGACATTTCACTGAATCATATTTCACTGAAAGAAAGTGCTGTTCATAGGTCGGTTCATAGGTAGGTACTAGGCTATCGGCCTTAGGGCCTAAGTAAGCCTAGCCAACAAAGTTCCCTGTCTTACGCCAACCCAAGAAAGTTAATTTCCTGTGCCCCTGTCAATCATAGTCACTGAAGTGATCCCCGGGGTGTATTTCCTATTTCCCATCCACTCATCAAGATTTTTCTTGAAGAGTGCTAATGAGGAACTTTGCTGGACATAGATGGGTGACCTGTTCCAGAGTATGGGAAGTCTCTGGGACAGGAATCTATCCCTCCAGCAAGTTATGTTTATTATGGTGACAAGGTTTAGGTCCCTAGACCGTGTATCTCAGAGAGATTGGGATTTCTTTAGGTGTAGCCTGTCCAACAGCTTTGGGTTTGACATAGCTTTATATGTTAGGCAGAGATCACCTCGGAGTAGGCGATATGCTACAGAGTAAAGCTGGAGTTTTTTGAGACGATCAGTGTAGGACATCTGTTTGAGGCCAGTAATTCTCTTTGTGAGGTACTTCTGTGACCTTTCCAGCTGCTGCAGATGTCTTGTGAGGTACATTCCAAAAGGGGTGTTGTACTCTATAATGGGTCTAATGAGTGCTGAGTTGAGGGGAACAATGACCTCTTTTTTCCTGGATGAGAACCCTTTTGTGATGAGGTGTGCCATGGAGAAGGAATTCCTGCCTACTGTGGCAATGTGATTATCAAAGTAGAGACTACTGTTCACCTGGGTCCCAAGGTCTCTTATCACACATTCGGTGTTAAGAAGACTGATGCCTATGTGGTAGTTCATGGGTACAGAGTTTTTACCAAAGGGCATAACAATGCACTTTTTGGCATTGAGCTTGAGGCCATGGCTCTGACACCAGGTATATGTCTCAGTGAGGCCCCTCTGTAGGATGTCCACTTCATTTGGGGACTCGACTATAGCTCCTAGTTTGCAGTCATCTGTGAACTTCATTAGCCAGAGGCCTTCTGTGTTAGCCTGTACTTCAGAGAAGTAGATACCAAAAAGGAGAGGTCCCAGGACTGAACCCTGTGGTACTCCACTTGTCACTGGTTTGAAGCCATATTTGGAGTCTGCAACCTTTTCAGTGTGGGTTCTGTAAGTGAGCCAGTTGGCAACCCATCTTGTGACATAGGGATTTATACCTAGTTTAATGAGTTTAGCTATAATTCCAGAATGGGGGATGGTGTCAAAAGCCTTGGCGATGTCAAGATAAGCTGTGTGAACCACCTTACCCTCATCTATGGCTTTGTTGACTGCCTCAAAGAAGTCGACCAGGTTCAGGAAGCAAGATCTGCCTTTCACACACTTGAACTGGATGGGGTCCAGAGTTTGGAGGTTACCAATATCTTTGTTTATGAACTCCATGATGATAAGTTCCATGGCCTTGCAGACCAGGCTTGTCAGGCTAATAGGGTGATAGTTCCCAGGATCAGTGGTGGCTCCCCCTTTGTGGAGTGGGATAACTGTTGCTGTGCGCCATTCAGTGGGCACAAAGCCTGATGTGAGGCTATGATTGAATATGGTGCTTAGGTGGGGAGCCAGTTCATTCTGAAGTTTGTGTTAAACGCAGCCTGGGATGTTGTCCGGTCCCATGGATGCTGTATTTTTGGCTTTAGAGAGTGCTGCTTTTACCTGTTAAGTTGTGATTACAGGATCTCTGCATTCTTCCTGTATGGATATGGGCCCTTTAGGGGGTGAGAGGGGGGTAAAGTTAGCACTGAACCTATCTGCCAGGATGGTTCATAGGTCCATAGGTTCATAGGTAGGTACTAGGCTATCGGCCCAAGGGCCTATGCAAGCCTAGCCAACAAGGTTCCCTGGCTTACGCCACCCAAGAAAGTTATTTTCCTGTGCCACTGATGAGCAGAGACACAGAAGTGATCCCAGGGGTGTATTTCCTATTTCCCATCCACTCATCAAGAATTTTCTTGAAGAGTGCTAATGAAGAACTTTGCTTGACATAGATGGGTAGCCTGTTCCAGAGTATGGGAAGTCTCTGGGATAGGAATCTATCCCTCCAGCATCAGTTGGTTCTGTAATTTTTGTGCCATTGTGCTGTATCTCAGAGCAGATCTGGGTGTTGCCATTGAGATTCTTGACATAGCTTTAGAATGCTTTGTGGTTGTCCTTAGAATCAGTGGCAATCTTATTTTCATAACTAGCTTTGGAGGATCTTATAAGGGATCTCAGCTTCTTGCTGAGGCTGACCAGGGAGCTCCTCCACTCATGGAATTTTACTCTACTTTGCAACAATTTCTTCCTTCTATTGTAGAGTTTGTTTATGGCAGGGGACCACCAGATTGGCTTCCTTTTTTTGGAGGATAGCATCTTTGTTCTATTTTGGATAGCATGATCGTGTAAGTGCTTATTGAGTGCATTTGTGAAGGATTCAGCAGTCATAACTGCATTGTCCATCTGCATGGGTGTCATGAAGTTCACCACGTCTGTCTTAAGAAACATGAAGTTGGCTTTGGAGAAATTTTTTACTGTGGTTTCCTTAATGGGGGGTGGGGGCAGAATGTGGATATCTAGGGTGATTAGCTTATGGTCAGATCTGACCAACGAGGAGTTGACTTCAGGTGAGGAACACTGGTCACTCATGTTGGTAGGATATTGTTGCCCCTGGTGGGGGTGTGGATAAGTTGATCCACAGCATTGAAATTTATGAATTCCAGAAAGCCCTGAGTGAAGGAGTTGGTACATGAGTAGTTTTCCCAGTTAATGGTGGGGTAGTTGAAATCACCCAATATTAGGGTGTTTGGGTGAACCCTAATATTTTCCAGTATACCAAGAAAAGAGGAGTGGGAATCCTGGGGCTTGGTGGGGGATCTGTAGCAAGCTACAATTTGGATTGCAGTTTTGCCCAAAATTAGATGCACTTGGATAACCTTGGCTGCATTATGCTGAGCAACTAGCCTGGAGGTGTGGATATCCTTAATGAATATGGACACACCTCCGCCTTTGGTGTTCCGGTGCTGGTTAGATGGCCGAAATGTGTCATATGAGTTATAGCCTGGTAATGCAGGGGTGTTCTCTGGATCCTTGAACCAGGTCTCAGTCACTGCACAGACATCGATATTCTCCATTTTAAGGAGTGCCTCGAGTTAGTGCATTTTGAGATTTAGACTTCTAGAATTGAGTGGCATTACCCTCAGTTTTTGCTTGCCTGTTCCTGTTATGGTGGTGAATTTGTCATTTGAACCTTGTCTAAAAAAGACACTATAGGGACGGCCAGAGCCTTTGCCAGTATCCGGAATCCCAGGGGTGACAGGTGCAGGCCATCTCTGCAAAGCATCGTGGTCTGTCGACCATGTCGTCCCAGGCAGACAGATACTGGATCCCCTTAGAATGTTAGGGCAAATAAAATGTGTATGCTCTTCTCCCCACTGTAGTGCGACCCTGGAGTTAGTATTCATAGTTGGGGGGTTTGGGGGATACAGCCCCCCCACATTGGGGGTGTGGGGAGTGTAGCCCCCACCTACTTTTGGTTTTATATTGTTAACTTTCAGTGAAATGAGATTCCTAAATATAATAGTGAAGTAGATGGGCTTTGCCCCCACCCCCCCCCAAAGTGGGGGGCTGTGTCCCCACAACCCCCCTAAGTATATATACTAACTCCAGGGTCACACTACAGTGGGGACAAGGGCATACATGTTTTATTTGCCCAACAGTACTTTCTTTCCATGAAATGTGATTCTACAAAATGAGTTTTCAGTGAATAGTCCTAGACCCACTTATATTATCAAGTTCATTTGGTTTTATGTTAAAATTAATAAAGATGTTTTAAAAAAAAAGAAAAAAAAAGAAATGTAAAAATGAAATAAATGCAAATAAAAAAAGCCTCTGTTTAAGTTTACTGCTGAGTTTATTGTTAATTTTCAAATGAGTACATAGTTAGGCTTAAAGAGTTTCTGATAGTAAAACAAGGGCTACTAGCTAACATACTCTTGTCAATGACCACACTTAGCCATGGAGAGTATCAAAATTAAATTTAAGGATACATTTAGCATACATGCGTCTCTACAAAACAGTTCAGGTTTGGCAGAAACAGTATAAGTTAAACCCATAGTCTGTATCAAGCATACCACTAACTGATGACTTTCAACAGAGTCTCAAAGGCCCGAGATTGGGGTCAGGGATATTATAGCATTACCTTTAGTCACCAAGCAAGAGTGGTGCACTCATTGCCCTCTTCAGAAACCTTCTCTTCCCCTCTTCCACCTTTACATGACACAGAGGATAATTGTGGCAGTTATTAACAATTAACAATAAAATGATACTCAGAATAACTCAGGGAAGTCAACAATATGGCGCCCACCCTCCACAGTGTAAACATAGGGGCTATTTGTACTAACTCATACAAAACATACTGAGGTGCATGCAGTGACAGCATACTCCATAGCATATTAACAATCACTGCTTGTCTACATTTCCCCCAATCAGAATTATTTTTTTTCTTAACCTACCCCTCACCCCCAAAGAAAACCTGTATATCTTGACAAACAGCAACAGAGCTGCAGCTGAAGCAGAAAATCAGTTTCACAACATATACAAGCAGTATCCAGTGTTTACTTTCATCAGTATAATTGCTTTACAGTGTCTAAAAGGAATACAAGTCAAGCTCACTCTACTGATTTGTAGGCCCATATGCAATTACTAGGCTAATGGCTATAGAAGACCTTTCTAAGCCTAGCCAAATTTTCCCATTTGTATTTGACGTGGTAAATTCCTCATGGTATATATAAGAAGCAAATACTTGAGTTTATAGGATGACAGAATCATAGGAGATTACTGGGCTATTGGCCCTGAGGCCCTTATAAGCCTAGCCAAGAGTTTAGCCCATGTTTAGACAAATCAGCACTCAATGCCCCTGTCCAGCAGGGACATGGGTGGAATCCCAGGGGTGTATTTTCTGTTTCCCATCCAGTTATCCAGGTTGTGCTTAAAAAGGGATAAATAGGTACTCTGCTTGATGTGGACAGGGAGTCTATTCCATAGATGAGGGAGTCTCTGAGACACAAATCTGTCCCGCCAACAAGTCTTGTTGATGTCACAGACCAGGTTGAGGCTGTGTGTGTGGGTTACTTGAGTGGAGCTTGACTTGTGGATATGCAGCAGTCCCATCAATGTGGGGTCCATGGTCACCTTGTATGCCAGACAGAGGTCACTTCTGAGGAGTCTGTATGAAACTGAGTAGAGGGCTAGAGCTTTTAACCTATCTGTGTATGGTCGATGTTTGAGGCCCTGGATTCTCCTGGTGAGGAACCTCTGTGGTCTTTCCAGCTGCTGCATGTGCTTTGCGAGGTACATATCAAAAGGTGCATTGTACTCAATAAAAGGCCTTATAAGGGAAGAATACAGGGATGTTATGACCTTCTTGTCCCTGAGTGAGATACCCTTACTTATGAGGTGGGCCATGTAGAAGGCTTTCCTTACCACGGAAGCAACATGGTGGTCAAAACTTAGGTTGCTATCAACCTGGGTGCCCAATCCCATACAACTGATTGAGTCCTTAGGATGTTGTAATTAATGTGATAATTTAGATGCATTTGGATTGAAGTATATTTACAGGCTGCATCAATCCATTAAGAACATTGATGCCAGTCCACCTGTAAGATTCCAATTCCTCATCCATCAGTCCAATTTGCATTTGAAAAGAGTCATGGCCAAACTCTGGTTGCCATGTATGGGAAGCCTGTTCTATATGAGGTATAATCTCTGAGACACATACCTATCTCTCCACCATGTTTTATTAAATTCCTGAGAGTTTTATAGGTTCATAGGTTCATAGCAGGCCACTAGGCTAGTGGCCCGAGGGCCTTTACAAGCCTAAGCATGTAATACCCATGTTCTCTAATTGATTATTGTTAGATGGTTCCCATAACTGACCATTGTTAGATGGTTTGATTGTTTGCAGAGTGAATCTATGATCAGCACCAGCTGCCACTGTCCATGAGGGACATAGGTGTCACCACAGGGATGAATTTACAGTCTCCCATCCAGTTGTCCAGGTTGCACTGAAATAGAGTCATTGAGGAGGTCTGTTTAATGTGAACCAGGAGTTTATACCAGAGTAGATGCAGTGTCTGAGAAAAATATCTGTCTCTCCAGCATGTTTTGTTTAAGTCACAGGCCATGTTGAGACCTCTGGAGAGAGTGACTGTTGTCTCATTTGATTTGAGGGCATGCATTTCCATCAGGGCAGGGTCAGAGACTGCTGTGTAGGCCAGAAACAGGTTCCCTGTCAGCAGCTGTATGACACAGAGTACAATGACAAGGCTTTCAGTCCTTCCATGTTTTGGAGTCCCTGAATTCTCTTGGTCAGGAACCTCTGTGGTCTCAGCAGCTGCTCCAGGTGTCTGGTGAGGTACATGCAAAAGGGAGCATTGTACTCTATTAGTGGTCTGATCAGGGAGGAGTACAAAAGAGTTATAGCATCCTTGGTCTTGGACGCAATGTCCTTAGTTATGAGGTATCCAACATAAAAGGCTTTCCTTATCACTGTGGACACATGAATATCGAAGTTTAGACTGCTATCAACTTGTGTTTCCAAGTCATGCACCACTCAAGCTTATATGGGTGTTGCACATATTGTAATGTGTAGGGGCTATGTCTTTGCCAAAGGGGACAACAATGCACTTTTTTCCATTTAATTTTAGACTGTGGCTTTGGCACCAATCATTTGTCTGTGTTAACCCCTCCTGTAATATGTTAATATCTTTAGGGGACTCAATTATTGCTCCCAGTTTGCAATCATCTGTTAACTTGGTAAGCCACAGGCCATCTACTTTCACTTGGACTTTGAAGAAATAGATTCCAAACAGTAGAAGGCCCAGCACAGAGCCTCGTATTATCCCACTGGTAACTGTTCTACTGGTGCAGGTAGAATCCCCAACTTTGACTGTATGGGTTCTGTTGTTGAGCCATTTGGCTACCCATCTAGTGACATATGGATTAATCACAAGTTGTGAGAGTTTTCTCAATGATACCTGAGTGAGGGATTTGTCAAATACCTTGGCTAAGTCAAGATAGGCAGTATGCACTGCTTTGCTTTCATCCAGGGCTTTGGTGAAATCTCAATCAAGTCCACTAGATTTAGTAAGCATGATCTACCCTTAACAAAGCCAAACTGGGTTGGGTCAAGAGTTTGAAGGTTGCCTATGTCCTTGTTGATAAGGTCCATTCTGATTCTTTCCATGGCCATGTAGATAAGGCTGGTTAGACTTATGGGTCTATAGTTCCCAAGGTTGGTTTATGGACCCTCTTTTTGCAAGGGGATTACTGTTGCTGTTCTCCACTTTGCTGGAACAATACCAGTGCTCAGGCTATGGTTAAAGACAGTGCCAAGTGGATCCACTAGGTCATGTTTCAGGTTGTTTGGTAAGCAGGCTGGGATGTTATCTGGTCCTAGAGAGGCCATGTCTTTGGCCTTTGAAAGCACGAGTATGACCTGCTCTTTGGAGATACTGGGGAGAGGACAGGTGTCAGGGATGCATTGGGGTATGGCTGGTGGGGTCAGGGGGTTAGGTTTGTGCCAAGTCTGTCAGCTAATGGGTTGGCATTTTCCTCAGGGTCAGTGTGAATGGCACCATCCACTATGAGATCAGCACATAGCTACGTATTCCCTTTTGGATTTTGGACATAGTTAAAGAATGCCTTATGACTGTCTTTAGCTAGGAAAGCTAATGCAGCCTCATAACTAGGTTTAGAGGACTTTACCAGATATCTGATTTGCTTGTTCAAGCTGCGGAGGGTATTCTTTCTCTGCTGACTAAGTTCCCTTTTGTTCATAGATATCAGTTTCTTCCTTTAGTTATATAACCTGTTTATACTCAAGGTCTACCAGCATGGGTTGTTTTTACTGGAGGACTTGGTTTTGATCCTGTCAGGTAAGGCAGAGTCAATACAATTGTTTAAGTGGTTATACAGAGCATTTATGCACTTCTTTGCATAGGAGTCATTGTTGGTTGTGTTAGCAGGGGGGGGGGGTTTGAAACTTTTCAAGCCATCGCTTAGTAGGCTATAGTTTGCTTTGGAGAAATGTGTCATTTTTATTGCTCTTGTGGGGATGTCAGGTCTGATCATTATCTTGAACAAGACAGATTTATGGTCTGACCTTACTAGGGAGGGCAGAATACAGGGGGTAGTGCACATCTTTACTAGCTCGGTCCCTCTGTCTAGCCAATCGGTACAGGTCCTTTTCTCCCTCCTTAGTATCCAGCCTTTCATACAACTCTTCATATGCCATATCCTTAACCTTCGCCACCTCTCTCTTTGCCATGCACCTCATCTCCTTATACTCCTGTCTACTTTCTTCATCTCTCTGACTCTCTTTATATCATATGATACCAGGTAGCGAAAATGGAATTTTTTTTTAATTTACACACTATAGCATTTTGTGAACATAATTTTAGGAAAGACTTTATTTGCTCTGATAGCTGCTATCCCTTAACTTAGTTTCCTGAGTGATATTCTGATGAGATATGTTTTTAGAATATCCTTTTTCTTCATAACAGGACCATGATGCTTCTTTGAACAAGTTCTCTTTTAGTACATTTTTGAAACTGCCTAGTATGCCTTATCAGATTTCATATGACAGATGGTTCCATATTTCTGGAGCCAATTTAGATATTGCACCCCAGCAAACTTCTTTAGCACTACACTCCTTTTAGCAAATGGAACCACAGATTTCGATTTCCCAGCTGCCTATGCAGCCAGCCTGGTAGAAATGGGTATTCTGACACAGCGTAACAATTGTCTCATGTTTATTGACAGCCACCTACAATATGTGAGTGATGTAGCTATATATTATTAATGGAGACAAAGTTTTCACATGTCACCACTGCAATAACAAGCAGGTTGCCAGTACCACACAGCAACACATTAAACTGACTAAACACAGCTCTGAGAAAATCCATAAACCTACATATGATGTAACTCTTAAAAGAAAGTTACCTAAGCCACAAAGGCCTACTAAATGTAAGCTAAGAAATGAGTGCCCACAGCAACCTCAAAACACAACACAGGCAGCATCTACCATGAAACATATATCCAAGAGTCACATTGTCTCACGTCAAAAGTACAACAGGCAAACTACCACACAATCCAAAATGCTAGTTACAGTTGATGCCATAGTGAGACACAGTAATGTGTTACTCAGCAGGTTTTTCATGGATAGGGTCATGGTCAGTTGCCTACAGGTGCCAAGATTTGCCACATCATGCAAGCACTGAAGTCCTTGCACCCACAAGTACATATATAAAGCAATCATTGTACATGTGAGTGTAAATACTATGAGATATAGCTCCCCCGACTATATGAAGAGAAACATGATGGCACTCTCAGACTAGGTGTCTGAGGTTGGTATGAACTTATCCATGAGCTGTATTCTACCATCACCAAGAATGTGAGCAAAATATAATTGTTTCAGCAATTCGCTTATCTTCTAGTGTCACACAAAGGGTGCACAGTACATACACACATATATATATATATATATATATATATATATATATATATATATATATATATTTGTATATCTACAGGACATACAAGACAGGGATGATGATATCAGCTTGGGAGGAGATGGTAGACAGTTTGCCAGTGATGGCCTGCATCTTCTTCTTCCAAGACTTCCATATATTAGCTAACACCTTGTCCACTCCCATAGTGCCTTTTTTAGGCAGTATCAGTATTCCAAAGCTTTCAATATAACTGAACAGAATACAAACATTAAGGTATTGCTGTTCAGTGCTAGGAGCCTTAACAAAAAACTTCACAGAGTGCAAGCATTACTTACTCTGAAAAATGTCAATATATGCATCATTGCAGAAACCTGGTTAAGAGCAGTGAAAGCACTCCGTCAGTGCAGAGCTTCAATGTCTATCATGTGTGTATGCTTACTGCATTAGAGAAAGGCACTAAAGGTGGAGGTGTCTTTATAATATTAAAAAACAATCTCATCTCCAGACTTGTTAGACAAATTAAATTTTGGAACCCCTACATGTCCAACTTGCTACAAATAACCTCCCTTTAAATATCATAGTTAACTACAGGACCCCAACTATGTTCCTCTTGGCCCATACCTCCTACTTAACCAGTAAGGAGTCCCTCTGTATTAAGCCAAACACCATTATCTTAGTAGACTACAACTATCTCTATAAACAAGGAGACTGATTTGTCCTCAGCCGTATTCATGTTAATCTCTGGATTTCATCACTACAAACAAACTGGACCCGTCAGCCCACACCAAAATGAAGGGGAAAAATATTGGAATTGGTCTTTACCAACATGAGGCAGCTCTGATCCTCACTCACTGTAACCCCTTCTGTGGTCAAATCAGACCAGAGGTCAGTTACATTCACCTTAAGATTGGAGCACCCTCCAATATCTCAGTGTTGAGAAACTATGCAAAGGCTAATCTACTAAAACTAAATAATGATCTGGATAAATTTAAAAAAACCCTTCCACCTCAGTGATACCACTGTTTATGCAGAATCCTTTACTTCCAAATTCTAAGCACATATAAATAGTTGACTTAGATGGGAATGTCCCTCTTAGAAACAAATATAATGCCAAATTCAGAAATAAACCCCTATGGAGAAACCCTAATCTAAACATATTCTATAATAAAAGAAAAAAATCATTAAACATAAAAATAAATGCAACTGTCAAGAAGCCAAAAATGATATTGATAAACTAAACAGGGAAATTAAGATCTTGATCAAATCAAACAGGGCTGCATATAAGGCAAAATCGCCACCCAGGTGAAAGATAACCACAAAGCCTTCTTTAACTATGTCATAAATATCAAAAACAATGTCCAACAGTGTGCAGAGTTAATAGTAAAGGAAATCACAAGCTTTGATACAGAAAACATAGAAAATATATTAGCAGACAAATTTTACTCTAACTTCTGGTTAGCCTGAAACAAGACTTGTTAGACACCCTTCAGACGCTAATCAATATCAGCCTCCAAGCATGTTTCATGCAGGATGAATAGAAGACAACAAGAGTCGTCCCCATAAATCATGGTGGGACAGCAATGGATCATGGTAATTCTAGACCCATATGCCTGACCGGTCTCCCCTGTACGTCTATGGAAAGTATTGTTATGGAGTTAAGAAATAAGGACATAGGCAAGCTATAAACTCTGGACCCAAGCCAGTTCAGATTTATTAAGTGAGATCCTGCCTACTGAACCTGTTTTTTTTTTCTTTGAGAAGGTTACTGAAGTTATGGATGAATCAGTACACACCACATATCTAGACCCTGTGAAGGTGTTTGACACAATCCTACAGTCAGGTACCAGAGATAAACTGTCTAAGTTAAATGGACACCTTTATTATTATTATTATTATTATTATTATTATTATTATTATTATTATTATTATTATCATCATCTTAAGAGATAGCAAACTGGCTAATAAATAAAACTCAGGAAATTAGTGTAGACAGCTCTATTTCCTCCAAAAGACCTGTCATTTGCAGTGTAGACAAGGCTTCTGTCCTTGTACTATTTAATTCTCAGAGGTCATGGGTCTATGGCTGACCAAGTTTGCAAATTATTGTAAGTATGGTGCTATCAGAAACTCTCCAGCAGACTCCAAGATCCTCAAGTGGGCTTTTCCCATACAAATAGCTGGTGTCAAAACCATGGACTAAAACTAAATGCAAGAAATATTAAACAATATCCTTTGACAAGAAGAACCAATTATCACATTGGCAACACTTCCCTGAAAATGGATCCCATAGTCAGGGATCTGGGAACCTATGTCAGTAATGACCTGTCCTTTTATCATCATGGGTCTACTGCTGCAAGGAAGTCTTTTTAAATTGCATAAATTATATGTAATGGTATGGCACCCGAGTCCAGGAATGTAATCATTCCACTGTACTCAGACTTCACTAAGCTGATCATTGAAAATAATGTTCCTTTTGCTAAGTATCTCCCTGGGATTCATAAAGCTTGCACCAGGTGCAGGCATAGCATTGGCATTCTAACACCAAATATGGCCACCAAGCGATTCAGGTACGAGCTGTTTCCATGTGCACTACCTGCGTACTCTACACCCACACAACTCCCTAGTCTTGTATGCTAATTACCCCATGTGGAGCAGTGTAGCATGCAAATGAAGGTATGTAGTGATTCAGGAAGTGGTGCAGGCATAGTGTAAGCATGCAGAAATGTAAACCATAGAAAACGGTTTACATTTTTGCAAACATAAAATTGGAGCCATGACAGCCGACCAAACACATGTATTATATTGTTAATATATGCCAATGGCTAAATATATAGCCATTGGCACAAAAAAATCATGTACAAAATATAAAATTAACATTTAATATATATAGTCGCACTATCGCGATGTGGAAGCGCAGAGAAGCGGAGTGCAAAGGGGATCACAATGAATATATAAAAATATAGAATAAAACCGCAATGAAGCACATATCATGATTTCCCCATAATAGTCAATGGCAGGCATGCTACACCATACTTATGGCGCAAGGGTTGCTAAGGGGCAGTGACAGTGTTCATAGGTTCATAGGTTGGTACTAGGCTATCAGCCCTAGGGCCTATACAAGCCTAGCCATAACAATTCCCTGGCTATTTCTTCCCACATTATTTACTATAGCACAGTTATGCACAGTTGCTAGGAATTAGTAAGCAATGCCATGCAAATGAGAGGAGTAATAGTGAATCGCAGATTCCACGCTGGTGTAAGGATGCACCTCACAATGTAGCATTATAACACCGAGGTGTGCCCTTGAGATAAAGATGACATCAAGAGAGGGGTGTGTCGCCATTGCTGTAAGCACATTGGAGCATTGCTAAACTGTTCTGCCCCTAGCTAGGCAAAGCTGCAGGATAGGGGTGTGTTGAATTGGCTATAGCTATGCTTAGGTGAAAGTACACAAGGTAACCGAGTATGCATGTGAACAGAGATAAAAATGCGCGTAAACCCAGTAAATGGGTATGTGCGGCGCTCACTGCAGCTGAAACAGGAAGGATATAGGAAAGAAATAAGGAAATGCTGCAGCTGTGAAATTGGAGTACAAATGACTAATTAACACCTAGGAGCCTACAGTGGGCCATTGACAACAGCTAACAAGGCAGCAAGCAGCTACCTGCAGAACAGGAAAGGGGAGGGGCTGTACTGCAAAGAAGACAGTAAAGTGTCAAAGCAGAGCAAAGCCGATTTGCAGTATATCAGCTACAAGGCACATTTCACCATGACTGGGTAGGAAAAGTACAAAACAAGAAAGACGGCAGGTGGATGCATGCCTGATAATGGGAGGGGATCCAGGTCTAAAAGTGAATTAAAGGGCAACAGATTAATCAAGGCAGGGAAGTAGATTTTCACACTAAAGGCCCCACACTTGCTGTACTCATTGCAAAATCCATAATTAAGACACGTTGCAACTGGAATAGCTCATACATACCCACTGACATCAGCAGCATCCATAGCACAATACTATAAAGTGTGAAAGCACCTCACACACATTTGTGTATTCCCATACACTCTGCACCAATGGTGTATACAGACGGGGAAGTTTTATTATGTACATGATAGGGGCTGCCATAGCTTTGATCCACCAGCATGTGTTGGAGACTGAAGGTGGTGTGGAGGGTGATGCACACGACCACTGCAGGCATCAGAGGAGGAGGAGGATAGTATTCAGACCCAGGGTAACCTACCAGGGGCTACATGATGTGGAGATAGTAGAGCATTACAGGGTGGACAGGGACACCCTACAGCAACTTGTGTAGCTGTGCCAGCCACGCCTCAGAGCCAGAACAAACAGAGGGGAACCCATCCCAGTGGATACAAAGGTATGTGTAAGCATGAGAATACTAGCTACAGGTACCTTTCAAAGACCAACTGGGGATATCATGGGTATCTCACAGGCATCGGCATCCAGGGTAGTACACCAGTTCCTGTTTGCCATGTTGCCACATGCCAATGAGTACATATACTTCCCCCAAATGCAGGAGAAGTTGTCCAGCAATATGTGTCTCTTCCACCGTGTGGCAGAATACCCGGAGGTACTGGGTGCAATAAACTGCACGCACATACACATCAAGTCACCACCCGGTGAGCAGGGTAGGTGCTACATTAACTGTAAGGGATATCCCTCCATGAACTGCCAGGTCATGTGTAATGCCCAGGGCATTATCATGGATGTGTGTACTGGCAGCCCTGGAAGCTATCATGACTCCCACATCTGGCATGCCTCACAGCTGTATCAGTTATTTGCCAGGGGGGACATCCCAAATGGCTATCTGGTGGGGGATGCTGGCTATGCACTGGAACCGTGGATGATGACTCCCATCAGAAATGCACATGCACCCATGCAGGAACGCCATAATGAGGCACACACACAAACCAGAATCATCATAGAGTGGGTGCTTGGGATTCTGAAATCATGGTTCCATTGCTTGGACATATCTGGTGGAGCCTTGCAGTACTCTCCAGGCACATGTGCCCACATCTTCATAGTGTGTGCCATGCTACACAATATGGTCCTGCAGAAACAGCTGCAGCAGGAACAGAATGGTAAAGACCCTCACAGCCCACCACCATTGCCAAGGGCCCCACAGGCACAGAGGTTCTCAGACCACGAACACCCTGAGCCAGCCCCAGTAGGCAGACAGAGGCGAGCCCAGTATGCCCATGCCTTGTCAAGGAGGGAACGTAAAGCACACACACTGACAGTGTAGGCACCTTGGGACTGACACCTTTCTCCACCTGCACACACAGTAAAAATGGATGGCACACACACAAGACTACCTGTAAATTGTCATGTATAGGCAGTCTACTGTGTGCATCCAACATAGGCAGCCCTCAACTATTGCATGTGCAACTGTCATTGGCACAAGGTAGGTCAACACCTGAACAGTAAATTAAGCTATCAGCATATGCAGATACTGTATGTATAGATTCATATGTAGGTACTTGGCCAACTGCCAGAGGCCATTCATAAGCCCAGCCAAAATGTGTCAGCTTTTGCCACCCCATTGATTCATTAACTGTCACTCAGTGGAGCAGAGCCAATGGCGGGATCCCTGGGGTGCATCTACTGTTCCCCATCCACTCTTCAAGGTCTCTCTTGCAGACTGTTAATGAGGGGCTCTGTATAATATAGTTAGGGATGTTTCCAAAGTATGGGGAGTGTCTGTGACAGGAAGCTGTCCTTCCAGGATCTTCCAGTTATTGTTGTGGCAAGGTTCAGCTCACTACTGTGACATGGATTCCCATAGGTGGAACATATCCATCAAGCCTGAATTCGACATGGCTGTGTTGGCCAGCGAAGATCATCTCTGGGTAAATGAGATGCCACTGAGTAAAGCATTAGATTATTCAGTCTGGCTGCATAGGCCATATGTTGAAGGCCAGTATTCCCCTTGGTGAGGTACATTCATGGACCTCCCAGCTGTTGGAAGTGTCTTCTGAGGTATATCCCACATGGGTTATTATACCCTATGATGGGACTGATGAGTGATGAGTAAAGGGGCACTATAACCCCAGTCTGTCTAGATGGGAATCCTTTAGTAATCAGATGGCCTACATAGAAGTATGTCTTAACTACTGTGGAGATATGATTGTCAAAGGGGAGATCACTATCTACCTTAGTCCCCAGATACCCCATTAATTCATTCGTATTAAAGTGGCTGCCACTTATGTGTTAATAGGTTGGTGCCAATTCCACAATGGAATGACCATGCAGTTAGTGGCACTTGGCTGGATGCCGTGACTTTGGCACCCTGTGACATTCTCTGTGAGGCCCCTTGAGGGATGTCTGTGTCAGTTTGACTATCAATCATGGCTCCCAGTTTGCAGTCATTGCCAAACATGGTCTGCCATAGTCCACATGTGTTTGCCTGTACCTCTGAGACGTATATGCCAAACAGTAGGGCTTCCAGGACTGAGTCCTGTGGGACACCAGTCATTACTGGTCAAGAGTTGGACCTGGAGACCGCTAGTCATACCATGTGGGTTCTGTGTGTAAGCCCATTGGCAACCCAACCTGTGAAGTATGGGTGTATGTACAGGCTGGTGTGTTTATCAATAATACCTGAGTGGGGCATGGTGTCAAAAGCCTTGGCGAGGTCCATGTATTATGTGTGAATCACCTCCCCCATCATCTAACGTCTTGGTGACTGCATGTAAGATGAGAAACAGGTTCAGTAGGCATGAACTGCACTCAACCAAGCTGACCTGGGTTTGGTCATGTGTTTGGAGGTTACCAATGTCTTTGTTAATGAGTACCATGAGGATGCAAACTGTACCATTGCAGACCAGGCTAGTCAGGCTTATGGGGTGGTAGTTACTATGGTCAGTTGTGATTCCACCTTGGTGGAGTGGAATAACTGTTGCCACATGCTATTGTATGGGCATGTAGCCTGTGGAGAGGCTGAGGTAGGAAAGCTTAATTAGGTGGGGGGCAGGTTGTTTTGTACAGTTTGCAAGATGCAGTCTGGAACAACATCTGCTTCCACTGACGCTTGTTCTGCTGTTAGAGAGGGCCATTTCCACCTGTGTGTCTCTGATGTGTGGGATACTGTACCTTTCGGGTAGTGTTTTGGGCTTTTTAGGGGGTGAAGTATGCACTGAATGTATCTTCAAGGATGTTGGCGATATCAGTAGGGTCAGCATATCTTGTGCTATATTTCACCGACACAGTGCAAATATGTGTGTCACCACGTAGATCCTTGACATAGCCAAAGAAGGCTTTGTGGTTAACTGTCAAATCCTTGTGTATTCTCCTGCTGATGTTAGCCTTGGATGATGTCACGAGGGACCTATGTATCATACTAATAGTGGTCACAGATGTCTGCCCTTTGTGGGATTTTTTGTTTGTCTGGAACACTGCCCTACTTCTGTAGTATAGCCTGTTTATTGCAGAGGTCCACCAGACCAGTGCCCTTGTCTAGGAGGAGTGAGTCTTGGTTTACCAGTGACGGCATGATCCATACATCTGTGTAGGTGCTTATAGACTGCATTTGTAAATCTGTCTGTATCTTGAGCAACCCCCCACCCCTGTCACTAGTAGTGTAAATTTAGCTGTAAGGAAAGGTATACACTGTGGTATCCGTGGGTGGGGGAGATGCTTGGGTGTGGAAACAGTGAACAGTTCATAGTCAGATCTAACCAGTGACTGGTTAACCTCCGCTGTGGTGCACCTGTTGCCCATGTTGGTGATGACCACTTCTAGTAGTTTCCACCACACATTAGGGAGGTTACCACCTGATACAGGGCATATGAGGTGATAAATTCCATGAAGCACTGGGCCTGAAAGTGAGTACCGGAGTAAGTTTCCCAGTTAATGGTATGGTAGTTGACATCAACCAATGCCAGGGTGTGCATTGGGACTGTCATGTTCTCTACTATCTTCAGGTAGGTGGAGTGGTGGTCCTGGGTCATGGAGGGTGATTCGTAGCAGGCCACAGTTTACGTTGCAGTTGTGGCTGATGTTAGCTGCACATGGATGATCTCAGAGGTATCATGCTGCCCCACTAACCTGGAGGTGTAGGTATCCCTGATGAATATGGATACGGCCCCTCCATGTCTGTCAGTCCATGTTCTGTGGCTGAAATGTGTGGTATGGGTTGTAGTCTAGTAGCGCTGGTGTGCTCTCAGCAGCCTTAAGACAGATTTCAGTTACTGCACAGATGTTTATGTTGTCCATCCTGAGGAGTGCTGTGAGTGAATGCATGTTGTGATCACATCCCCTGGTGTTGAGTAGCATAACCCTCACTGAATCTGCTATTGTGCTGTTTACAGAGCTGGTATTCACCTTTGAGACTCTCCTAAATAAGGCACCATGGGGGTGCCAATAGCCTTGACCAATATTCCAAAGCCTAAGGCTGACACATAGACTGGTATGGTATTGTTGCATGCATGTTCCTCATCTGTGCTTGTTTTCATTTCTCCTGTAGGTAACCTACTGGTAAGCAATTGAAAGCCTTAAACTTATACAAGTCTTCTAGCTGCCAAGATAGGCTTTTGGAGTGATTAAGTATAAGTGTTCTGTATGTTCTTGCTGTACTTAACTGTTTCCTGACTACATGGTGATTTCTCACTGTATACTGTGATCTGAAGGTCAGTTTATTCACATATTATGGCTGTGATGGCTTGCACGTTAGAGGTTCACAGATAGTCTACTACCTATCTGCCCAAGGGCATTTAGAAGCATAGCTACAGTGTGTTGGCTTTCCCTGCACCATTGATTAAGTAACTGAGCCTCTGTCAAGTATAGCCAATGAAGCAATTCCAGGCAGAGTTTCTGGGCCTAGGGTTGGATGTCCAATAAGTGAACTGGAGGGGTATACATGGAGTATGGGGACAATATAAAAAGGACACAAGCAAGAACCTTTCTCATTCATAATACTCCCTGTCATGTCACATTGCAACACCTAATTTCACAAACATATGAACATTAACATGTATCAGACATATGTACACCAACTGACTGTCATATTTGTTTTCAGTAGTGAGGAATGTCTGTAGTACAATGTATATTCTAAACACCATAACATTTGTGCATATCTCAGATGTCTTAGTGGTAAAGTCAGTGACTGTAGTGTTCATTGTCCTGGGTTCAAAACCTGCAAGGGCTGTTAGGTTATTTTGAGGGCCAGAATAAGTGCTGCTGGATGCAGGTGGATTAAAGCACTTTTAACCTGTAAGCGGGTTTCCACAGGTTTGCGCGATGGTAAGCACCGTTGAAACACAGTAAACGGAGAAGCACGTCACAGGTTTAACCTTTGCTTAATGTCATGCAGACCACGGGCAAACCTGCTTACAGCCACGTAAATGTGCATTATTCACACTTTCTCTACCAGTGCCTACTCTGAGAGGTAAAATAATAACACCTTCCAGGTGTAGAACCCACAACCATGTACTCCATCCTCAGAGTAACCTACACTAAGCTACCTGAAATGTACCTATCCCAGTTGTGTATGCAGACAGGTTAAAACACAAAAGGGAGGAATGTGTTGAAATAGGACAACCCGCCATGTACCCAATTAAAGGTGTATGCTCATATATAGATATATAGATATATATATAGAGAGAGAGAGAGAGATACATAGAGACATGTCAATATAAACAGGTCTACATATATATGTAGATATAAAGCTAGGTTAAAAACATCTATACATCTATGGAGGTACAGATAAACGTATGCAATAATATATATATTTATGTACATATACATATATATATATATATATATATATATATATATATATATATATATATATATAGATACACACACACACACACACACACACACACACACACATGCATACATGTCTGTAGACAGCATCCGAAGTGTTCATATCTGAGTATAACATGGACCATAGTAATCACACATTCCACCCCCCCTCAAACAATATGAACATAACATATGAAGAGTATATGCCAATACACTATTACAAATATGTTCTATGGACACAGTCACCAACACAACTGCAATGACTGCAAATAACCATGACAGAAATACATAGACAGCTTTCATTTTGCAAAACTTTATTACATTCCGATGTATTGCCAAAAGGATTCAAGGACTAACAGTACCTGCATGCTATACAGGAAGCATTTAATAGTGCCTTAAGGAATCAGCCTGCAATTAACATAGTATTAGTCCACTAAGGGATAGATGTTCACATAGGGAAAGAACACCCACACACATATAGACGTTGTATAAAAGGGGTTCCTACACACCTGCATGTGTTATGTACACCCACCAACATCTACCCCACAACCAAATAATAACATCAATACATACTGTCATACCATAACCAATTATCCAACTACTGTACAACATCTTCTGAAATCTTAACATACCTGGACACAGACACACTAACATAGCCCTATGTGATATAGTTGCCATTATACAATTGAACAGCTGCTGATGTAACAGGGTTTGTATGAACTAATCCCGTTTCAAAGGGTTGAAAGGTTCATACACCAGGAAGTGTTACCGAGTACTGATTATCAGCACAGTATGATACACAGTAACACCAAACTAAATATGTCTGGTAAGCACACTGTAAACCCCCTAATATTATATGCATATCTATGCAGCCTTGAGCTGGTCAAACAACCTGGCCAGACTGAAACATATGCAGAAGTATTTGGTACAGACAGACCCTGCACAAATAGCAATGTTCAGAAATATAACAGCAGTACTCACATTTAGACCAAATCCTCTAGGCATTACACACAATATATTACTGTTTATCTCCATGCAACTTTTGCAATAGATTACAAACAACACTTCCACACTGTCTTCCTCACAAGTAAGGCAAAAGGACAACGCTCAAGTGGAGTACTCAATTATACTCCACTGTAGCCATGGTATTGGCTAAGGCAGTAGCAGAGCAGCTGATGTGCATGTAATTAGCTTTTTAGGAACACCAATTGGTTATCGGGCTAGCACATGTTACTGATCTGTAACTATAAAAGGTTGTCTTGTCACACATTCAAACCATCTGTATCTACTTGTAGGACAGTACAAAACAATGAAAGATGAACCGAAAATGAGTATTATACTAGTCAATAACACCTCCGATTACTAAGGAGGTATGTATAACATGTAGTATGTCTGTGTATGTAGTTCCTGTTCTGTAAAAATTACAGTGTAATCAATGCATATAGTGGAAATAGCTGTCTTATAGCAATGTATTGTTGAGTAGTAGTAATTCTTGTAGTATACTATGTGTGTACTGCTATAGGTCACACAGCAAACTCTGCATACACCACATGGGATGATATGGGCTTGGAACCCACCAATTCACTTCCAGCCACTGTCTGTGTCAGGACTGGTCCAACAAGTATGTGCTATAACAGGGGATAGTATATGTCGATATATTGTAACAGTCGACATATATAAGATGAACATGTTAAAGGTGGGCTTACCTTGCAAATATGGTGTGCATTGTGAGATATTGTGGCAATAACTGTGTAATGTACAGTATTTTAGGCAGATCTGTATTCTATTCTACATAGCAGTTCTAATACATTATGCAAACAGTAGTTATGTCTATTGGTAATTACAATCCTCAATAACAGGATACATATCATTTGTGTTCATCTTACAGTTTAGCAGCATGATAGCAAAGATAATTGGAAGAGCCAGGTAACTATCCATGCACATAACACATGTAATATCCACCTCTCTAGTATAGTTTGCAAGAAATAACAGTTGTGCATGTGTACATGTTATGCAAATGTGTAGTGACCCTTGTTACAGGGCTGGACCTCTCTAGTATCATTTGCAAGCAATAAGAGCTGTGCATGTGTACATGTTATGCAAATGTGTAGTGACCCTTGTTATAGAGCTGGTCTTCTCTAGTATCGTTTGCAAGCAATAACAGCTGTGCATGTGTACATGTTAGGCAAATGTGTAGTGACCCTTTTTAAAGGGCTAGACCTCTCTAGTATCGTTTGCAAGCAATAACAGCTGTGCATGTGTACATGTTATGCAAATGTGTAGTGACCCTTGTTACAGGGCTGGGCCAAATTGCTATGTGCACACCTACATAGAGTGGATATTGAGAGTAGAGACACACTGGTTGAACTACCAGGTTTGTGTAGCTCAACCTCTCATTGCCAACCTAACAGCCACTTGCACATATGTATGTAAGGTAGTGCACAGCACTGGTAATGAAACAGGTTGCACATCATCTTTAACTCCAGTGTAACATCTGCAGTAGGAGTGTAAGATGTCGGAGACAGCTGCCCATGTGTAATAGCCACATCATAGGTGATGACTCACACTATCTGATTATATTCTGATCATGTTGATAGTGGCATCAGAGCCTATTGATACATGACTCTGTTTGGAGAGTGGGTGTCTGTGCCCAACAGAGCTCATGGTCTTGGTGGATATGTGAGTATATACCCAGAGAAGGAAACAGACCTGTAGACACATGCATCATCTGTAATCAACTAACAGGATGTGATGTGCTCCTCAGAGGAGGATTGCTGCTAAAGGTAGCTACAATGTTTCCGTAATAGCAAGTGTTGTCACGTCCATAACACAATTATTGACATGTGAGCATCACTGTCTAAAACATCTTCATAAGCAATACATAAACTAAATGCAGTACTTGGTACTTGTAGTACTGAATGCTCATACAGGCATGTCCACTAGTCAGCTACTGGTGTTTACTAATATCAGCTTTGTGTATGTGGCCATCCTGGGGGAATATAATCTCTATGCCATGTACACTGCCAAACTCACCTAACACCACACCCCACACATTGTTTGGGATGCAGCTACAGGGGTAAGCTGGAAGGCAGCCCAGTCTACAGCCATGACTGAACTGGACAGTCATGAGGTGTAGGTTAACACATGCAGCTCATCAACACAACCAACACATACCCTTACCACAACACAGTAAGGACACCCACACACACTACCAGAAATCATACACATTCACAGACGCTTCTAAGTATCTGGCCAAACTAGTGACACCCCAAGCAGGAAGAGACAGACACTGAAATACACAAACTGTATGACATAGTTTGCATAATTGTGCCATACCTCAGAACATGTGACTGGAAACATGCCCAACAGTACTCATTTGTGAATGCAAACTCTAGCACTATGTTACACACCAAGCTATATGAGGGCATACATAGCGTCAGCTGCCTGTCTGCCATGATTAGCCACATACCCATACACTCAGACCACCTTTTGAACTATACACATGGCCCTGGCATATTCCATATTGTTGTGCAAGACCTGTGAAGCAGTAGCCTGGACTGCATGGAAACACATGTAGGAACTGTCAGGTCTTGTTGCCCATGCAGGTATGTCCCAAGGCCTGGGTAGCATTCTGCCATTGGCCAGAATGATACTGCAGTACAGGGAAAAAAGATTGTATTCCACAATTGTCTAGTGTAGTGGTGCAAGTCAATGGGTATCCAGTATCTGTCTGCCTGGGATAACATGGTTGACAGACCATGATGCTTTGCCAGACAGGGCCTGCACCTGTCACCCCTGGAAATCTGGATACTGCCTAGGGCTCATGCTTTCCCTATAGTGCCTTCATCATGTACAGTTCAATTGAAGGTCCACTGTGGTTACAGGGACAGCCAAGCAATAAATTGCGCGTCTCGCTACACAATGATACATGTCAGAAACACTATACGGACACATATATGTCAATCCCTAACATGGAGAACATATCTGTGCAGTGGCTGAGACATGTTTCAACACTATGGAGAGCACAGCTGCATGACCATGTTATAACACATACCTCACCTCTTGCCCATTATCCTTTATTGGAACACATGGGCCACAGGTGTGTCCATATTCCTGAACGATATGTACACCCTCACACTAGTTGCACTTGCATAACTTCAGATGCATTATGCTGAGCAACTACCTTTGTGCCAAAGTAGATTTCAAATTGCACCTTGTGACAGATCACCCACCAGTACACCCCCACACTAGTTGCACTTGCATAACTTCAGATGCATTATGCTGAGCAACTACCTTTGTGCCAAAGTGTAATTCAAATTGCACCTTGAGACAGATTACCCACCAGGCCACAGATTTCCCAACTGTCATAATGTGCTGCAATGGGGAAGATTAGGTCTGAGACAGAACCATAATAATGGCTACTCTCAACTATTCCATTGTGAACTGGGAAGACTCCTCATGTACCAACACCTGAGCTCAATGCATGTTGGATTCCATCGACCCCACTGACCTGGATCACAGTAGTCACACAAACAGGGCTAACAGTATGCTACACATAGTTAGTCTCCAATGCCAATGTTATGTTTCCTAAGAGCAGAGTGGTGACTGTCATGGCACCCATACAGATGGACAATGCATGTGCAAATGCTGAATCCTACACAAATGAACCATAAGCAGTCACATATGTGCAGTGATTGTGCCATTGAAACAGAACCAGGATTCAACCCAACACAAACAAGAAGGCAAACTGGTGGTACCATGCATTAAACTGTACCACAGAAGGTAGTAACTGTTGCAAGAGTGAACACACATGAGTGTAGGTGATCCCTGGTCAGCCTCAGTAAGATGCAGATACACCATATAAAACCACACAAAGCTACTGTGAAACTAATCAGCCACATATTATGAGGCCAAGCACAGAGCATTCTATAGCTGTGTCTTTAATCGTAATGGCAATGACAAGACCTGCCATGCTGCACAGCACTATGGAATGGGAAGTACTGCGCCTACAGAAATAACACCCATTCATCCAGATAGGGTCATGGAGAACCTAAACCCACTCCCACCTCCCCTCCTCAACAGGTACACTTAGTAATATATCCATGTACACTGCAGGCCCCTGTAATAATGACTAAGCAGGTGCAAGATGCACTCTCTAAAGCCATGCATACAGCTTTCATGGGACCTGTCAACATCCCAGGGTGTATCCTACACAAATGTAAGAACATTCAGCTATCCACATACACATCATGTTCCGTCATAGCTCCATGTCAAGCTGTGTACACACTGAATGGTGCACAGCAACAGTTATCACACTCCACAAAGGGGGAGACACCATTGATAATGGGAAATAGTTCACAACTACCCTGCTGAGTCCGTTCTGTAGGGCCATGAACCGTGATCAGCGTATTTGATGTACTCGGTACAGATGTAGATGACAGTAGGGTTGATTCACACTGCATATCATGGCCTTGCCAGGTCGTAGCACACCATCACCCATACTGTGTTCCAGCTACACTCAGTAAACTAGGTGTATATTCTTATGTCACAGGAGTGGTTGGCAACTGGACTGCTGGTAGAACCACCACTACAGAAGGTGTCTGACTAATACATGCATATCAAACCAGTGCCAGCCACAGTAATACAGGGTTCATTCCTGGTACTCCCCCTCTTTATTATCTATACCACACAGACTAACACAGAAGGCATCAGCCTATTGATGTTTGCAAATGACTATGAACTAGGAGCAATAGTCAACTCAATGTGTGCTGCATTCTACATACAGAAGGGGCTTAGTGTGTCAGATGTGTGGTGTGTGATGTATGGCCACAATCTGACAGCTAAGTATTGCATTGTCATCCCCTATGTTACAAACCCTGTACCCATGAACTACCACCTAGGCAGCGGTCAACATAATGGCAACTGTGTGTATGGGATGCAGCTGGACAGTACTCTTTCCTTTGATAGTTAATTCACCACACCAGACAGGTAGTCGTATGTGGCACCACTAATCATGACAGGGTGCCATCCAAGAATATAGAGATAATTGCTCAGCCATACTCAACACCCATGTGACCCATAATAGATCACATATTTCCTTTAAGGGTTATTGCCTATGTGTAGATGTCCTACACTGCCCTTCCCAATCCCTAGCTACACTATGTAGCATGCAGCCTACCCTGAATAAAGCCATGTCCAACCCAGAGGTGATGGACATGCTACATTTTTAACACATCCTGATCCCAAATAAACACATACTTCATGGACATCCACCTTTCTAGTACAAGGATCACAACATGCCTGACAGATCTCTGTCCCATACACTTAAATTACTCTTGCCATACTATGCATCCCTATTCAGCAAAGCTGCACATCGCCCCTCTCTGTGACATGGTGTGATGACCGCATGCCAAATATATCAGTAACCCTGTGGATCAGTTCTGTGGCACTGCTTGAACTGGCCAGTGAAACTTACCTGTCTGTTGCCTACAGCTAGGTAACCTGTCTGCCTAGGCTCATAAATGGCCCAGGGCATATAGCCTACTAGATCACTATGACCATACATGCTATAGTTGATATCCAACCCTGCAAATACCATCAGGCTAACTATTGTCCCATGTGTTACACATGTACAAAACAGGCAATACATGGCAGGATGCTACACAGCTATACAGTGCCATGTAGATGTATATGGCGAAACACGTACAATGCTTGCAAGTCCGCAGGGTCACAGGGCATGTCCCTAACGGCTTTGTATGACTATATATGTGACATATACACAGCATTAAGGTCAATTGCATTAATGTGAACACATCCAGGCATGTGTTGATAGGTAAAGACACTAGTACAGGCAAACAGACATGCCCACGTCAAGACAGCATCCACATGGTGTATGAGCAATGTCATGACATGACACACACATATATGGCAATAACATCACATCACCAGAAAGGTTCAAATGTGTGTGACTTATACATGTCAGTGGTGTTAGTGTCATGTAGATTTGCAAAGGCGTATTTGTAATCTTAACGTATAATTTAAAAGAACCACAACATAAATCCACCAAAGGTACAGGACGGCACAACGACTTCCCAGCTGGAACAGGTCACAATTTATTAAAGAATAGAAGAATAGTACAACACAATATATCCAAAACGGACTCAGTATTGCCAAGAGTTAAGCGCTTTCATCTGTCTTACGCAGACTTCATCAGAACTACCATTTTTTCTCTCCAATTTCACTTTTATACTCCATTTTGGCGCCAAAAACTTTTAAAAAAATTTAAAGAGATCCGAGCATATCTAACAAAGCTTATTCAACACATTTAATAAAATATATGTATAAGAATATATGTATAGGAATATTGTAATAAAATCTGTTTGTTTATACTACTAATTACATCTACTGAACATATATATATATACACACACTATGTACTTGTTACAAATCAATTATACATTCCTACCTCATACTTAAAATTAAAAATGTCATATAAATATAAATGTACAATTGATAAATACTTGAGCTAAAAGAAACATATATACATATAATATGTTATAATTTCATGTGTAACAATATATTTGTGAAGAACTCTTTACCAGGCTTAAAAATGGTTTGATACTAATAAAGTCTTTTATGCCTGGTGACCTAACAGCATCTGTGAAAATTTGCCATTTGCTCTCCTTTTTGGCTAACTTACCTTTCGCATTACCACCCCTTGTTGTCATCTCAACCTGATCTATTATAGTAAATTTAAAACTGTGTGTGTCCCCGTTTAATACAATGTGTCTACATAGGGCATTCTTTTTATCTTTTTTCTTAATACAATACATATGGTCATATATACGACGTCTTAGCTGTCTCTCTGTTTTCCCTATGTAGAACGCGGGACACACCTCGCAAGTAGCTATATAGACCACAAATTTTGTATTGCAGTTTCCTGCTCTTCCCTTTATATATGTTCCGTTAAAATTTTTTAATTTGAATTCTTCTTTTCCGTTGATATATCTACACTGTTTACAAGCACCACATTTTACAGTGGCATTTTTCTTGTGTCCATCATTTTGTGTGTTATATTCAATCATCCTTTTCAAATTGGGTCCTGTTTTGTAAACAAATTTAGGGAAGGTACCTACTTTCTGTGCTATTTTTTCATCCATAGTAATCAACTTCCAATGTTGTATAATAATATTCTCAATATATTTTACTACAGGTGAATACGTTAATACACATACCCTATGAAATTGGTCCTTCTTTTCATCCATCTTCTGTACAATGGGATTACCTAATAAAGGTTTGTACTTCCCATCCCATTCTGAGCTAATGTACCCCACTACATCGGTAAGTAAATGTACAGGATACCCTCTTTCTCTGAACATTGACCCAATGTGTTGGACTTCTTGTAACATTATTTCATTCGTAGAGGACATACGAGCAGCCCGAATACACTGCCCCTTGAATATGTTTTTAAACACATGTTTGGGGTGGTTGCTACTGAACTCCAAGTAATCATTCGAAAACGTATCTTTTCTATATATACGAGATACAAACCCGTCGTCCCCATGTTCTATGTAGGTATCCAAATAAGAGATACCTTTTTCACTGTAATTAAATGTAAATTTTAGAAAATCTGTTGTGTGATTAAGATACTTAATAAACGTTTCTATAAGATTAACAGGACCATCCCATAACAAGAATAAATCGTCCAAAAATCTCGTGTAGAACTTAACATGTTTGAAGTATTCACAGTTAAATAAATGTCCAGTCTCCCATTCTAACATAACCAAATTGGCAAATATGGGGGCACATGAAGCCCCCATAGCAACACCTGTTGTTTGTTTGAAAAATTCATTCTCATAGTAAATGTAGTTGTGGTCCAAAACTAATCCCATCATGTCAGTAACGAGGCATATCTTATCCCATTCGAAATTGGAATATTTTCTTAAACTGTTACTGAAATAGTCAAGTCCAACCTCTTTCGGGATACTTGAAAAAAGGTCTGTCACATCAATAGTAACAAAAATGAGACCCCTATTCCAAATTTGCGGTGTTAGTAGGCTAAGAAATACCCAAGAATCTTTTATCAAATGTGGTACATTGTTATAAACTGGTTTAACCCATCTGTCTATTGCAACTCCTATGGGGAAAGGTTTGGACTTGCTTCCAGATATGATCGGTCTAAATGGGGGATTTTCTAAATTTTTGTGTATTTTGGGGATGCCTACAATGGAAGCCAATGTAGGATGTTCAACTGTCAAAAATTGATATATCTCTTCGGTTATTCTATGGTCAATAAAATATTCTTCTAAAGTGAGGTCTATGCGTCTGTACCCAATATTAATTTCATTAAGGGAGATGGCTACATATTTGCCAGATTCATGTAATATATCATAGATTTCTTTTGTATAATCAAATTTGTTAAAAATGACGATGCCTCCCCCTTTGTCGGATTTCATGACCCTCACTTGATTGTTGTTAATGAGTGTGTCCAAACATTCTCGCTCACCTTTGGTCAAATTGTCATTCCATTCCATACTTTCCCTCTTGTTGATTCTATTTGTTCTGTAGAAACTGTAAATGTCTTGACTGACAATTTTCTCAAAACTCCCTATAACAGGATTACTTATAGGTATATAGGTACTTTTCTTCTTAAGAATGTTAGTATTTCTTGGATTCGTTATACAGCTAGGGTTGTTGTCAAGTTCATTTTTCTCAAACTGAATAGCTAAATTCAATCTACGACAAAATAGTTTCAATTCAGTAATGGTGTCTACTAAACTGATGTTAGTTGTAGGTATGAACTTCATCCCCTTGGAAAATAGTTTGTAAAAATCTTCAGGTATGGCAAAATTGGTATAATTGAATACTTTGAAGCCTTTGTATGTGGTAATAATGTTGTTGTCCTTACACCTTAACCGTACCATGTCACCACTTCCCACATCAACTTGTCCATTTTCTACAATAAATTCTAACTGTGTATTGTCTCTCACCATATTTTCTTGGTCATTATAAACAATGTCATGAACTGTGGTCTCCTTGTAGTGTGTTTTTTTATAATGACTATCTTGAACTGTTATCTCTTTCTTCTGTTCCATGCTGTAACTGAGTTTTTTGATGGGGGAACTACTCTATCTGTGTGAACATTCACTTCTCTTTCACCAATGACTTCATCAAATCTGTGATATCCACCCTTTCCTCTTTCTTGCCTAACCTTGGGCCAAATATACGCTCTGTGATGAGTGTATCGATCCATATCATGAACAATTTTCCTCCCTTTCCTATTGTGAATGTCACATGCTTTCTGATCAGCTTGGGTATATTGCTTCTCATATAACGCAATCCATTGTGTGAACAATTCATCAGTCACGATTTCCTGATTTAAAATTTCAACATCATGAATCAATAATGTAATTTTTTCATTGTTTTTCTTAATTAATAAACCCATATAATCATATCCAAAGCTATCAAATAATGAATTAAACTCATTCATGGTACCTGAAGTCAAGTCAACCCCTAAAGGTATTTTAAAAAATCTGATACCCTTTGGAACAATTTTCAAAGAAATGCATTTGGTGAAATACGCATTTTCTAT
This sequence comes from Protopterus annectens, assembly GCF_019279795.1. Taxonomy (NCBI): domain Eukaryota; kingdom Metazoa; phylum Chordata; order Ceratodontiformes; family Protopteridae; genus Protopterus; species Protopterus annectens. The sequence goes on from NC_056727.1 coordinate 238,280,262, forward strand.
TTTTAAATTCTTAATAGATAATAGCTTTTTACCCAATAGATATATTTTATCTTTAATGATGATTTGAGCGTCTTTTTTATAATGATCTACCACACTGTCATTTCTGTTTGTTCCATCTATCTTGTCATATTTCGAAAATTCAGTCATCTTTTAAAAAACACTCCAAATGTTCACCAACAATAGCACTCGTTTGTTTACCTTTACTTCTGTGATAGTCAGTCCATTTTATCTTATTACTATTACACCCTTTGTCATTATGGACAGTAGAATTAATTGTATTAAATTCAGTACCTTTTAAATTGTCAGCATGTATTTTGGAAACCCCAGCATATGTTTTCATAGTCATAGGGCGCTTGGGTCTCGCTCCCAACCTTTCCGCTTCACTATGTGCATGAAATATGCTGAAATCAAATGTAAACTCGTTGGAAGAGTTTTTACTAGTGTTCCTACAGTGACTCAATAATTGTCCACCTAAGGATCGATTTGAGGATGGATTTTCATCCAATATATGCTGCCTTTGACCGTTCGGTATCTCACAAGGCGAACTGGTGTTTATCCTTGTATGCGTCTCCATGCTGGTAGCAGAAACAACTTCCAAAACTGCCGGTATTTCCGGCTGTAAGTCAAATGGTTTAACCGCATCTGTGTTGTTAAATGCAGATAAGGAACGTCTAACCAAATCTGCCAAATGAGACATCTCCTCTTTAAGTTCAATGATGTCCATTTGTAGTTTATTTAATTCGCCCCTGTCCGATACAGCCTGAAGAATCTCGTTGGAATCCTCCATACTGACACTAACGTATAATTTAAAAGAACCACAACATAAATCCACCAAAGGTACAGGACGGCACAATGACTTCCCAGCTGGAACAGGTCACAATTTTTTAAAGAATAGAAGAATAGTACAACACAATATATCCAAAACGGACTCAATATTGCCAAGAGTTAAGCGCTTTCATCTGTCTTATGCAGACTTCATCAGAACTACCATTTTTCTCTCCAATTTCACTTTTATACTCCATTTTGGCGCCAAAAACTTTTTAAAAAATTTTAAGAGATCCGAGCATATCTAACAAAGCTTATTCAACACATTTAATAAAATATATGTATAAGAATATATGTATAAGAATATTGTAATAAAATCTGTGTGTTTATACTACTAATTCCATCTACTGAACATATATATACACACACTATGTACTTGTTACAAATCAATTATGCATTCCTACCTCATACTTAAAATTAAAAATGAAAAATGTCATATAAATATAAATGTACAATTGATAAATACTTGAGCTAAAAGAAACATATATACATATAATGTTATAATTTCATGTGTAACAATATATTTGTGAAGAACTCTATGCCAGGCTTAAAAATGGTTTGATACTAATAAAGTCATTTATGCCTGGTGACCTAACAGCATCCGTGAAAATTTGCCATTTGCTCTCCTTTTTGGCTAACTTACCTTTCACATTACCACCCCTTGTTGTCATCTCAACCTGATCTATTATAGTAAATTTAAAACTGTGTGTGTCCCCGTTTAATACAATGTGTATACATAGGGCATTCTTTTTATCTTTTTTCTTAATACAATACATATGGTCATATATACGACGACATTGCATTAATGTGAACACATCCAGGCATGTGTTGATAGGTAAAGATACTAGTACAGGCAAACAAACATGCCCACATCAAGACAGCATCTACATGGTGTATGAGCAATGCCATGACATGACACACACATATATGGCAATAACATCACATCACCAGAAAGGTTCAAATGTGTGTGACTTATACATGTCAGTGGTGTTAGTGTCATGTAGATTTGCAAAGGCGCATTTGTAATCTTAATAAATGTGATATACATGTATGTTCAGCTGTACTGCTGTACCTCTCTGTGAGTTACTGCGACCTGTCTCAATCAATATGTCTTCCAGGTATGTCACATAGCAGACTGCCAGCGTACAGTTGCTTGGAGGATGAGGTCCTCATCTCATACCTCCTCGACAACCACACACCACTCTTCAACCATGTGCCACAGGATGCACAGCAGCAGGATGTCCTATGGGATGAACTCTGCAGGAGGGTAAATGATGTTGGTGGTCACAATCTCACCTTTCAGCAGGTGCGCTGACACTGCACTGTCCTCATAAGATGGGCAAAATAGCATGCTAATGCAATCGCCAGGGAAGAAGGTGCAACAGGTTGGGGGCCACTCACCCAGCCCCCACTCACACGTACTGAGGAGCTACTGGCCAACCTGGGGACACCTGCAGACCTCCATCCACAAGCTATAGCTGGTATTGTGGAGGTGGGTGTCTCTCAACCACAGAGCCTGGAGATGCCTGGTAAGTCACTACTGCACATATAACACAACTATATTTCACATAGTTACATGTGTTACTGTACAATATGTAATGTAACATCATATGCAAGGCATGTATGTCCACATGCCACATACTATAGTCTGCTACTCTATGTATGCACAGATGTGCATACTCCATAGTACAGTGTATTGTACTGGCTTATGTACTAACATGGACATTGCACCATGTAGCTATCACACAGGTGTGGATAATGATCTTACTGCTGTGACACTCTTGTTTAGGTACCTCTGGCATTTTAAAGCAACAGCAGCCTGTGTCAAGTGAGATTGTTATTATTTACCAGGCTTAATAATGCATGGAACATATTCATTGCATGCTATCTGCCATAACACACGTACACATAATGTATGGTGGTCCTGTTAATGGACACTGGTAAGACCTGCAATGCATCACAGTGTTTACCCATGTGAAACAATTGAAAACTATATGAAACACCTACACTAAACCTTCCAAACTGTCATTGCCAGATGTGTGGACAACAGTGAATACAATGGTGGAGGTGTATTCTACTGTAGGGACAGGTACTACATATCAGTATTACACATTTTGGGAATACGAACAGTGCTGTACAGAGAGCATATGTGTGCACACACTAAATGTGTTGGAGCTGGAGTATGACCGGCCCACAGTATACACCCTTGTGGATTATACCCTTGCTATGAATGTCACAAAATGTCATGTGCTATCTGACATGTCCATGACATGTAGTGGGCTGACTGCAACACTGCTGAACTATCCTGTAAAACATCAAAGCATCAAAGAAGGTTTATTTACAAGGTTACCACTCCACCAATTCCAAGCAAAAAAAAAAAATAGCAAAAATCAACAAAACATATAACACAATATTTTAAAAATTAAAGGAAAAATTGACCAACCTGTAGTAAAAAATGTGTTTTATACATGTTTTGTATAATACTATATAATTGTATAACCATAAATATAATAAAAAAAAAACCATAATCATAAAATTTTTTTATACAGAAAATAAATTTAATAATTAAAAATATTATAATAAATTATTAATTTATAAGCAAAAATTATTTAACAAAATAAAATAAAAAAAAGCGCAACATACAAAATAAAAATGCAGCCAAATTTGAAAAATGTTAAATTTAAAATTAATGAATGCTGTGAAATTAGACAACAATACTAAAACCATAACAAATTTAAATACACACAACAGCATAAGTTCACTTCAATTTTTCTGCTGAGTATCTACCAAAACATAACACTTACTTAGTCAATTTAATACCTCCACCCTATGTAAATAGAAAATTCTGCCTAAAATTTTATTGTATATAATAGATAAAAACATATCAGTTAGTGCTAACGTAATTGCTAGAGCGCAAAGAAATCTACTGTCAGAGTTAAACTCTTGAAGCCTGGCCAGCGGGTTAAACTCCAAATGCAAGGTGGGACTCCAGGAGTAACACAGACCATCCCATTATAACTTCACATCTCTCTATTTACTCTTCTTGTTCTTTTATCTAATCTATCTGTTATCATTGTCTCAGCAACATAAATCCAATCCCACATTGTCTACATGTTTTCTTGTTCAACTCTTTCTATGGCAATTTTAGCTTAACCATAAGAAATACCTTCAATTCCCCTATTTACTAAATTGTGATTACCTATATAAAATCTCTTCAATCACTAAAATTCTGTTCATGTGTAAATTCTATCTCATATTTCAGTTAGATCTTACCTTTAACCAATAATAAACCTCTTAGCATGTTTTATTTTGCAAAACTCTTCTTTCTAGAAAATCATCAGATTAAATTCAACCAATTAAATACATGTTGGGCAAAGCGAAATTGCCCAAATCAATAAATTCATCTTCCTCATTAAATTAACTAAAAAAAGCTATAAACAATCCTCTCAGCTTGTTGGCCCAATTCAAACTCACTTTACAAAAATTTTTTTCATCTGACTATTCTCGGGAAACGGAACATTTACCCCCCTTCAAATTTTTTTCTACAAAAATGGAATTGATCTGGTCATAAATTTCTTCCTCAAGTTAGAGAATGAGGTTTTCTAATAAACAATAGACAAAAAATTCAGATCTTTACAAATCCACATCCAAATAATTTAGTAACATTGATAGTACACATTAGGAAACGTGTGAAACTAGAAAAGTGCAGGTAATACCCAGAAAAGAAACTCATCTTTACAGTCCGTGGAAAAAAGAAAAAGGGTTTCATATAAACCACGGGACGAAATAGAAAATCAAAATACTTGACATACACACTCATCCCCCATGTTTAGAAAATCAACAGTATGATATGCAAATAAATGGGCCAGTATAGACACCCCATTGTGCTAAAAAAGAGACCTGCTGGTGTAACAATCCTGAACAATATTGTAATTAATTCCAAAATACACCAAGTGGCCACATATGTTGGAAAAGTCACTACTCGCGACAAATTTTCCACAAAGCTGGAAACATTCTAGGGATATAAAGATGAGAAATTAACAAAGAAATCTGCAGAAACACATGCGTATGGTCTAAAAAGACCCCTTCTAACTTGATTCAGGAAATACCAAGAAGTTGTGGTTGGACACCCATAAGAATTCATTGCCTTATTCTATACAACCCCAAAGTCAATTTTGGCGATATATGGGCCTAAAATGTTGGGTTACTCCAAAAATGCTCAAACGTGTAGGGTGGACATACCCCCATCGGGTTACTTATTTCTGGGGTTTTCATTGAGAATTAAGATAGAAAGGGCTAGGTCAATGTTTTATGTCAATCTTATCAGTTTCATTCCTATTGGCTAAAGAATATTTTTTACATTTTCAATGCTACAATTGGAAGTCTCATTCGTGGAGAGTATAGGTATTCCCAAAAATACTTGGAACCTTAGATTTGAGGTTTTTCAGGAAGTTTGGGACTTCTATTTACATGATAATTTATTGGAACAGATCCTAGTTTGTTTAGATCATCATTTTATAAAATATGGATATGACTCTTCTTCAAGGAATGGTATTGCCATTTCTCATTCCATTTGCAAAAAACCATAGAAAAGAGATATATTTCCATTATGCCAGTTCTCATCAAAACTTTTAGAAAGATCTATTGTATTCACAGGCTGAAGGGAGAAATTGAAATCCTGTTAATTGAAACGATCATATCAAGAAAGATCATTTTAAATCCTGGATTTATAAAATTGATCCTATCTATAATGTTTGCCCCATTTTGGGAAGTTCTGTGTTTCTGTGAAAATGTTCCTGAGATGATGAGTTTCATGGATGACAACAAGAATATGTTGTCAGTTATTAACAATAATCAACAAGCTTTGAGACAGAGTATACGCATTTGAAATTTAAGGAAGTTTTAGAATTGACTGATTTAATTGAGATTAATTTGATTTCAAGGAAGAATTTTGTAGAAATGAAATTTCAAAAAACAGTTATAGAAGTGAAGTTTCAAGATAGAAAAAAAAACGAAACCTAAGATGAAAAGAAAATATGAAGAAAAAACATGTGATGAGGTATAAGGGAGAGAGGAATTTAGGTATATTAAAGGGTTAGAAGTAGAATTGCTTGGTCAGACAGTAATGTAAGCAAAAATTAGAAAGGGGATTAATATAGGTTGGGCCTCGTTGTGGTGTAGGCATTCAGAAAAGTGGAGAGGCAGAGAGTTTATGAGTAATAGTTATGGTGGCAATAGGATATAACAGAGCAAATATATAATATGAAGAAAACAGACATACTTGACATTTTGAAGGAGCTTTGAACAACTCTTTGGTGGTTTAAGTTTTTTGTGCACAGTCTGGCCCATGGGCTATTGTGTTATCTCAATAAAGAGACTTGTTAACAGATTTTTTTGTGGGTTATTATAAAATACAGGGAAATGAAAGATTTTGAGAGCTATTTAATTTATCTAAAATTAAAAGGCAGACATAAATTAGGGTATTGGAAATCCTATTGTGCTGTGTAGCTTGTGATTGGTTGTGCAGTTTGGTTTTTTTTGGTTGGTTTTAATAACTGGTTCTAATAACTATGTTATGTTTTAAAATTGTGGTTGTATGTGTTACTGCAGTTTTCATTTTTTATTTTTTTTTTATTTTATTTGGTTTTATGGCCATACATTATATATGTTGTTATCGCTTAAATTTTTGATTGTATAATTGTTAAACAGTTGTATATAAAATGAATGTGAATGCTGGTTACTTTTATTCTTCTGATGTTTTTTTTTGCGAAAAACAATGTGATAGTGGATGTACCTAAATAAAAACCTTCTTTGATACTGCTTTTGACTGCTGTAACAACTCATCCTGTAAAACATGTCTCACATCCCATGCATACCGCCCTTGGTCTGCATAACCCTGTCCTCAGTGGAGCATAACATCTATGGGTGTATGTCATATGGGATAACCCTGACATGTGAAATAAGATGGCCATCACAACCATTGGACAGAACATGTGTACACATGGCCATGGAGGATGGCCAGAGACATGAAGCAACACACACAGTAGAAGTGATGTACATGTGTGTACACCCTGCTGTACATTGGCTCAACACAATGCAGCTATGGCCTTTGTGTAATGGTGATATTGCAGATGTGAAACACTAAACATCATACAGGCCTGTGCACAGCTTGTGTAGGCATAACATGAAACCACCTCATAACATGTCTTGAACATCTTGAGTGTATCACGACATGACAGCATTCACCTATACAGTATCCAAATACATACATGTGTTGCACAACATACACATACAACCACATCAGGCCACAGATACAGTACATTCACCTTGCTGGTGTCAGACATTGCTGTCATGCCTGCTCTTCATGTGTGTGAGGTACACAGATGGCATGTGGGACATAGAGTACTGCTAAGTTAGCCATGCGTGGGCATAGTTGCCAGGCATCAGTAATATGGTTGCAGATGTGCAGGGGTGTCATCCGTATACCCTTCTGTGACCTGTGTCACACACTCCACATTAGGGTTTAGTGTGTATACACCTCAGTGACATGGATCACATTCCACATTAGATATGTATTGTATGTGAACATAGTCATGGCTATGAACTGTGTCAGTAGCTCACACTGTAAAGCAATTGTGAAGCCACATGATGCCCTGCAATGGCTATGCACATCAGTTCAATGTGCAGTATGTCTCTCCATATTTGTAGGGTGGACAGATAACATTGCATCAGCCAAAGGCCCATGTTAGTATAACACGTCTCTGCATTGAGACAGCATTACCGTGCTGTAGATTGAAAAGGACACCATTGTGTTACACATGTATGCATGTCATTCAACACGTCAGCAGAAGACGTCATACTACATGTGATTGGCAAGGTCATACACCACATAGCAGGCCAGTGTACTGTAAACCTGTGCTGGTCTGTGGCACCATTGCAAAGTAGGGACAGCCATGTCAAACGTGTGTGCAGCCACATTCACAATGTCTAGACTCAGCTCAGGGGTAGGCGGAATAATGTTGAACAGATATGCACTGCTTTGGGGGAGATATGCAAGCTAGGGTTCAGGCAAACATAGTATGCAGTCGACATACTCTACTGCTCATGTCCTCACACATAGGGGCAGTGGCCAACACAAAGCATCAGTGGCAGATGTACAAATGACAGTGATGGTCTGTTAACATGTGGTGCATGTTGCACACACCATGGCAGTGCGGTGCAACAGTGCAAAGTGCATGCATTGTGTTGCAGGTGTGGGTCATAGGCTACTAACACAAATGGTGCAATACAGGTATGTATGCTAACCACCACTATAATTGTGTAAGGTGCATGTTGTCTGCTATAACACATGCATGCTGTTGTGTGCAACTCAGGGATGTATGATAACTACCACTATAACTGTCTAAGCTGAAACTATAATTGTCTAAGTGGAATGCCATCTGTCATATCACCTGCTTGTAGAGTATGTGTCTTTGTGCCTGTGTGTGTGTGTGTGTGTGTGTGTGTGTGTGTGTGTGTGTGTGTGTGTGTCTGGTATAACTTGTAATGTACAGTTCTTGTCTTCCCCTCACAGGTGTTGATGTAGGTGCATTGCCCTCCTGCAGTCCACCTGATGTTAGTGTCCCCACAGACTCTAGCAGTGATGATGGTAATAAGAATGAGGCACAGGCAGGTTTGTCAGTGGCTGAATCTGTGCCATTGGTTGCCATTCCACCTGTCTCCCACTCATCCTCGCACACAGTTCCCCTGCCTACACATACCCCATCACCACTGGCCATAGAGGAAGGACAGTTGGTGGTTGGTAGCATGGAACAGGGAAGTGTGGAGACTATGGAAGGTGTGCCTGCACACCATTATCCTAGTCAACTGACTGGTGATGTTCCACACAGGCATGTGCCCAGCACTGCTCGTAGGAGGACCACTGGCCAACATGCCCCTGCGAGACAAAGCACATCAGCTGGAGTCACCAGGCACATGTTTCAGGCTGTAATGGAGGCACAAGCACGTCCTGAATGGCACAACAGAGAAGGTCTGAGGCTTCAGAGGGCTGCTGTCCGTTCATTAACTGACAACATCCAGGAACTTGCAAATGCTCACCGTCATCTTGCAGATGTTTTGGATAGGCAGGGTGACATGGTGGGAGTCCTTGACCATGGCATGTCAATCCTCGAGCGTGGAATGTCTGTGCTGGAACATCTGGTGGGAGTGAGGCATCGGGTACGTGGATGTAGGTCAGCTACATCACCTTTTGAAGGTCTACATGAACATGCTACTGCACATGCCCTCTCCCATAGTGGCGGTAGCAGCAGCAGTGCAGCTGGTGCTATGGAGTCCACACCAGGACACAGGAGGCCACGTGCACGTGGTTCTGGACGGTCTCAACAGGCACACGATTCCAGTGGACATGTGTCATCAGACAGTACCCAATCTGGACCTATGCCTGGTAGTGCCTGTGCAACCCCTGGCAGGCGCAGGTCACATGGCCGTGGCTGGACACCGTGAACTGTGAAACCTCCCTTGTACAGTCTGCATCTGTCAATAATACCCCTGTGTAGGCCAGACACATGCCAGACCTGTGGGCATGCAAACACACACCTTAAACAAATGTAGGGCACCTCAACACACACACGCATAACATCCACACATGCCCAGTGATATCACAGGCCCTAACACACACACATGATGTCATCCAATGGTGCAGCCTAGTCCTCTGGCAAACATTATCACTCTGTGCATATGATGATGCCTGTGCCGCATCCCTGTCATCCACACCATTGGTGCAGGGACATGGTCATATGTTCTGATGCACAGGGTGAACATACTAGGTAGACAATTGTAGATTAATATTGTTGAGTAGTGTTGACAGGCAGCAGACATACCATGTATTACAGTTTTAGAATGCATTTTGTACTTTTGACAGTATGTATCATGTGTAACAACACTAACAGCATTTTGATCTTGATGTTCTGCCTTCCTCTTTCAGGTGTAGTTGCATGTGCCGGGGGATGTTGGTGTTTGCGGTTAGTGTCCCATATGTACATGTTGACTGCCCACAGGTCAGTATGACAATACCTGCATGCACTTTGTAGCTTCCACATCACAGTTATATTCTCTCATGTTTCAATTATGTTTACTGTTCTAATGATCCAAGAGCATGATAGCTGTGTAGTAAGCTACTGTGTTTAGAGCTGTCACACCCATAGTGGGTGCAATCACAGGTATAGTTACCTGGAGCGGGGAGGAGGTAAAAGAGTGGTATTCTGGATGACAACGGTAAAGGCCAGTGGAAATAGTGGCTTCTCATTGGGAAGCAGTAATACCAACTGCCATGACAGCATGCAAACACAGACACACCCACATACTCAGGGATTTACAGACACAGTAACACACACTCTGACACACACACAGTTGCCAGTGTTCAGATGAGAACCCCTGCCTATGTGCATATAATCATTATAGTACTACACAATTACAAGATGCACCACAGAGATTACACATGTACAGGTAGTTGGAATGGTCTAAGATGGAGGACATCAACAGGGATACTACAGTGCAGTGAGGGTATGTGGGGAGGGGGGTCCATCAGTAGGCTATGTAACAACAGGTCACACCTCAGGGTGTACATGTTAACAGGCAGTTAGAATGCCCATCTACGACTGATGATATCAACAGGGATGCTAGATTGCATTGAGTGGATGGGGGGAGGAGGCATTAAAATTTCACTATGGTAAAATACAGCCTCACTCCATGGACCAGACAGCCATACACACAGACACACACACACACACACACACACACACACACACACACACACACACACACACACACACACACACACACACTGTGGCATTCACAAAGATATACACCTATGTCACACATATACAGACACTTGACATGTGTGAGGTTTGCCCACCTGCCTAGGCCTTTCTTTCTACACTTCACTCTGTACTGGTGTCAACAACAGTGTTCAGGAGAGTGATAACATGTGGGATGTATTCCCAACCATACGTGACATATATGGACACACAAACACCCACACGTGCCAGTACTGTGACTCAAACACCTGCCAATCTCATGATAGGTATTACAGAAGTACAGCACTATTGCAACCAGTGCAAACCTTACTGACTCTTTCCTTTGCCAACTGTGCTGATATATACACAATATATGTACATGGGAGGTATAGGTTTGCCTTCAGTGTCACCCTTACAGCATTCTACATTGTCTGTCATCCACTTTAATTAACAAAACCTGACCTTAGCAGTTACACAGGTTATTGTAGGACTGGTTGTAACACACCAGTGAGATATCCTCAGTAATCATTCATCTGCAAAGAAGCCCCACCACTTAGTAGTCATGTCCAAACATCTGTCCATACCTCATGTACGGCTTACTGTACTTACAGCATATCACCATATACAGCTGTCAATGTTGAGGCTGTATTGCAACAGCATAATGTACTAAGACAACAGTCACCTTCAGACATCAGACACTGCACACACATGGAATTTACACAAACATCAATACATGTACACATATGCGGTCTACATCAGTAAGTGCACTAGCAGGTCAAGAGGATACATTCCACACCTTCCCCACGCCATGTGTGAAACATAGCCGAGCATTACACCATAATGGATGTTGTATTCATGTACTGGTAGGACACCACCACCTTCACCGAGTAACCAAGTGTACATATATGACAACAGCACATATCAGCGAGACACACACAGCATTATTCCATGTCATGCTCCTACAAACTGTTACTTGACAGTGCCATGGTGAAGCCAGGGCACTGTAATTGTCAACAGTGAGCACATCATATTTGCCACACACACCTCATGTTTACTGGAAGAGTGCCAGCAATGTGCTCTGTTAGAGCTAGGCAGTACAGTCATTCAAGCATGTGTGAGGTCTGTGGCTTGTAAACATCTCACCCCAGCATGTACTGGCTATTGTGGTACTAAGGCTAATGTCCAAACAGCACACAACATGCATGGCTTGCAATTGTTGACATGGGGTATATGTAGGAGCTGTGGCCACACATGGCTGTACATGTCATGAACATATCAGCTGCGGCTACTCAGGAACATACAGAGCAGAGCTGGATTTCCCTGACTCTGTCAATACAGGCCTTGTGTAGGTCCTATGATCCTGTTATTTGGGTATGTTTGTAGGCATTGCATTAGGTGGACATGTCTAAAGACATACATGCCACATGGGGTGTTGTATGATATGATAGGTGTCAAGATATCAAACCTTATGTACTGTTAGCATACTATCTGCCATGTGCATGTGAGTAATGACTGTAGCCAATTGTATGTAGAAAGGATAACAAAAGCTATGGTAATGTCATTTATGTTGTATGAGTGTGGGATGTACATATCCAGGGCAGGTACATTTAGGTCATATCCAACCATGAGGGTGCTGTTTACTTGTGTACAGCAACAGTCGACCGTGTTAATGCTGACAACATCTGAGGGACCCTAGTATGTGTACATCTGAGCTGGTTTCAAACAGTGGTATTATTGCATTCCATAACACATTATGCAGCTGTATCTGTACATGGGTACTTTGCAAATTTGATATAGGCCTAGGTACAGTCTACAATTCGAGGGTTATCTGGTGGTCTACCATACTATGTCATACCACATATGGATGTGTGTTGCTAGTCTAGGGACAAGGTGGTGGATGTATATGAGGATACAACCTAGAAAGCAACATTTGCCACTGTCACCTGTACCTGACTCATCTGTGATGCGTTATGTCGGAGTAGTGGTCTTTACATGTGAGTAGCCTTTATGAATATGTGCACACCACCTCCTAGAATGGTTCATACCACTGTTATGGCCTCATGTCTGGATTTGAGTTATATGGTGGTAGTGCAATTGTGCACTACAGAGCCTTCAGTCATGTGTTCCTCACTGCACAGATGTCAGTATTCTCCATTGTAGGGTCTATATTGAGCAAATGGATTACTAAAGCCACACATCTAGCACTGGTTAGCAAAAGCATCCAATGCAATTGTCTTGTAGGTGTCAGGGTGTTACTTCTGGGTGTAAGACATTTGCCTTGGAATGCGGCTATATGGGTAAATGCAACCTAGGTATTATCCACACACATGTGAAACACAGATGTATGTGCTCTGTGTTGAAGGCTTGTTGTTCAGTCATGACAGCCCAGAATGACAGACACTGGACAACCTCATAATAACAGCAGGACATTGGCTCATTGTTTTGGTCTAGCAGTTGCCACTCATACCATGACATCCTGTGAGTGGCAGTAATGTGCTTGGTAGCAAATGCCTCATGTAAGGTGACGGACAACAGCAGAAATTGTGCATATGACCAATGTGAGATATACTTGGGGTAGCAGTCCTGCTAATAATGACAACTACTAACACAGCTGGGAGAGGTCATCTTGACACCTGTACCTCAGTACCATTTCACAATGTGGCTCACACATTATGATTGCACATGCCACTGTTCCACGTATGCCACTGTCCACAACCTGCTATCAATGTATGCCTTTCAGGGAAGCAAGGTGAGTGACACATGCTGTAGGTAGCATCCGCCTGTGTGACCCAGGTAACCTATTGTCTGTCATATCCACACATGCATGAATGTGTATACTTATATACATATGTATATATATATATATATATATATATATATATATATATATATATATATATATATATATATATATATATATATATATATATATATATGCATGTGTATCACACAGCACATCACAGATATATCATTTACGGGCCACATACAGGTATCAGGAAGTAAACCAGTATGATGTGCATATATACTGACAGGTAAGATGTACATAGCTGTAAACCTGTGTGTTTACAACAGAAGTCCATTACAATGTGTTCTGTACATGTAAGTGTATGAGCATGCACACTGTGGCCTTCTGTGGTTAGAATCAGAGTGCTTCCCAAACAGCCCTGTGCTGCTAAGTGTATTATTGTACCCACTGCCACCTTGTGTAATTTGAGTCAGTGCATCCAACAAGCCCTTTGTTACTAAGTGTATGAGCATGCCCAGTATAACCTTGTGTAGTTGTAGTCATAGAGCATCCCAAATGGCCCTGTGCTACTAAGTGTATGCGCATGCCCACTGCAACCCTGTATAGTGATAGTAGTTGTCCATTCCATAGATGGCCATACTCCAGTTCAGGTTCCTGTTGTGCTACAACTATACCTCTCAGGCCTACCTGCAGAGGATGTGTCTTGTTTGTGCATACAGGTTGTAATGGACACCTACTTTAAACACACAGGTTTACAGCTATGTACTTTATGACTGTCAGTTTCCCTGTTGTTGTCCTCAATCTTAGAAGGGCAGTCTGACTGCCTTGGAATGTGTAATCTCTGTGATGCATCTCGTAACTGTGTAGTACTATAATAGTGATCTGTAGATAGGCAGGAGTTCTGATCCCACCACTGGCAACTGTGTGCATGTGCCTGTGTATGTGATAGCAAATGCCTGAGTGTGTGTGTCAGCAAATGGCTGAGTGTGTTTGTGGGTGTGTCTCAGCAAATGCCTGAGTGTGTGTGTCAGCAAATGGCTGTGTGTGTGTGTGTGTGTGTGTGTATTTGTGTCTGCATCCTGTCATGACAGCAGATTTTGCTGCATTCCAAAGAGATACCTCCTTTTGCACTGGCCTTTATCCTTGTCAACTGCTAAACCTCTCTCTTCCCCCCACCCCACTGCAAGTAATCAGTCCTTTGATGTCACCCAGCTCAGTAGTGGAATCAGAGTAAATGTAATTGTATGTGTTCTGTGGCACATACCCCAACTGCATACCACTGTACTAGTTACCTTTACATAGGCAAGAAGTGTATGCACAATACTGGCAAGTGTCTGTGTGTTTGTTTGTATGACTACCCTGTAGCCAGGCATACACATGTGTAATGTCTTCTAGCACACCATGGTAGCCATCTGTGGTGACCCATGTCTACAACGTATTACATAGCTAGGAATGGTAAAGAACACACAGTCAAGCACAACTAGAGTTGGTTATGTTATTTTCCTGTGCCACTGTCAAGCAGTGACACAGAAGTGGTCACTGGGGTGTAAGTCCATACCCACCATTCCCTCACCCTAACTCCTCAATCCCTGGGGTAGATTAGATTAGCCATCATTCCCCACCCCAAACTCCACATATGCAACAACCATCCCTTCTCTGGTGAACTGCTTAAGATTTAAATGTTAAAACACAAGAGATGCCTCTGTTTTATGTACACGTCAGTTCCTTTGGAACCCTTCTGTGTCACAAAGGGTGTTCAAATGTGTGTGTGTATATATAAATATATATATATATGTGTGTGTGTATATATATATATATGTATGTATATATATATATATATATATATATATATATATATATATATATATATATATATATATATATGTGTGTGTGTGTGTGTGTGTGTGTGTGTGTGTGTGTGTGTGTGTGTGTGTACACATCCCATAGGTGCATATATATACTGGAGCTTTTCTCCTCGGGTCTCCACTAAAAATGGGCCACAAGCCCAGTTGGACAAACCCGGTTAACAAATGTCAATAAATAAATAAACACATAAATAAATAAATATATATGTAGTTATGACAGTTGTACAGATGTAGTCTTGTCTTTGTTGTTTCACAGAGTACAGTACATTCAAGGGTACTGTATATATGTACACAAAGTGACTGTCCCATTTTTTTCAGTACTGTGGAATACCTGTAGTAAGATATGCATTATAGACTCCATGCAGCATGTATGCAACCCAGATGGCTTAGTGGTACATCTAGTGACCTCAGTGTGCATGGTCCAGGGTTCAAGACCTGCACGCCTTGTTGATACTGTTAATTAGGACTGCATAAGGCAGTTGTAAGTAGGTGTCAATGTGTTTTTGTGACAGTGAGCAGCGGGTACACACAGGTAACAGACAGGTACAACTCGCAATACACTTGAAATGTCCTTCTTTGGCAATCCTGCTGATGTCACCCACCTACGAATACATCTCTGGGACTGCTGTAACCCAGTAATCTCCATGGCGTGTGTGTTAAACTAGTTTGGTAGGTATTCTAATCCCAGACAGGTCAAGTGTGTAAGAAGCACTGCTTTTAGAGTAGGCACACTCTTTACAATTCATATACCCTCCTTTGGCAATCCTGCTGATGTCACCCACCTAGAAATACACCTCTGGGACTACTGTATCCTAGTAATCTCTGTAGGGCATGCTGTAACTGCATAATGCTGTAGTGTGATAAGCTAGTTAGTTAGGGGTTCAATTCCATGGCAGACCAACTGTGTGTGTCTCTGTCTGCCTGAGAAAGGAACAATGCTTTTTAGAGTATGCACACTCTTTACAATTCACATAACCACCTTTGGCAATCCTGCTGTTGTCACCCACCTAGTAATACACCTCTGGGAGTGCTGTAAGTGTAGGTAGGGGTTCTATTCCAAGACATGGTAGGTGTGTGTGTGTTCTTGACAGTCAGAGCCTGTGTGGAGGTGGCTGTGAGTGTCTAACCGCTAGACATGTTGGGGATCACATTTTGTAGTTTTCCTATATGGTTTCCATATTATATGTCACAATGTCCACCTCAGGAGGAGTACAGATGTCAGTCAGCCAAGGGACTGTGTTGGCAAACCATAACCCTACATCTGGCAAAAGGCCTGGTGAACAAAGTATGCAACCCTACTATTACCCGGAATATGTTCTGAACCCATGTGTCATACACAAACACACTTGCCTAGAATATCCCGCTATGTTGCTAGTACCCTGCACATTGATGACAGATAGTAGGCATGATGTGATTGCAGTAGGCTGCAGAGGGCATGGCACCCTGTACAGCAGTACAATAGGCACATAACTGCAGACAATGTGCCTTCACTATGTTCCCCACTGATGCCTGCAACATGTGGTGCCATCAAATGTGATCCACAGAGGCCATACAATGCCTTATACATGTGTCCTGTATGGACCATGCTGTCTATAAGCAGGTCCTGCCACACCAGTCCAGTATTGGCATATCTGAGGATAACAGTCTGTGTACACAACATGTGCCTGCTAAACCAGGTACACTTGTGCATGTCACTGTACATTATTGTGGGACGTGCACATCCCAGGCAAGGTCCATGTCAAGGACTATCAAACACAGACATGGCATGCATTGCAAAGATATGGCCATACACAATGGTAACCAGGATGTCAGGACAGTTCATACAATACCCACCTCTGTGGGACATTGCAGACACTACACCCCTGTACCACACTGCACACCATTGTCGGGTGGCATGATGCCAAGGAGTACCCCTCACCCAGCCTTGTACAGCCATCTTGCACAGCCAACCACTACACACCCATGAAGCAATACCCACATGCATGTCAGTACTGGCACCTTGTGTCTGTGTGTGGTGTATGATGCTCCCAACCACAGTTACACCCAGTATAACTCCCATTGGCATACCAACTGATGTCAGACATGTTCACATGCCCAAGCCCATAGAACCTCTGTGGTGCATGTAGTACCTGTGCATTACTGCAGTGTGGCAAACTAAGTAATTAGGAAGTCTATTTGTGGGCCTGGCAAAGTGTGTCAATGTGAGTCCATTAGAGAGTGTGGTTGTGTTGACAATAATATCCGTTCATGTGGAAAACCATGTGTACTACACCTAATGTATGTCTACTATATCTCTGTTGCAGACGTCGCTCACCAGCACACATATATGTTCTTACAGCACACCAGCATGTCAGCTTTGTGGTGCATGGAGTAACTGCATGCACTTGTAATAGTCATGACTAGTCAGTCAGGGGGTTGAACCCCTGTACTGGTAGGTGTGTGACAGACAATGCTTAGGTTTTAGTCTCCAAGTCCTTTTCTGATGTACTTTGCCTCTGTCTGTCCCTCCCACACACTCTTTGGTGGATGTGGAATAGTACACCTGCTCAGCAGCAGCTTGTGTTTTGTAAGTGATGGTCATGATTAGGTGATGGCCTCTGCACCTATTGCAGTCCTCCTCTAGCTGATTGCATGTGGAACAGCTGTGATGATGTTCCCATAGCCAATCGCATGGAAACACAGTACAATATCTAGGAACATAATGTTGGTGTTTGCCCATGACAGTCACTGTGAGTGGTACCTGGATCTGTTGCTTGGTAAACGGCATCACAGATGACATCTGGATGTTCCTCAAACAACATACACAGTGGGAAATAGCCTAAAGACAGGAGGGTGATGTGCCAGACATGACTACAGCATGTAAGTGTAGCTATGCTTCATTGAGACTACTGCCAATTTAATAAGTTGTGTGTGGTAATGGCTATTCTGCATGTTTTAAAACTGACAAGACAGTGCTCTGTTTGTGAGGGACCCCCATCTGTAGGTCCATCTGTGGACTGGTCAATGTGTGGAACCATTTGTTTCCTGTGTTACTTACTGAACACACATCTGTGAACTGCAGGAGCATAGTGTGAGGATTGCAGTCAGTGTATGGTGATAGTGATGAGTTACTGCCATTGCATCCCTGATTGGACATATGTCACATGAAACAGTGGTATGACAGACACTGTCTGGGGTTCTCAGTGACATGCCAATAATGGGCCACTGTTCATAGCTGCAATCACAAGTCTTCTACACTTTGAACAGATGTCATGCAGTATATATGCATGTGTTGTGCTCCCTCTGCAAATGTATACCATCTGTTGTGTTGGGTTGATGGCCATATCTATGCATGCTGTTATAAGTAATCCTGAATGCTGTTGACTATTGCTAAGCCATATCTGTGTTTAAACTGCAACATCATAGGCTGTATGGGTTTGGAGGTCCCAGCAGAACCTCCTGTCCCACTTCAACTGGCCATGGCACTGGGCACCAGCACATCTGGGGCCCAGCCTTGGACCTCCACCTCTGTTGGCTCTGCACCACCTTCTGGTGGAACTGCCACTGAGGATGGGAGTTGTCCCCCCTGGGAGCAGGTCCAGACAAGAACATGTCTGCTGTCGTACAGTCCTGGACGTGGTGCATAGGGGGCTCAATAAGGAATTTTGAGGACAGATATGCCAGTTCAAGGGCAGAGTGTCACATTTACAGGGTGAGCCTGCCCCTCCTAGATAGCCCCCAGCACTGCCACCTTTGCAGCTGTTTTGGTGCAGCGGTAGCTGCCCATGGCTGGGAACCTCCATCCCACTGTTTCCATCTGGGGCCTCATGGGCTTGTGACTGTCGAACACCCCTCCTCATCCAAGGTGTATCCCCCTACATGTGTAATACATTGACCCTGTATGCTGTCTTGTCTGTCATCCTACCCAACCTATCCCCCACGAGCATACCTATGCTTCTTCCCTCACATCCCACTCTCACCCTATGGAACGAAAAGGCCAATCGGTGCCTATAACAACATTTGCCCCATACATAGCTGTCCACTTCACACACGTGTCCACGGGACACATGTAACCCTTTTAATATGCATCACAACATACACCAGTTGTCCTCACCCCTGTCTCTCAGACACACAATCCTGGTATGCACATGACTCCTAAAGGTTCCAGGTACATGTGATGCAGACAACCCCATTGTACACACAACACTACCGGTCCCTCTATAGTTACCCCATTTACCTTTTTCATGATGATGATGTCACACACAGCACCTTGCAAGAGTACTGTTCTCACATAATGATTGGACAGGAACTGTTGTGTTAATGTAAATAAAATGCACAGAGTAATGTATTTGGCCAACGTACAAATGTTTGTGTGTTTTAATGACACATGTCTGCCTGAGGGAGTCTTGATCTTACATAGGGCAACACCACTACATAATACAGGCATTGCTGGTGTTTCCCTTTTCATTCCTTTGTAATGCTTTGTTGTCACATGGGATGTTCTTGATATATCTATATATATGTATGTATCTGTATCTGGACATAAACACACACACATACATCTACATGATGGAATACATTTTCTATACTGTTGAATGAGTGCACTGGATGATATGATTGTGATAAGATCCGATGTTTGTATATTTGCCATGGTTTAGTGGTAAATCTCATTGGCTGTGGTGTGCAGGGTCCTGGTTTCAAGCCTTGCAGAGGCCATTTATTTTGTTGCTGGGCATATTAAAGCAGTTGTGAGCGGGTGTGCATGGGTTTGCATTGAGCTAAGCAATGCTAACCTCAGGTTACAGTTTCTTACACTCGGTTAGCCTCTACATTGATTCATCAGTGTAATACTCACATACTGGTGGTCAAACAGGCTTACACCGCCTGCTCCCACACTTGCAAATGCACTGCATTTGGTATTTGCGTCTGACATTCACAACCCTGGGTGGGAGTGAGGACTACGATATTACCTTGTGATGCCTATGACATCGGATTACATGCCTACAGTATTGGGAATGGCTGCCCATTAGGCGAAAGCATGACGTTCGACTGTATGGAATCCGCAGCCTGTCCAGAGTTTGATTCATATTATTGGTGTGTTCCTCTTACAATATGCACCTGTTTGGCTAATACATGTGAACTGACACTCTTCAATACAAACAAGTAATTGAGTTTTGGAACCCACATCCTTCAGCTGAGTCATGCTACTGCATACCTAATATTCTATAATCTTTCTAAGGTTGTCAGTGGAATATGTGCTTTCTGTCCCTATAAGACCTCTCATATGAATGGGGAAAAATACCAACTGAATCAGGAACACGTCATAACATCAGGGACACATTTAAATTATTAGTGCTGTAAACCAGACACATTGACAGACTCAGAGCATATGAATTCATGTACATTTTCTGAGGTAAATGATGTCTATAACTCTTAATTGTTGTCATTATTCATTATGTGTAATTCACCAGCTTTCCTCCAAAAGTCACTAGTTTTAGGAGGGATTAAGAGGGACAGAGTTAGAAATTGAGTCGAAATCAGGGACGTCCCTGGAAATCGGGGACAGCTCAGAGG
>NC_056727.1:238303544-238386044 GCF_019279795.1 Protopterus annectens
CATCCCTTCTGTTGACTCACTCCACGTATCCTCATAACTCCCAAACTTTTAGTCCACAAACATTGGTGACATGAGCGACCAAAAGGACACTATTCACAATTTTTGGGTTGTCCCACATGGGACACACATGTGTTTATGTCAAGATTAGACTCTATACTTCATTACATCCTTACTCCTTTTAACATGACACTACTAGAAATTAATAAGTATAACTATGAGGTAAAGCACACGTTACACATGAGAGCCTAATTATGTATGTGTTCGGCGTATTTCTTTTACAAATAGACCAGTTTAGTAATTGCCGTTGCCATAGCAGGAAAATCACAAGAATAATTCCATGTGTGGGAAAGTCCTCACATTTGATTTTTTTCAGCACAGCACTGACTTCGGACATTGCACACACTTTTGCGTTTTAGCAGTTTCGGCCCTTCCCTCTTATGCACAACCTATTATTCTATCTACTGTCGAGGTTTGTAAGGGCACATTCATGTTATTTATGTCTGCAAATGGAATGAATGTGTTGCAGAGAATGTACTTCTACTATTGATGTCTGCATGTGTGTATGCATATATACTTATAACGAACTCGCTGACCTCCATGAGGCAGTCCAATTAGAACCAGCCCATCCAACCCTGGTATGCCTGGCTCCATAATTTCATACCCATAGTTCCTCCACCCTACCCGAGTTCAACATACATGCATACCATCTATTGTCCAGTTGTTATCGCAGCCATGACACAACTCCACACATTGCCCTCTCCCGAGCATTAGGGGCCCTACACATATTATGTCTCAACCCATGTATTCTTAGGTCTCCCACCATTTAGTCCTTGAACATACCTGCCCTTGCTTGTGCAATGGTCAGATGGCCAAATAGCCTATCAATTTTTGGGTAGTCCCACCAGGGACTACTCCCTGTGTGTAAAGAAGACTTAGCAGATCAACAATGTTACTCCCACTGGTAATATCCTGCCTGTGGTGTGAGTAGCAGTGCTTTGCTCACTCCTGCCCAGCTTGATATGACATACGCTGACAGCGCTATATAATACTGGGGTTGCTGTTGATTCCCTTCTCATTCCTTTTGTATGCTTTATTGTTATGTTGTTCTTTCTTCATATATATATATATATATATATATATATATATATATATATATATATATATGTGTGTGTGTGTGTGTGTGTGTGTGTGTGTGTATGTATATATATATATATATATATATATTTATATATATATATATATATATATATATATATATATATATATATATATGTACATACTTATATACATTTCCTATGCTGGGCACTGCTTAGACCCACGCAAGCGCACTCAGACTTGCTTACTGGTACTTATATATGTTTACTGCTGCTTATTTGTGCTTACACCTGCTTACTAGTGCCTTATTCATTATGACAGTGCCACTTTGCTTGAATGATATTTAAGTCAAATATCTCATGTGATACTCTTATGTCGATTTTACAGCAAAACAACATTCATTCCACATGGAAAATGATATGTGTTATTGTTGGGCTCGAACCGTGAATGCCTGTTCGATAGGTGGATGCTCTAAACACTACACTATTGACATTTACGTTGATTCTGCATGTTTTTCTCTATTTGAATGATTTTGATGTGTAAGCTACGCCCGGCGGAGGCAGCGACATGCAAACATGCTGCACTTTGCTTACACCTTCGATATTGCAGCAATTCAAATGTATAATAGGGACACAGGGAATCTACCTGTGAAAGTTCTAGGGATAGTCCTCAACATTCCACTACGTGCTTGTGTGTTTACTACTTCACTTTTATTTCACTGTTCATGGACACTCTTGTATGCTTAGCATACATTTTGGTATCCACGGACACTGAATTACAGACTTACTATTAGAGGTGGGCTCTACTAGTAGGCATAGTAGGTTTTGCAACTGTCAGGGCATGTTTACACCTCCGTAGGGCACTTGTACATGCCCCCTGCACTTGCACACATTTCCTGTGCATGTCGAGGGTGTGGCGGCACACCATCATACATATTCATATGGCGCTGCTGCACCATTTGTAGTGAGGACCCTCGGCGCAAGGCTAAAACTATCCTTGTGCCGAGCTTCTTGAATCCCATGGTCTGTCAAAACATTTGACACAATTGGAACAACCACATTGCTTTCTCACTAAAGAAATCAAGAACCTGAGTCATAAAAATAAAGCAAACTGACTTAAAGCTTTAAAATGTTTACATTAGGGGGTAAGAAGAAATAGAAGAGTAGAAACAAGATTAAGATATAAACTGGATAAGGCTCATTTAATAAGTCTTCCTGTTGGGGATGGAATGTATATGCAAATGCTTTACTGCTGCACTATTTAAATGCTATACCATATTTTCATAGTCCTGCTAGGCACAGGAAATATTGTAATTGGAGATAAATGCACATAATAGGAATATAAAATGGCATGAAATAATATTTTGACATACATGTGGAATCAAACCCTTGACACTATGCAAAAAAGAAAAAAATATCAGTCTACAGGCATGTGAATTTTTACACCACACCACATACTTTACATTCAGCAACCTAATACCTGTTATAGTACCTGTTTCAAAGTAATGCCTTTAGTCATTATTCCTGTAGTGAAGCAGGTTTTAGCACATATGTGCAAAGATAACTGGACTAATGCAGGTGATGGCAAAAACTCACCAGATTTTGTCATAGGCCATGAAATGGCATTGACCATCACTCAACACTGGTGTGTGGCACCAAGTTCCATGCAAATGCTGAGCACAAAAACTGAAGGCTTTTTGATGGACCATTTTGGGCCATGTATGCTGTTTCTGCTTTAATTTTTGACCAGATTAAACATATGAAAAAGTGGTTGATAGGACAGGGTAAACTGGGGACAAGCAGAGGGAAGGACACAGGGGAAAGAATAGAGTCATCGTACCAGGGATGGGTGACACGAACAGAATAATGTTGAAGAGCTGGATGGACCAGATCAAGTGTGTCAGGATGACATATTGGAGAATTGGAGAGCTATGTATGAGGGCGTAATTTTTTTGTAGGGCAGGTGAACATTTTTTTTTTTTGCACAGAGAGAGGACTGTTGGGGAAGGTGCAAATCAATAAGAGGGTCAGGTAGGTAGGGTGGGTTAGGTAGCAGGCTTAGACATACAGGACATACAAGACAGGGTTGGTGATAGGCACAGAATGTTGGGGGACACGATAATTGGAGATAGGTAGGGGACATTAGAGGCACATCTGCATCCAGTGAGATTCTAGTTCTTACTCTCAGAACTGCCATCACTGTCTCCTGTGTCAGTTGCCTTGCTCAGTGTTGGACTTGGCATAGATTTGGCAATCCAACACATGGCCTTCTCAACTCTGCTGATTCAAGCACCTCTCACCATTTTGTCCTCCATCAGCCCTGTCAGTACTTGATAGATGACAAAATTGTCACCTCTGCTAGTACAGCTCCTGGAGGGTACCAGTGCACCAGTAACCAGGACAAAGCTACCTGGTGCAGGTGGAGCTGTGGATGCAATGCTGACAGATTGTAACCCAAATATGCTGGGTATCTGTACTGCTTATAGTAATGTTGCCACTGCTACCTGTGGAGGTATGGCAGACTGAAGCACAATGGTCAATATATCTTCCTGTACTGATAGTCATTTTTGACTTTAGCAGTGATGTATCACCCCAAAAAAGAAAGATATGATTGGGGGAGACAAAACAGAGAGAATAACACCAATGGTAAGTTACATTATTTTATTATTTCAATACATAAACCAATATGATACATAAATATGTTCACCTTTGACACATCCATATATGATGTGAAGGCATTAATGTGTCATAAAATAAATCAATCTCAGTGCCATTATATAAAAATTGGAAGCATTTATTTGACAATGCCTTGTCAGATGTATGATTTTCAAGTTAATAATTGCAGTTACCAACACTGAGTTGTTAATGTCTTCAGTACACCGTTAATATTTTAGAAATACTGGCCTGTAATAAAAGCTGATTTCTGCTTCTAGGAATTGAACCCACACACAACTAAGCTGGTGTATTCATTGCCTAATGTAATCACCAAAAGCTATTGCAAAAGGCGTATCTGTTTGATATAAAAGTTTGGGTATGTCTGCTCATGTTAATATGGATTAATGGCCTGAAAAGTATTATCTGTCTTGCATTCAGACCTGATACATACTTACCCCATGCCTCTCTGAGACAAAGGAGTCTCTCCTGATGCACTTTCAAGTTTTTGCTATCTTTTCTGCAGCAGTACTGTAGGAGAAAATGATATGAATGCATAATCAATAACTGGATTTGCTGAAATAATCCATGCTATGTCATTGATTGGTGATGGGTCAATATACGTACACAACTGTGGAGTGTTTGCTGTCTTAAATTCCTCCTCCCATCAACTCAGGAGGTACTGTTTGCATCTATTTATGTCATTGTAATAGCTATAACATTGTTCCCCAGTTCATGTAATGCCAGTTCTGCTGGAGACAGCCTTGGTAAAGCTATTCCAAGCCTCAGTCTTATACTGTGCCCCAACATAATTCTACTGAAGATTTATTTCTCTGGTTGTAGCACTTGACAAAGAGTGCCACAATTCTGGGCTTCTCAACTCCCCACCTTTGTTCTCTAAACTGAGCACCATCCTCACCTTCTCCAGCCATGCATACAGAAATCAAGCTAGAACTATGTGTCTGAATTGTTGTTCAGTTCAGATCTCACATGTGTCAGTCTGTATTCAAAAACACACAGCCTTGCCAGCTGCCTTAGTACAACTGAAAGTACAAAACTGGCTTGGCAGACACATTGGAAAAATGATTTTATTTATTAATTATTTATTTTACATTTGTTTACTGGGAGAGTCCAATTGGGCAGTTTGTCCATCTTCAGTGGAAGCCTGGGAAGAAAAGCTCCACATTGTACAATTTTAACTATACAGAAGAAAAAAAATAGCTCCATATCTACTATTTTAACTATACAAGAACAAATACTTTGAAAACAAAATTACATGCATTATATACATGACAAGATTAGCATAGAGACAAATATCATATGATGCAGTAAATACACATACAAATATACTACAAAAATATGTAAGAGAGATACGTCTTAGAAATTTGAAGAGAAAGTAAAGTCTATCTCCCATACTAGAGAAAATTGTAAAAATGAAATAAAACTCTTGTCAGATAGTCTAATGCCAGTATATGTGTGAAATATATCTGAATATGTGCAATATCCTGAATGAAGTGTCTGGGGACTACTAAGATATTAAATGTAGTGGGAAGTTAGCCAAGGTCTTAGCAGGTACACTTCCAAGATCTGGTTAAATAGGTCCAGAGAAGGTTTTCAAAGTTACATTTATTATCTAGGAGCCGGATGCCTAGGGTAAAGGTATTCCATACTTTTGTGATGGCAATAGAGTACATGGAGTCACCTGAACAATTGTTGCTTTTGGATATTTCAACTAGCACCTTATTGGTGAAGCTTAAAAGCAATTGCTAGTGTAGTCATTTAATAGGCCTTGTAGGGCTGTTTTTTTTTTTTTTTTTTGGTGGTGGTATAGCACCAGATTGGCAAGTGTAAGCTGGCTATAGGTCAATATGTTTGGTAGCTCCAGCCAGGCTAGTTGTTTAGGGGCTAGACAGTGGTGGGTCCTGAAAGCTAAGTCAGTAGTAAACTTTGCTATTTTGTTATAACAGTTGATTAATTTGTTTAAATCTCCTTTGTTTAGGTTTGTTAGTATGGGGAAAGCATAAATTAATGTAGACAGTAGGTGGGGTTTTGCAATGGTGGCTTTACTGTTATTGGAGAGGTAGTTTTTGCATCTATAGAGGGTACTGAGTTTTTTATGGACTTTAGTTATTGTCTGCACTATATGTTTGTCAACTCTCATGTTGTTATCGATGATAACTCCTAAGAGTTTGGTTTCTGAGACTGGTGAAATGTGGGTATGTCAAAGCTCAATAAGAGTATTACAAGATGTTTTCAGCAGTTGAAACAGGACACTATGGCTGAAAACTTTGACATGAAGTTTTGCCTGATTCAGAATAAGTTGATCAAGGAAAATGATATTTTAAAAAGAAGAAAATTAAAGAAATTTGAGAGAGATCATACAGATTATAAAAGGGGCAGACCGTATTCAGGAAGTGAGGTATTCTGTGAAGAAATTGTGGAAGTGACTATGCCGGAAAGAGAGAAGAACACCCTGCAAAGAGGCAAAGTTGCACCAGCAGTTTGTAATAAGGTGGTAGCTAACTCCAAAAGATCGACAGTGAATTCAGGGGTCAAGTAAATCAAAATATTACGAGTGTGCATTCTTTGAGCTCTTCTAATCCTTTTGGTGGTCCTAGTGTTCCAGTCAACAACCAATGTCCAAATGTGTATAGCACTGGAGTAAACAGTAATTATAATGTGAACAACAGTTTGAATGAGAATGCTAGCAGATCTGTTGTTTGGGTTTTTTAGCCAAGTGTTTATCAACACACAGGCACAGGTACAAAAACATGGGCAAAGTTGGTGGCCCATTCCAATGCAGAGAAACAAGCCACGGGAAAGCAAGGCAATTATTGGAAGTGGAAGGGCCACACAAGGAGCACCAGGAACTAGAAGGTATGTTTTCGGACTCTTCATTAAAAATAATTAATTTATCATGCAAACGTTTAACCGATGAAGACGCGCAAGTGCTAAAGAAGGGATGAACTTTTGTACCATCTTGTAGATCAGATATAGTAGATGTAGTGAACAGTCTTAAAGAATATATACACAAATTAAATTTCAAGTTTGTCTTTGATAGATTCAGTGATATTGTTCATCAGTCCATTAAACCAAGTTGTTTCAACCCTCCTTTAAGGCCTGAACTGGATCCCTTTTTGGCTATTACTGAAAAAGAGATAAGTGAGTTGTTGTCTAAAGAGCCAAGTTATAAATATTATAATATTACTACTAGAGAAATGTAGGTTTTGAAAGGTTTGAAGGATGATGGTAATATTCTGATAATGAAGGGTGACAAGGGAAATGCTTTAGTAATGATGGACAAAATTCTTTATATCAACAAGATGGAAGGAATGCTAATGGCTTAGAAGTTTTATAAAAAAGTGAACTTCTTATACATTAAGAGAGCATATGGCTTAATAGATTTGCTTATAGAAGAATGGACATATGAAGGGAGGTTGTTCAGTGGTGAGGCTACTGGTTTGATCAATAAGTGTCCAAAAACAGGTCGTATCTTTAATCTGCCAAAAGTACATAAGGATTTGAACAATCCCCCACTTGGGCCCATAATGGCGAGTGGGAGAGTAAGATAGAAGGAATGGCCATCTTTACTGATAAAAAACTACAAAATGTAATGATGAAGATTGTGTGCTGCATTAAGGACACTGTTGATTTTAAACATGCTATTAACAAGCTTGATGTGTTGGATAGTGATTATTTAGTAACACTGGACAGTCAATCATTGTATACTGTTATACCCAATGATTTGGGTTTGGAAATGGTTAAAAAAGAACTATGTAGTTCTAACCTCTTTTCTGATGAAGAAATATGTTCAATTGCATAAATGTTGGATGTGATTTTGTCATATAATTATTTTGAGTTTAACTCTTCTTTTTTTTCCAACAGTTAAATGGTGTAGCCATGGGGCAGCCATGATGCCCAGTTTATGCTAATGTTTTTATGTCTGCATGGAAGAGAAAGTTTATATTGAAGAGTAATTTTTCTTGTAATATTCATTATTATGGACATTTTATTGAAGATTTATTTATTGTTTGGAGAGCTGAATTAACAGATTTGCATTTGTTTTTTAAACATGCCAATATTGTCTGTGAGTATTTAAAGTTTACTTATAAGTATGATTTGTGTAAAATTAGTTTTTTAGATGTATACGTTTATACAGAAGGTGGGCAATTTAAAACAAAAAAATTTAAAAAAGATGTTCAGAATAATTCTTATTTAGAGTATAGTAGCATGCATCCAATCAATATGAAACATAATATAGTCAAGGGACAGTTAAGAGTAAGCTAGTTACTGCTGATTTATTTTTAGAAGAAGAAACATCTTTATGTTAAAAGTTCTTAGCTAGAGGGTACCCAGTAGGTGTGGTAAAGAAAAAAAATTTGAGGAGGTTATTAGTTTAAGAGGAAATAAAGAAGGCGAGAGTTTAAGGACAGAAATGGCAAGTGAATAGAAGCTGAGTATGTCTTTACAATATTCATTAGATTTGGAGGGTATAAAGCTGATTCTCCATAATAATTGGAAAATATTAAATAGTTTTAGGGAAGTTAAAAAAAGTAGGTGAGGGACCTGTTTTTGTAACTAAGAAAGGAAAAATGTCAAAGATGTTTTTCAGTATAAATTATATGAGAATAAATCATAATTCAGTAGGAAATGCATGTATAAGTGTTATAATTGTAACTATTGTGAATATTTATTAGTAGGCAAGAAAAAGGTGGAGATTAATCAGAAGAAAATAATCATAAAATTATATTATAGTTGCAAATCTAGGTTTGTGATTTATCTTTCCATTTGTTTTGACTGCTTACCATATTATATAGGACGGACTACCAGTGAGTTAAATAAGAGAATTTATAAGTACTTGCATGCCACTGAAAATAAGGATCTTAATAATGCTTGGGGTAAGCATAGTGTCAATAAGGGGTGTAAGAGCTTGCCTAATTTTTTTTGTTTTAGATAGTGTCCCTGATTATTTAACTAGAGTTGATGCAGAAGAAGAACTAGACTGGAAGGAGTATTGCTGGCAAATATGTTTAGATGCCAGCAATCCTCCAGGTCTGAATGACAAAGAAAATTTTAAAGTTTTTTTTAAGAAGAAAAAAGTTAAGGCATTAATCCAGGCAGAATTGTCTTATTTAAATAAATGTATCAACTGATGTGAGATTTTTCAATTTTTTTAATTGTGCTTGTTATTTAAGAGGTATGTGTGGTAGAAATCATTCAGTCTAAAGAAGTCTTTTTATGTAGACAAAATCACTTACTGGATGTTTGCTTTTTATTAAAGCTTGGAGGTTCTGTTTCTTTGGTCATTTTTATTTCATCTTTTCCAGTTATGTTCTACTTGTCCATTTTTGAACTGAAATGTGGGTATTGTTAGAGGAGATTATTTTAAATGGGGGGGGATCTGTGGCTTTAATGGGATGAAATAACATTAATTGTGTTTTATTGGGGTTTAGTATTAGTTATGAGTCAGATAAGTATATTTCTATGGCAGTAAAAGATTCTTGGGTAATTTCCTGCAGAAGTTGAAGAGAGGTGCCTGAGAAGATTATTGTAGAGTCATTGATGTACTGCACTAGACTGGCATGGAGGATGACCTTGTGCAGGTTATTGGTAAACATGGTAAAAGGAGAGGTCTGAGGATGGATCCCTGAGGGACATCTAATGAAAAGAGATAGAGAACTTTGTCATTTTATGGCTTGTTGATGGGTAGATAGATAGGCTTTGAACCATGATAGTGTGGAGTTACTTAGTGTGAGTTTTGAGAGAGCAGTCAGGAGGTTGGAATGTGAGACTATATGGAATGCCTTAGAGAGATCGAGAAAGATGGTGGAGACCAGGTTACTGTTGTTCTGTAGCTGATTTACTGTGTTAGAAATGCTAATAAGGGCTGTGGTGGTGCTATGATTGGAGTGAAAACCATGTTGTGTGTTAGACAGGAGATTATTGGTTAGGAGATGGTTTTGTATTTGAGAATGTATGCATTTCTCAAGAATTTTTGATGGGAGAATAATATAGCTATTAGTCGGTAATTTGATAGTTCAGTTCAGTTGCCTCCATTATGAAGTGGCATTATGTATGAAATTTTCCAGAGAGCTGGGCTGTATTTTTCAGTGTCTGACCTAATTTTTAATAGGGAAATGGGGTAAGAGATGGCCTTACCTGGTATTTTGATGTATTCGCCTGGGAGTTTATCTGCTGCTAGGGTTGAGGGTTTAAGTTTCGTCAGGTAATTATAGATTGTGTTGGTTGGTACTGGCTGTAAAGAAAAGCAGTTTTGGTCTATTGCTGAATAGTCATTTGTGAGGTTTAGGATAGATTTGGTAAAGTATTGGTTAAACTGAGTGGAAATATTATCTGCAGTACAATCAATATTTGGGGATGGAGTACTTGTTTTCCCTGGTTGTAGGATTTTATTAATGGTTGCCTAGAATTTTTGAGGGTTAGATTTGTATTTTTCGTATCCAAGCTGATTCTTTTTTTGGCTTTATTTCTTAGTTCTAGGTATATCTGTCCATTTGTGTTAATTTTGTTGTGAAGCCATGTTTCCCATGTCTTATCTCTGTTTGTCAGTAAGATTCAAGTGGTTTTGGTGAGTCATGCAGCATAGCTGGACTTTGTTCTAACTATTCTGGTAGGGGCAAGGTGATTTAGTATATTTAGAAAAGTAGAGTTAAAGTATTCAATGGCATTGTCTAGGGGGTTGTCTAGGAGAGATGTGACAGAGGTAACCAATTACAGTGAGTTAGTGCAGTAATTAGTTCATGAGGTTTGAAGTTCTTTGTATAGAGAATTTGTTGTAGAGAGATTGTTTTTATAGGTTTAATTTGTTGTCAAAGTATGAAAGCAGGGAGGTAGTTATTGAGGGTCTCAGAGAGGGAACCTGAGTAGTGTGATAGGTTAGGATGGTTTTTTACAATCCAATCTAGTATAGACTCTTTTTTGGTTGACTTATCGGTTCTGGTGAAGGTACTGATTAATTGAGAAAAGCCATTGAGGTTTATATGGTTAGTGGGAAGGGGGGAGTTACAGGTTGAGCAGTCTATATTAAAATCTTCTAGCATAACCATTTCTTGGGGAGGGTATGAAAGTGTAGTATGGATTCTAGTATATTGATTTTGTTTCGGGGGGTGTATGCATCAATAATGTTTAGCTGTTTTTTTGCTTTGATTTTTAGTTTAGTGAATAGAGTCCCTGCATTATTGAAGGTAGGAATGTCAATGTCTATAATATCTAAAGTAAGGTTGTTTTGGAAAAGCAGGGTGATACCACTTCCTCTTTCTTGTATTCTGTCTTTTGTGAGTATATTGTAGCCCAGAGTTAGGTAGTTTGTTATCTTTATTATGTGGCTTTAGCCAGGTCTCAGTAAGAACAACTATATCGGGGGAGTAAAGTGACAGAGCTGCATGCAGTTCTGCTAATTTGTTTAGAATGCTTCTCATGTTAATATTAAGAATTAGGAGACATGTTGGTTTTCTGAGGCAGTATAATGTTTGTGTTGGTTGGTTGGTTGGTTGGTTGGTTGATATTGGTGTTGGTGTTAGATGCTGGGCCAGGAGTTGAGTGTATATCACCACCAAGTATTAGTTCAGATGCTATGTGGATGATAGCCAATATGTATTTAAATGTGAATTTGTCATTTTGCAGTGAGATTTGGGCTTTTGTTTAGTACTGAAGAATTTTAAATTGGGCCATGTCTATGTGCGATATGTTAAATAAAGGCAGAGTGATTAATAATAAAGATGGCATAATTTCTGGAGGGGTTGGGTAGGTGGGGGATGGTATTATAACACTGAGGTTAATGCTTTGATGATAGGAGGTGACATGAGTTGCAATTAGGAGGGCTCCCATTAGTAATACTTGTAATGGTAGCATGTTATGCTTCATGCTTTTTTAGGGTTATTAGAGGTAATGAGAAAGACAGTTAATAAGAACTGGTTCTAGTTTAGTACTTGAATGGGTTGTGGAAAAAGACTAGCTGGGGAATAGCAGACCTGTATGTCATGATTGCAATTACAGTGGTCTCCTTTAGTAGGTTTGGTGGTATTAAGAGGTGTATCAAGAAGGGTGTGGTTTGATTGGTTGATTGAGTTACAGGGTGTGTCTTTGTGGAAGTGGTTTGATTGGATGATTGAGCTAGTTGGCTTTGCTTAGGGAGCTATAAAGGTGCATGAAGTGGGGGTGGGTGAGAATGGGGGTAGAGTAGGTGAGTGGAGTGAGCTCAAGTGCACGGAGCGGGCTGCACCACGTGGTTCAGATTGCAAAGCCAATTATATCTAGTGAAGGTGTGAAATATGGCAGTGAGATGTGGCCTTGTGTGATGCTCAACCATTTTACACATGTTCCAGTGTTAAACACGGACATGCTTTGTGGTATTTCTTATAACCATTGTTGGCTGGAGGTACAATGTTATGAATTGTGATATATTGGGCTGTTGGTAGGTGCATACTTTCCAAATTCTGTTGCACCACCTTGGAATTGAACTCATGAAAAAAAGAAAGATAAAATACTAACCTTTGCTTATAAGCTGTCAATGCCTCAGTAGTTTCCTTTTTTACATGCTCAGCTGAGATATACTACTTTCAAAATAAATGGGGTTGTACTTAAAAGATGCATGTATGTGTGTGACATGAACTACTTATGGTTCTGGATTTCTATGTTAAAGGCAGTATTTGTGGTTGTAAATACATTTCAGAGGCATCGAGTTGCATGACCTGAGTAATACATGTTGGGATATGTTCCAAACATACTTGATATGACATACATAAAGACATACGTATGTGGTGAGTCACAACAATTATAACAAAGCTATTGGGCACATCAAATGTATTCAAGGCCATTTTAAGTTAGCTTTTCTCATCGTCATGGTTAACATAATTTAAAACAGTGAAAGAAATGTCTCTGTGTGGAAGATTTTCAATCCATATATAGCTAGTTAATCACTATATATTAATCAGATCAGATAAAGGTAATACAAGTAGTGAACTTAAACTCATCCTAAGTCAAAAAAATAATAAAGAAATATGTCATTTGAAATATTATACAGAATTACTAAGTATTCAAAAGTAGTCCAAGTGGGGTACACACTCTGTTTCTAGTCGAAAATCCTTTATTAAATGCACAGACAAGTGATCCAAGTAAAACAAAACTAACAGAATATTAGTTTCCTCACAAGCTTTCTAACTATATATATATATATATATATATATATATATATATATATATATGTTTTATCAGGAAAGGGAGTGGCTTATTGTGCTGTAAAACGCAGTGTATTGATATACATGTTAAATCCACATCCTTTCTCCCACCAGTGTGACATTCAAGCTGGTCCTGCCCTACTTAGCAGCTGTCATAGTAATATAACCCTTATGTACTTTAAATAAAATTAATAATGATGTGGCACCTCTTATTTAACCAGAATATTAAGTCTGTGATTTTATCCAGGACAATATACTACATGGCTGGAAGTATATAAACCTTAGACCATTTGGCAATCTAATAATATATATAAATATATACATATACATTTTGCATGCAAAAAGTCCATTGTGCAAATCATATTCTATTTCCATAATATATTGTTAACACAGATCACTTTCCTCCTTCTAGACTTCTTCAGGTCTGTGTACAAGAACTCTAAAATTATCTACAAAAATATTAATATCCAAATACGCCAAGCACCAAAAGGCAACCACGGACTCAACAAAATTCCAGTATAACTATATTGAGATAAAAACAATATAAAAGTTTATTCAGTAAGTGCTTTCACATATGCTTCCTCAGACCGTAAAACTTTTTCAATGCACAAACACTTATTTAAATAGTAGTCATGTGATAAAAAATCAATTATTCAATTAGCTTACTTAAAAACACAGTATTTAGTTAGAATGCATTTCCTAATACGTATATAGTATATAATATATGAATAGCTTACAAGGATTTTTTTTAAAGTTTGTATCCAAGCATTATATTATTGTTATTCTCATCACAATCAGGGTATCGATCCAACAGTCGTGGATGCCAGAAAAGGAAATTGTCGACAGAGAAAGAATCAAACCATACCCTCAAGAAGATGTGGAATGCCTATGTAATCCAATATCTGGAACTTAAAACCTATGTGTGTTTTATGAAGAGCAAGGTGTTTAGCTAGTGCATTATTTTTACATCCAGAGTGGGTTTCTGCCAGATGATATGAAATCCTATTTTTAAGTTTATTTACAGTCTTGCCCACATAAAATGCATCACATTCATTGCACTGTGCACTATAAATTACATTTGTAGTGTTACAGTCACCCACTGCACTGGTCTTAATGATTTTCTTCAAAATAAGGGCAATAAAAACTATCATTTTGCTGTATAAATATATAAACTGTGCAATTAGCTTCACATCTTTTAGTGTTTCTATCATATATTCTAGGTTTAAATAAAAAAAAAAAAACTTCTAGTGTTTCTGGCCTTCCTGTAAACAAACAATGGGGTTTCACCGAAGATGTTAATCAGAAACGAATTTCCTGTCACAATGTACCAGCTTTCTTCAATAACATTTTTGATATTATGATAATCCGAAGTGTATGTCAGGATGCAGCTATTTTTGCATTTGTTATTCTCTATGGAATTTCTTAGTATTCTCCTACTGGGGAGGTTGAGTGAAGGTGCTTGAGTCTTTTACAGTTCTGTAATGGGTTCCAGGATGTTTTTTAACATCTAAATTTCATAGCCTCTCAGTAGAAAATCATTCTCTACGTTGTTCAGGTTCCACAAAAAAAGGTTCCATCTCTGTGGTAATTCTAGCTAATCTATAGTTCTGGGACTTCATCACATTATACTTGGTTTTTGCAGGATGCAGATTTTTACTGCGGAGTAATAAGTTAACCCTAGTTGGTTTTCTGAATAGATCAGTGGTGATTCTGTTATTGTTGGTGTCCTTGGAAATCTGCATATCTAAAAAAGTGGTTGAAGTATAGCTGTGGGAAAAGATAAACTTCAGGAAGGAGGTTGTTTGACTGAGGTAAGTGATAAAATCTCCAAGCTGCAAGGTGTCACCTCACAATAAAGATAGCATCAATATAATGCAAACAGCATGTGATATGCTGCATGAAATCTGTATTGCTCATCTCACAGTCCTCATCCTGCTTACCCAGGGCTATATTCGCTATGCTGGGAGCCATGACAGCCCCCATTGTTAAACCAGTTTTTTGTTTGTAGTGTTTGCCATTGAAGGTAAAGAAATTAATGTCCAGTACAAGATTAATGAGTGTGCTTAACTTTTACAGTTGTGCCTGTGTACCTTGATTATGCTTCTTAAAAGATTCCATTGCTGCTGTTTTACAGTACAAAGATTCCACCGCGATAGTTAATAAAATACTGTCAGCTTCCACTGTAATGTTTTTTTATTTTCCTCAAAAAATCCATTGAATCTCTTATGTATGACTCATTTTTTTCTTCTAAAGGTTTCATCAAGTGATCAAGGTAAATGGCTATGGCTTCCGTAAGGGGCCCTCCACTTACTATCACCGGTCTATAAGGTGGCACTTCTCTGTTCTTCTGTGGCTTTGGTGTTTCAAAAAAGTAAGGTAAACATGGGAATGGGCTCCATAAATAATTATAATGATTTTCAGTAATACATTTTTCTTCCCATAATGCGGTGAGATCAGTGTTCCATAAATCATATGCTCTTTTTATGTTATTCATGGTAAATAACTCATAAAATCTGTTATCCTCCACCATGTTCTCTATCTTTTGGTTATAGCTAGTGGTACCAGTCACACGTATACCTCCATCCTTGTCTGCCTTTATTACATGCCTGAATTTATCATTGCCTAGCTCAATCAATGCTTTTCTTTCTCATTGTGTTAAGTTATAAAGTTTTTTCTTAGGAGGTTTTTTAAGTAGTTTCCTGATATTCATCTCACATTTCACTTCAAAAGCAGCTAATATTTGATTTAGTGGTGTACAATAGCTGCTAGACCTATTTATAGTTTCACCAACAGGCTTGTTTTCAATGTCATTCATTTTGCTATGAAACTGTAACTTTAAGTTGAGCGTCCTCATAAATATTTTAAGGTCTATCAGTACCTACGCTACCTCGCTCCTGCAGCTAGGTACAAAAGTAAGTCCTTTGGACAACACACGTTTTTATCTTCAGTCAGTGCTTTGACAGAGTGGTTCCAGATAAGTAGAGCACCTATTTTTGTGGCTGTTGCTAGTTAATCTGTCTGATCCTGGGACCTGGGTGAGGAAACTAATATTCTGTTAGTTTTGTTTTACTTGGATTGCTTGTCTGTATATTTAATAAAGATTTTGACTGGAAACAGAGTGTCTACCTCACTTGGATTACTTTTGAATTCGTAGTAATTCTGTACATTTCAAGTTATATATTTTTTATTATTTTTTGACTTAGGAGTTGAAGTTCACTACGTCTACTACCATTATCTGATCTGATTAATATACAGTGATTAACTAGATATATATGGATTGAAAATCTTCCATACAGAGAAGCTTCTTACACTGTTTTGTTTTTGGACTCACTATACTGGTTTAGTGGGTTGTTTGAGACTTTGGGGATACCACTGTGATTACTTGTTTTTTGGTTAACATAATTTACACACATTATATTGGACTTATATACCAAGCATTAATGATAACTTTGTTGCAAAAGTCATATTTAAGATACTCATACGTATATACTGTTACAGTCCTAAACAAAAGTTTGTGATGAATGACAGTTTGACCCCCTCAGTAAAATTATATGTAAACTGGATTCAAACTTTGCATTACCTGACCTATTTCTCTAAACTCACTGCACTTTCACCTGCTGCCACAGAGATTGTTAACTGGCAGGTGCAGTTTCTTCACTTAGTACTATGCTGAGTGCTGATGGTCATGCATCAGTGCCAGGCTTGAGTGTGCTACATAAGGCAGCCCAAATTAAATTTTTCATCTTTCCATCAGCCATGAACTGTATTTTTACAATGCCAAGTAGTGCACAAAGGAAACTTGAATTTCTGCTACAAATTATCAGGACTTTATGTAATGCCAAGTAATGTGAAAGGAAGAGACAGTAGCTGACATTAGATCTTTTTTTGACATTGCAGATACAATTAATACTGACATTGAGAGATATGTTGATTTAACTCATCATATTTAATACAGTTTTAAACATGTCATGTCACTGCTTTTGTGTTATCACAATTTAAAAAATGCAATATCTTACGTCATGCTCATCACATGTTGTTATTAATACTGGAAAAAAAGTTGAGTTTCCAACAATATGTTCATAGACAAAAATGGGTGTCAATACTTATTGTGAACCATTCATTAAAATAATATGTATATTGTATTAAAACCCCGAGTTACATGTCCTCCTTCTCAAAACTCAGTGCAATTGCACATTTGCCAAAGAGATAGGCAGACTGAAACACTCATTACAATTATATGTAAACTGTATTCAAACACTGACTTATCTGTTCTCTTTCTCAAACCTCAGTGTAATTACAGAGCTCCCACGGATGTAAGTAGTTGACAGATGCATTTTCTTCACTCAACACTATCAAAAATGCTGATGGCAGCACACCAGCATCAGGCTTGTTTGTTCTTATGAATCAGAGCAAATTAAATTTTTATTTTTTTTCTCTTGGAAAGTGAAGCAACATTTACTGCTATTGACTGCATCCAGTCACATATGCACAAATGATGATGCCAAAAACAAACTTAATAAATAGTGTTTTTGAGTATCACTTTGTGTTGTTATTTCAACTTTGGCTGCATTATTGAATGACAGACAATACGCACATTACTAATGGCACACAAACACAACCACATCTAAATTTGAACCTTGATATCATTGCATGAATATGATACATTTGAGGCTATTTTCAGTATTTGCCACAGCCAACAGACATATTTATTAAAAATAGAAAGTAGCTTACATATACTCAATAGATGACATTGTATCATTTTACATTAAAGGTCCTACACAATTCTTTTCTTACAGTTGCCCTTTGTAAATTCACAATACACATGTAGGTGACTGTTAAACTACTAATTCCTGTCATTATGGCAAAATGTGCTTGCAATACAACAGCTTTTTTCCTGACCATTCTTTTGTGAATACGATTCCCTTTTTTATGCTAGCCTGAAATAAATGCAGTGTTATATGGCTTTATTTTTATATGTGATTTTATTATTTCACTGTTATGTATATCATATGAATTACAAACAGCTGTTTCATAAGAATTTAGTAATACAAATGTTACAAAGGGTTTCTCTCCAAAGTCAGTCAATATAAGGGCCTACATTTTTATATCCATCCTCCATGACAAACCCTTAGTAAATGTGTAACAAAGTATCAGTAATGTGAAACAGTTTATTTCTGCAGTTACGTTAATCTTTCACATTTGCAAGCTCTTAGCAAGTAACACTTCTCAGTGCTCATTCTTTCACTGTTAGATCATGTGCATGGAATTGTGTAGGTCCTTACACCATGTTTACCTTCTCAGCAATTAGTGCAGATTGTGGTATTTATGAAAGATAATTATTTCACACCTGATTTGAATATTCACATTGCTCACATGACTGCATCTACACTACATAAGCTAATTGTATGGGTAAGGCATTTGTGTCATAGTAAGGGAGACAGTATGTATTCACACACTGTTTGATACTTCTATTTGACTTGTAATACTTTTGTCTACTTTCAGGACTGAGTTTATGTAAAAGTATGTTGCTGTTTCTTACAACGTGATCTGTTTGACATTACTATTGCATTAAATTTCACCAGTCCATTGTTTTCTGCCTGCATTGCTTGCCCATTGGTGTTGTCATAGCCATGTATATTAGTTATTTGGTTTAATTAAAAAATATTTTCAAGTAAATGTTATCTGTCAGTATAGAAACATTTTTGTGAGAATCTGAACACTTATTTCCAACAATGTCAGCGAGTTAGCCCGTGACATATAAATTTGATCATATAGTCTCTTTGATAATTTTTTTTGAGTTTCCCAAAAGTTGACCATCTGACGTAGACCCCTATATATATATATATATATATATATACAAAGAGAGAGAGTGAGAAAGAGAGAGAGAGAGTGAGTGACAGGAGTGGGGAATATGGGAAGATGAAAGATTGAGAGTGAAAGAGAGAGAAAGAATGTTAGTGTGGAGAAGGAAACTGGAGAGAAGAATTTTGAATAAGATGTTTCTTATTAAGCAGTATAATGTGGATTTTTTTCTAGTTATTGTGTTATTTGCATTGTGATACTTATCATCATCTGTATTTCCTCTCCATTTCTTATGTCTAGGCACATCTGGTATTGATTTTCCATGACCACCTTCACGTGGTAGGGATTTTGTTGTTGTTCTTATTATTGTACATAACGTAGATTGTGTTTATACATTACAATCCATCTTTAATTGAGATGCATCTAGTAATTCTTAAATTACTTTTTCCATAATATAAGTTTGATATTTTTATTATATTTATCTCTTTGTTTTATTAACTAATTGTGATCATAGGTGATCCTGCCACCAGCACTCTGGAACTACTGCGTCCTGATGTCAGAGTATCAGTAGCCTCTAATAATGGTGGTGGTGATAATGAAGAACCTTTTGAGGGTCAGCCTAACACTGAAGTTGTGGCTCCCAAATCCCCTGCCCATAGTTTGGACACAGTCAGTATGCCTACACAGACCGATGACTCAAAGAGATGACCCAAGACATCAAACTCAACCATGGCAATAGAACAAAGGGGTAACAAAAGAAAGTCATATGTAACAAAGGATCATTTGTTGTTAAATAAAGTCATAATTGAGAACTGTAAGAAGGGGAGAATATAAGTATGGCATGGATAGACTACACAAAAGCATTTGACAGTATCCTACATTCATGGATAAAAGAGTGGTTAAAATGTAGAAGTTATACTCTACATTGATCATTTACATTACAGTGACCATGAAACAGTGGCAAACCACTTTGCAGTTAAGCCATGATACAGGACCAATTATTATTCCAGGGATACAAATTTAAAGGAGGATATTCTAGGGTGACTCTTTGCCACTGCTGCTCTTTTGTCTTGCTCTTACCTCATTAAACTGTTTACTTAACAGCTTAGGTCATGGCTACAATTTGTTTCCAGAAGACAATAGTGTAAAGACTTTTCTTTTTCTTTTTGTAGATGAGTTAAAGGTTGCTCTGCTCTCCCTTACTTTGTTCAGGCTCGCTCCACTCCCCTACCCTACCTTACCCCCATTCCCACCCACTCCATATTCAATTACATTTATTCCTAGCCAACCACACCCACTGCTTCTCTCACCCAATTAAAATTTTTCAGCACTCCTCACAAAACATGCTCTCATAGGACACACCTTAGACACCTTCTCTAGTAAATTAAGACCATATCCCATCTTGCTTTCACTTCCATAATCACCTCCCCCTCTCCTTACTCCATCACACTTTATTCACCAAAATACACTTACAACCAATACACACCCACATCATTCTTATACTCACTGACTTTCTACTATACCATGCTCATTCTTCATTGTGTAGCACTATTCACTCTTAGCACCTTGTCCTACCTTACATCCTATCACACAAACTTAAGTTACACCCAGCACACTTACTTCCATCACCCATATAATCCATTCAAAGTTAAACCAATTACATTTGCCATTAACTCAGGTCTCTACAACTACACAGCTTTAGATCTTGCCCTCTCAAATGGTTCCCCCAATATACTACCCTACAGGCAACCATGCAATACAATAAACTAATACTCAAATACCTAAAGGACAACTACTTAACAGCCATCCTACTCAGTCTCGGTGGAGACATTCAGCCCAACTCTGGACCCTCACCATTTCAGGACAACACCATCAGTGCTCAAAACCACTCTCTTAATATCCTCAGAAAAAGAAATGATCTTTTCATAATAAACTTAAACATAAGAAGTATTTTAAACAAAATACAGGAAATCCATGCAAGCCTATCTCTATATTCCCATGACATAGTCCTTCTGACAGAAACCTGGCTCAAACCAGATATCCTTGATAATGAAATTCTTCCCACTGGCTATAGCATTCTCAGGCAAGATAGCAAAACAAAAAGGGGTGGTGGTATAGCCCTGCTCTTCAAAAAACATCTTACATTAGAGATGGTTAACTTTAACCCCTTTAATATCTCCAACTTAGAAATACTCTTGACTAAAATAAAACTCAACCAAAATAAAAATATCAACATTATAGGTACCTATATTCCTCCTGGCAACAACAATGACAGACTTGAAACCATCCTATAGTGGATAGGAGACTTTAATATTAACTGGTACTCCTGCAACTCTGACTATGCTACCACCCATATCAACCTCTACGGCTTTACCCAATTAATTCAAACCACAACAAGGTTTGATAAAACTACTAAAAAGGAAACTATCCTTGACTGGAGTCTCACCAACTACTCCACACGTTCCTATATTTCTGGTACCATCCCCGATTCACTCAGTGACCACCTCCCAACATACATTATACGTCATCAGGCAAATCCTACAAAAAAAACCCATCTACTTACCAAATTCTCAACAGCAAAATTTTCAGGCCTCAAGATTTCATAACATCCCTTAAGCTCTGCAACTGGAAACACCTCAAAACTTTACCCATGGACAGTGCAGTCAACTACTTTAACACCACATTTTTAAATATCTTCAATAACATGGCCCCTATCAGGACAATACGAGCAAAATCTAATTACTCTCCTTGGCTCACTAAACAGACAAAATCACTTCTAAAAGAAAGGGATAAAGTGTGGCATGAATGGACC
Organism: Protopterus annectens; assembly: GCF_019279795.1. Classification (NCBI taxonomy): domain Eukaryota; kingdom Metazoa; phylum Chordata; order Ceratodontiformes; family Protopteridae; genus Protopterus; species Protopterus annectens. Next base: position 238,325,102 of record NC_056727.1, read on the forward strand.
CACAAAAAATCAATAGTTACTCATCAGAAGTATCTCCAGCTAAGAAATAAAACCAAAACCCAAATAAGACCTGATAAGAAGAATTACAATACTAGTTTACAAGCTAAATACCAAAATAATACTCAAACATTCTGGGCCACTTTAAATAAAATACTATGACCAGGTCAAACTAAGACCCCTGAACCAACAATAAGTAATCCCCTAGAATGTATTGCTAGCCAGTTTAATAAATACTTCATTAACTCCATCAAAATTCTTACTAACCAAAACTTCCCATCACTGCTCATCAACCTAACCTCTCTACTAGATAATAACAACACATTCTCCTTAAAACCAGTCCCAACCCACAACATACACAAATACTTTCTCAGGCTAAAACTCACAACCCTGGGAGCTGACAACCTACCCTCAACATACTTAAAAATAGCAGCTGAAGCCATCTCCTATCCAGTTTCCCTACTAATTAACCATTCCATATCCGAGCAATGCATCCACACTCTCTGGAAAATTACTCACATCATACCCTACACAAAGGAGGTCCCTCCACCGACTTCTCTAACCATTGGCCCATAGCAATCCTATCCCCTCTATCAAAAATCCTTGAAAGATGTGCTGACACCCAAATGCTGAATAATCTCCTAGACAAAAAATTACTTACAAATGCACAGCAAGGATTTTGCCCCTACCATAATATTACCGCAGCCCTTATTAGCTTCACTAACACCATCAGTCAACTTAGAAATAAAGGTGAGCTAGTATCACAATCTTTTTAGACTTATCAAAAGCCTTTGATTCAGTGTCTCATAATAAACTGCTGACTGCCTTATCCAAACTGAACTTAAACTACTCCACTCTAGCCTGGTTTCAGAACTACTTCATAGATCGGCAACAAGCGGTACGGTGGAACAAAGCTCTTTCTCCCTTACTACCAGTGACTATGGGTGTGCCTCAAGGATCTATTCTTGGCCCCCTCCTTTTTAACCTGTTTTCAAATAGTCTCCATAATGCTACAACTCTAGCCACCCTTATACTGTATGCAGATGACTCCACTGTCATATGTTCTGCCCCAACTCTACCTGAACTATAGAACGTAACCCAAACATCCTTCAATGCTATTGAATCATGGTTGATAGATGCCCAATTAATCTTGAACCCAAATAAAACTAATCTCATGCTCTTCCACTCCTCTAAATTCAAAACTCAATCCACTTACTTCAAAATCACATCCAGTGATAAGGCTTTGATTGAACCAATACCATCCACCCGACTTCTTGGTGTTGTTATAAAAATCAAAAATGGTTGTAGGTAAAAGCAAGGTGCAAAAAGGAGCCCAAACAAAATGAAAGAAAATGCACCGAGCTAGCACACTGAGAACGTTTATTGATAGAGAAAACAGAAAATGGTGAGCGCTTTCACAACATGAAGTTGCTTCATCAGACAACAGTAAAAGGCTTACGCTCTATTTAAATAGTCAAATATCCATTACTCAATTAACTAATTAGGGTCAGCAAGCTGTACAGAATCAAAATCAAGAGAAGCTTACCACAGTGAATCCTACAATAAAGATGCACTATGCATATAATGTTACACACAAAGTTACTAAACATATATAACCACACTATATACAGTATAAAAAACATATACATACATATATAAGATAAAACAATGACAGTAAGACATATAAAAAAGCTAAAAACATCTAAAATATCTTCTAAAAGATCTAGAAATCAGTGCATGAGTGGTCGAACATTCAAAAAGGGAACCAAAGTAGTGGCAGCATTCAATCCAGGAAACTTCTCAGCGTTAAGCTTCAGTATCCATTTTTGCTCATGCCCCTCTGTAATATTTTCTATGTCACCACCCCTAGGGTTCATATAAATATGTTGCAAAACCAAAAATTTAAAAGAATGTGAACGATCATTAGACATAACGTGACAGGCCAGAGCACTGGATTGTTTACAGTTGGTAATGTCTCTCACATGTTCTAAACTACGATCTTTCAACATTCTGTTCGTTTTGCCTACATAATAATCATGGCATTGTTGACAAAAACAAAAATAAACAACATCAGTGGTTCTAAAATCTGAATATTGATTAGAATGTAACAAAAAATGCCTGGTAGGATGCACATAATTATTTTTGTTATAAACAAACTGACAGGCACTACAGTTCCTACATGGAAAAGTTCCACGGCAAACAGAGTGAGTTAACTTTTTGCGTGTTTCCCCATGGCAAAGATGCTGTTTAAGTGACTTGCTATTCTTAAAACTGAAGTGTAGAGTCAGTCCAACCTTGTCTACAAGGCCAGGAACTTCTTGTAAAAGGTACCAGTATTTCTTAACAACATCCACATATTGATTAATGTTGCTAGAAAACTGAAGAACCACTCTAAAGTCATTCTCAGCTGTGGCACTGTGTGTTGCATCTGTGGTGGCTCTGTTGTGATTATAATAAGGTTTGCACCTAGTATCTCTAAGCTTCCAGGCATCAGATATTGCATTATCAATGTCTGTACTAGAATATCCTCTAGCCAGAAACTCAATTTACAAGTTATTCAATGCAGCTACTGCATCATTGTCATTACTATGTAGCCTGAGTGTCCTAAAAACTTGCCCTCTTAACACATTCCTAGGAATGTGTCTAGGGTGCATACTAGATTTATGCAGCAATGTGTTCTTTCTAGTTGGTTTATGGTATATAGTACTGCCGAGATGATTCAAATCAGATTTACTGATTTTGACATCAAGAAAACTTATGTCAGTGGCTGAACTCTGGTGTGTAAACCTTAAAAAATCAGTTGTTGAATGCAAGTAATCCAAAAATTGGTCTAGATCAGAGCCAGAGCCCTTCCATAACATAAAAATGTTATCTACAAACCTAACATACCACAGTATTTGTCCAAAGAAAGGATTAGTGGCAGACAAAACGTTTTGCTCTTCCCAACTGACCAGTGCTAAGTTGGCGTAGCTATTGGCACAAGCAGTGCCCATTGCCACGCCAACTTTTTGCAGGAAAAACTGTTCTTCAAACATAACAATATTATTTTCTAAAATGATTTCTAATAGGGTGCAGATTAACTGTATCTTATTATTAGTCAAAAGTTTGTGCACAGTAAGAAAATATCTAATACTATCAACACCCCAAACATTTGGTATATTGGTAAACAGAGATTCTATGTCCATGGTCACAAGAACAAATTCCTCATCTCTATCTATCGTCTCCATCCTATTATGTAGCCGCTGTAAGAACATCTTAGTGTCCTTTAAAATTGTATAACAGTTGTCCAGAAAACCATGTAAAGTCCCTTCTACATATATGGACAGGGGCTCAGTACAACCAGCCACTACCTGAAACAATAGGTCTCATAGGTGGAAATAACAAGTCCTTGTGAATTTTAGGTAGACCATATATCCTGGGAACTGTCTGCCACTAATCCTTTCTTTGGACTATCTTGGATAGAACTACCCCACCAACTCATTCTCACAAAACTCTCTACCACCCACCAAATGTACTATAAACCCAATAAAACACCAGCTCTACAAGGCCTCCGCAATCCCCATGTAAGTACCCGTCCACTAAGATTCACTAATAAAGCTCTACTTGAAGTAACCAAAAGTAAAAATAGCTCATGTGACTCTTTCCTACTACATTGCTAAACTGTGGAATGCCTTACCACTTGAAATTAGAACTATAACTAGTTTAAAAAAATTCAAGCATCACATTAAAGCCCACCTCACCAATTCCTTCTACATGTACGGGTAGCCCAAACCATGGAACTAGCTGATTTTAAAATTTTAATTGCATATATAATGTAGCGAGAGTAGGAAACAGGTTGAGGAGACCCTGGAGAGGTGGAGATATGCTCTAGAGAGGAGAGAAATGAAGGTCAGCCGGACTAAGATGGAATATATGTGTGTGAATGAAAGGGAGGGTAGAGGAATGGTGAGGATCCAGGGAGGAGAGTTGGCGAAGGTGGATGAGTTTAAATACTTGGGATCAACAGTTCAGAGTAATGCTGAGTGTGGAAGAGAGGTGAAGAAGAGAGTACAGGCAGGGTGGAGTGGGTGGAGAAGAGTGTCAGGAGTGATTTGTGACAGACGGGTACTAGTAAGAGTGAAAGGGAAGACCAGCTATGTTATATGAGTTGGAAACAGTGACACTGACAAAAAGGCAGGAGTCAGAGCTGTATGTGGCAGAGTTAAATATGTTAAGATTTGCACTGGGTGTGACGAGGGTAGACAGGATTAGGAATAAGTATATTAGAGGGTCAACCCAGGTGGGACAGTTTGGCGACAAAGCCAGAGAGGCGAGATTGCATTAGTTTGGACATGTGCTGAGGAGGGATGCTGGGTATATTGGGAAAAGGATGCTAAGGATGAAGCTGCCAGGTAAGAGGAAAAGAGGAAGGCCTAAGATAAGGTTTATGGATGTGGTTAGAGAGGACATGCAGGTGGTTGGTGTGACAGAGCAAGATGCAGAGGACAGGAAGAAATGGAAACAGGTGATCCGCTGTGGCGACCCCTAACCAGGAAAAGCCGAAAGAAGAAGAAGAATGAGCATTGAATATAAATCATATGATTACCTTATGTTTTTTTTCCTTCTCACTGTTAATATCTATCAGATTTTAAGTCTTCAGTTGGCTATGCTACCTGTATATAAGACTAACCCCAGGATTCATGAAGCTCGGTGCAAGGATGGTATTAAACTTACACCGAGCATCCTCCTTACAGATGGTGCAGCAACGCCATATGAATATGTATGAGGGCATGCTGCTGCACTCTTGATGTGCACAGGAAATGTGTGCAAGTGCAGGGGGCATGTTTAAGTGCTCTATGGAGGCATAAACATGCCCCCACAGTTGCACAACCTACTATGCTTACTATTAGAGCCTGCCTCTAATAGTAAGCAATTAAGGCAGTGTCCATGGATACTGAAATGTATGCTAAGCATACAAGAGTGTCCACAAACACTGAAATAAAATCAAAGTAGTAAACACATAAGCACGTAGTGGAATGTTGAGCCCCGTCCCTAGAACTATCACAATTAGATTCCCCTGTGTCTCTATTTTACATTTGTATTGGTTCATTATTGAGGGCGGCCACAGTGGTGCAGCGGTTAGCATTGCCGCCTCATAGCAAGAGGTTCTCCAGTTCGATTATCAGCTAGGGTGTCTTCTGTGTGGAGTCTGCATGTCCCCACTGTGGTCACGTGGGTTTCCTCCGGGTTGTCCGGTTTCCTCCCACATTCCAAAGACATGCAGTAGGTGGATTGGACACTCTAAATTGGCCCTTGGTGTGAGTGTGTGCATGTGTGTGTGCCTTCTGTGGAAGGTTGGGAGCTGGGCTGGCAACTCGACACTATAAAACTCCACTGCCAATCATGAGTGGACAGATGATCCACTGTGGCGACCCCTAACCGGGAAAAGCCGAAAGAAGAAGAAGAATTGGTTCATTACTGAAAGTGTAAGCAAAGCACAGCGTGTTTGCACGTTGCTGCCCCATGCTTAGCGTAGCTTACACATCAATATCATCCAAACAGAAAAAAACATGCAGAATCAATGTTAATATCAAGTGTAGTGGTTAAAACATCCACCTAACAAAGAGGCATTCATGGTTCGAGTCCTACTATAGCATATATCATTTTCTATGTGGAATGTGCATATGAGCATATTTATACATTGTTTTGCTGTATAACCTACATAATAACATGTAAATGTGAACTGGAGTACCGCATGAAATTTTTAACTAATGTCATTCAATCAAAGTGGTAGTGTCATAATGAATAAGGCACTAGTAAGCAGGTGTAAGCACAAATAAGCAGTAGCAAACATATATAAGTACCAGTAAGCAAGTCTGAGTGCATTTGCATGGGTGTAAGCAGTGCCCAGCATAGGAAATGTATATAATTATGTAGATGTATGTGCATGTGTATGTACAGATATATAATACACACATATATATATATATATATATATATATATATATATATATATATATATATATATATGAAGAATGAACGTCGTGACAATAAAGCATACAAAAAGAATGCGAAGGGAATCAACAGCAACTCCAGTATTATTTAATGCTGTCAGCATATGCATATAAAGCTGGGCAGGGCTGAACAAAGCACTGCTACTCACACCATAGGCAGGATACTGCTAGTGGAAGTAACATTTTTGATCTGCTAAGTCTACTTTACAAACAATCACAGGGTAGTCCCTGGTGGGACTACACAAAAAATGCTAGGATGGTTGAACCTCTGACCATTACACAAGCAAGGGCAGGTATGATCAAGGACTAAATAATGGGAGAGCTTGATAATACATGGGTTGGGACAACATACATGTAGAATCCCTAATGCTGGGGAGAGGGAAATGTGTGGAGATTTGTCATGGCTGTGATAGCAACCGGAGAATGGATGGTTTGTGTGTATGTTGAACGCGGGTGGGGTGGAGGAACCATGGGTATGAAATTATGGATCCCGGCATGTCAGGGTTGGATGGCCTGGTTCTAATTGGACCACATCTTGGAGGTCAGAGAGTTCGTTATATGCATACACACATGCATACATCTATATGTAGAAGTGCATTCCCTGTAACACATTCATTCCTTTTGCAGACATAAATAACATGAAAGTGCCCCTACAAACCTCAATAGTAGATAGAATAATAGGTTGTGCTTAAGAGGGAAGGGACGAATCTACAAAAATGCAGAAGTGTGTACATTGTCCAAAGTCAGTGCTGTTCTCAAAAAATCAAATGTGAGGACTTTCTCACACATGGAATCATTCCTGTGATCTGCCTGCTATGGCAATGCCAATCACTAAACCAGTCCTATTTGTAATATAATTTCGCCAAACTCATATTATTAGCTCTCATGTGTAATGTGTGCGTTACCACATAGTCATAGTTATTAATTTACTGTAGTGTCATGTTAACGGGAATAATGATGTAATTAAGTATAGAGTCTAATCTTGAAATAAAGACATGTGTACCAGGTGGGACAACGCAAAAATTGTGAATAGTGTCCTATTGGTCACTCATTTCACCAATGTGTACGGACTAAACTTTTGGGATGTCTGAGGATACGTGGAGTGAGTCAACCTGTGGTCTGGGTCTACAGGAGTAGGGAGTGGCCAATGTGTAGTGGTGTGGATACACCATGCATCCAACTGGAGAATGGATGACTGCTGTGTCAATGAAGTGTTGGGTGGGTGTTTAGGGAACAAGGATCCATGGGTATACGGGTATATATGCAAATGAAGCAGCACAGCAATAGTGTAGTGGTTAGAGCATCCACCTAATGAACAGACATTCCCATTCTGAATCCTACTGCAGCACATACCATTTTCCATTGGTAATCTGTATATGAACATATTTTGACATCTGTCTGCTGTATAACCTGCATAATAACAATTAAAAGTGAACTGGAGTAAAGTGTCAGTGTCATAATGAATAAGGCACTAGTAAGCAGGTTTAAGCATAAATAAGCAGTAGTAAGTGTATTTAAGTGTGTTTGCACGGGGGTATGCATTGTCTTACATATATATATATATATATATATATATATATATATATATATGTGTGTGTGTGTGTGTGTGTGTGTGTGTGTGTGTGCGTAGATATACACAGATATACAGCTATGATAGGAAATAGCACACAAGAATGACATATATTCACAGGCTATGCCAATGGAAGTGAGAGGCCCAAGCAAGAAACATGTAACAGGTAGCATGACCCCCCCCCCCAGCCGGACAGAGGAGACATACACACAAACCCACAAACAATGTAAATAGTCCACTGCTCCCCAAACCACAGGCAGGATACAACCCAGGGGGGAGACAAAGTGCACTGGTGAAATCTAATCTTGGGATAGACAGGAGCATCCCTTGCGGAACACCCCAAAAATTGACATATAACCAAAGGAAGGTGATACAATAACAATTCTGGCTGGGGTGTGTACATACCCAGAATACAAGGGTGAGAAAGCCTGATGACCCATGGATTGAGACAATGTACGACATGGGTCCCATGAAGTGGATAGTGGGCAGCATGTAGTGATGTGTTCAGACCTGACCTGCACCCAGAGTAAGGATGGGTGCAGTAGAGGAGGTGTGGGTGTGGGAACTATGGGTAGCTAGTTATGGGTCTAGGTGTGCAGGTGTTGGCTGATGTGGGTGTATACAGACAGCCCCAGGGATGTGAGCAAAAGTGTTCATTGGGCAGAGGCGTCGTCTAACAAGCAGCCACACCTGCTATGAGTCCCACTACAGCAAAGTGTAATCTACATGGCAGAGAACGGAATAACCAGATGTAGATGTATATATATAGAGGAATGTGTGTGCATATCTACCCATAGCTACACGGAGATATACCTCTCCCTCTCCATAGTATAAATGTATACATACAGAGACAGAATACATATACATACCCACATATAGATATATACATATGCAGACACCCATACACCCATATGTTGTTAGATATACATAGACAGCAATATATAAATATATACATGTATGCATTCATATACAGATATATCTGTATATAGTAATGTAGATATCTATCTATCTATATATATATATATATATATATATATATATATATATATATATGTGTGTGTGTGTGTGTGTGTGTGTAAATATACACATGTAAATAGCTAGGATATGATACAGCAGTTATGAATTACATATGTTCACAGTCTGAGCAAATGGGGGTGAGGGCTCCAATCAACAAACGTGTAACACGTAGCATCAACCACCCCCATCAAGGCAGGTGAGACATACAAACACATGATACAAGTAAACACACCACTGCTTCCCAGACCACAGGCAGGATACTACCAGTGGGAGAGACCTGCCAGGTCTAATCTTGAAACAATGACATCAATGTCCCATTTGGGACACCTCAAAAATTACTGATCATCGGAGTCAGTCCCTGTAATGATTCATCAAACCAGGCTGTAGACATACACGGACTAGTAGGTTGTGCAAGCCTGATAACCCATGGGTTCACACAATGAACGACATGGGTCCTGACACGTGGAGAGTGGGCAGTGTGTAGTGGTGTGATTAGACCCCACCTGCACCCACAGTAAGGATGAGTGCTGTAGAGGAGGGGCAGGTGGGGGAACTATGGGTATGCACTTATGGGCCTAGGCATGCAGGTGTTGGCTGGCGCAGTTGTATTAGGACTGCCCTGGGGATGCAAGTAATATTCCGAAATGGGCAGAGCTTATGCCCGTACCTCTCAACCCCTAAGAGTAAAACCACTGGACAAAACATAAACTGTTGCGGGAACAAATAGGGACATAAAGCACATATTCCACTTACAACCTTAGAAAGCTGATAGAATAATAGGTATGCATTAGTATGACTCTGTTGAAGGATGTGGGGTCCTAAACCCAATTACTTGTCTGCATTTAATGGTGTCAGTTCCCAGGTATTTGCCAGACAGGTGCAGATTGTAAGAGGAACGCACCAATAGTATGAAGCAAACTCTGGACAGGCCGCAGATTCTGTACAGTCAACCAGCATGCTTATGCCTAATGGGCAGCCATTCCCAATATGGGTCCCCACCGCAGCACAGTCCAGTTTAAATGGTGGTTAAATACGGTATGACCATATGTGTCGTTGCATAACCCACTACACAACACTTATGAACACATGGTCGCAACACCCCACTGTAGGCATGTAAGCCGATGTAATAGGCATCACAAGGTATTATTGTAGTCCTCATCCCCACCCAGGGGTGTGAGTGTCAGATGCAAACACCAAATGCAGTTCATTTGCAAGTGCGGGAGCAAGTGGGTGTAAGCCTGTTTGGCCGTCGCTATGTGAGTATCACACTGGTGAAGCAATGCAGAGGCTGAGTGTAAGAAACTGTAACTGGAGGTTAGCATTGCTTAGCTCCACGCAAACCCGTGCACACCCACTCACAACTGCTTTAAAGTGCCTTAATCACTCTGTACCCAACAGCTCGTGTTCAGGCCAGCAACAAAATAAAGAGCCTCTGCAAGGCTAGAACTCAGGACCCAGTACATCACAGTTACAGTAGTTAACCACTACGCCATGATAGCAGTACATATAAAGGAGGTATCAGCAAACTAATCCTCACCACAGGAAAATCAAATCAAACATGTGAACTGAATATATGTACAGTGTAATGTTCTATAACCTGCCACAGACCATAAATATGTGAATTGGAGTACTGCAGTAAACATAGAGTTGAGGTGTCACTGTAATAAAGTTATGAAGTCCCCAGGACCCCATACAGTGTATGTACACATGAATGACAGACACCAGACACATATATAACCTGTAATGAATAAGACATAGCTTAGCCTTTTTGAAACTGGCCAATTATGGAAAAGTGTGGGAATCCGACCCTACTTAAACCGAAGAGGCAGGAATATGGCTCATAACTGGTTGTAGCATCCCCCTGCAGGCAGAATGGCTGGAGTGGGAGAAGGCAAACTCTTTAGAGTGCAGCGCTGGGGCATCCAGGAGTCCAAATTCATGGTATGGCTCCTGGTAAAGCACCATGACAGGAGACTACTGCAGGGCCAGTACCAGGGCTTGCGGTACAAAACAGAGGCCTGGGACAGTCTCGATCGTGACCTCACTAGTGCCGCAGGTATCCCACGGACTGGTAAGCAGGTCAGGCACCACCATGCAGACCTGAAGCGGTGGAGGAGGGATGTCCTGGAACAGTGGATCCAGGAAGCAAGGCAGATGCAGAATGCCCCAGAACTGAGTAAGTACTCCTTCCACTACATAGTTAATAATTGCCTAGTTTGTGTATACTATGGATAGGTATGGTTAAATATCACTGTACTTCTCTGACAGCTACAGATGAGCGTGCTGTGAACCAGCAAGCCTATGATGCTAGGCTGCAAAGGATGCATCGCGAGGCAGGTTAGTAAATAGCCTGCATTTACTGTCATAAGAAATAAATCTAAGAGCCTCAGAAAGTGTTGTACCAGTATACAGATTTGTGTAATATGCTGCGAAGAAAGGTGTAACCTCTGCATTGCTTCTGTTTACTCTGCAGTCATATGTTGTTGTACTGTTGCAGTTATTAAATAGTACTGTTGTAGTAAGCAGTGTTACCCACACTGTGGTATGCAGATAAAATGTGTATGCAGTGCTGTATAACAATGTTGGAAGTGCAAACAGGTCAGTCATATTAGACTAAATACATTGCAAATCCTCACAACAATTGCCTGATAGCATAGTGTCCAGTGATCTTAACTGTAATGCTTTTGTCACACACAGCAGGGCTATGAATCTCAGGAGCTCCAGTGAGTTGTATGCATAATCATTCCACACAACTGCACACAGTTTGTTAGAATGTTCAGAGAGAAAGCTGTATGCATATATACACTTAACAACTGTACAGATTATGCTAGAATGCTCAGCTAGAATGCTCAAATAGAAATTGGTATGCATATCCATACCCCTTAACTGTTCCAATCTGCCCAGTATGTCCTGATAAATGGCCCACATCACCTGCCTTTTGCCCTGTTCCACTGACAAATTAGTGTGATGATCCAAGAAATGTAGGCAGCTGTAAATGACATATAACTGATAGTCAGACTTGCACATAGTCAGAGAATGTACATGCAAACATACCTGTCATCCCAGCATCTCACCTAAAGTGTATGACAGCAGTCAGCAGTCTCAAAACATGTTGCATTACACCTGCATCTTGTCAAGCCTGTATGTAAGACTCAGGTACCCTACATATTAATCTGCAAACATACCATTGTACAATATAATGCCATTGGGTAGTGTAATAATACATGTAAGGGACAGACCACTGCAGTGACTATGAATGTTTTGAAAACTAAAATGTTTATAAGTTGTTAATTGAACTCTCTCTCTCACCCCTACCATATGTGCAAAGATAACTGATTTACACAACTCATTTGGTATGTCTACACTCCTAACCTTTGTTGGGACATATGTCCCATTGGTTTATAAATATTCACATCTGTTACTATGCATGTGCCATGTTAAAATACTCCCATATTGGTGTCCTGTTACCATCAATGAAACCTGCATGTTGTTGTAATGGCCACTGTTTACCCATATATGCATGTGTTCTGCCTGCTCTGCAATTTTTTTATCTGGTGCCCTGGGTAATGGGAATACCTATGCATGCTGTTATAACTAACCGTGAAAGCTACTGACTATTACTAACCCATATCTGCCTTAAACATGCTACAGCATAGCTCGTATGGGAAGGCCAGTGCCAGCGGACCCACCTGTCCCACCTCGGCTGGCCATGGCACCGGGCACCAGCACATCTGGGACCCAGCCTGGGACCTCCTCATCCATTGGCCTTGCAACACCTTTGGGTGGAACCGCTGCAGGGGATGGGGCTTGGCCTCTCCTGGAAGCGGGAGTGGACAGGAACCTGTCACCTGTGGTACATTCCGGGCCGTGGTGCGTAGGGAGCTTGACAGGGAGATTTGAGACCGACTATGCCAGCTTGAGGGCTGAGTGGTGCAACTAGAGGGTGAGCCTGGCCATCCTACACAGCCCCCAGCACAGCCACCTTCTGGGCTGTGAAGGTGCAGTTGTGACTGCCCATGGGTGGGGACCTCAGTCTCACTGTATCCATTTGTGGACTCATGGGCTTGCGACTTCCAAACACCTCTCCCCATCAAAGGTGTCCCCCTCACATGTGTCATATACCACGCCTGTATGCATCTTGTTTGTCTTGTCTGTCATCCTACCCAACCTATCCTCCCTGATCATACTTACTCTCCTTCCATAACATCCCACTCTCACCTAAAAGTAAAAGAAAAAAAGTGCAATCTGTTCCCGCAAAAAAAGCACACCCCATACATAGCTGTCCATGTTGCACACGTGTCTAATTGGCATCACAACATACTATTGTTGTCCTCACCCCTCTCTCAGGGTTGTGAGTGTCCAAATGTACCACCAAATTTATTGCATATGCACAGCCATTGCTGTAGAAGAAATGGACAACTATGGAACTTCCCTACACCCTTCCTGCTCATCCCTAGCAACCTTGCCTACTGTCTTTCCCTCTTTGTGCCCCTTTTTCACCACTTTCCTATCACCCTTTTTTCTTTTCTTTTAAAGAAATTAGTGCGGGGGTAAGCAGGAGTAAGCACTTTTAAGCAGTAGTGAGCGGGTTACAGCCTGTTTGTACGGGGGTAAGCACTGCCTACACAGATTAAGCAATCAAGAAGGTAACTGAGTGGAAGGAACTGTAACCAAAAGTAACCACTGCTTACCGTCACACAAACCCACGCACACCCGCTCACAACTGCTTAAAAGTGCCTTAATCACTCCATATCCAATGGCCCTTGTTCTGCCCAGCAACAAAATAAATGGTATCCACAAAGCTTAAAACCAGAACCCTGCACACCACAGCCAATGTGATTTACCACTAAGCCCTAGCAGATATACAGAAATTGGATGTTATCACAAACATAGCATTCAGCACAGTTATTCAACAGTATATGTAATGTATTCCATTATGTAGATGCATGTGTGTGTTTATGTCCAGATGTATATACATACATAGATATAGATATATATAGATATATCAAGAACATACCATGTGACAACAAAGCAGTAAAAAAGAATGAAAAGGGAAACACCAGCAACTCCTGTATTATGTAGTGGTGTTGTCCTATGTAATATCAAGACTCCCTCAGACAGACATGTGTCATTAATACACGCAAACATTTGTACATTGCCCAAATACATTACTTTGAGCATTTCATTTACATTAACAAAAAAGTTCCTCTCCAATTATTATGTGAGAACAGTACTCTTGCAAGGTGCTGTGTGCAACATCATTATCATTAAAAAATTAAATGGGGTAATCATAGAGGGACCGGTAGTGTCATGTGTACAATGGGGTCATCTGCATCACTTGTACCTGGAACCTTTAGGAGTCATGTGCATACCAGGATCCTGTGCCTGAAAGAGGGGAGAGGACAACAGTAGTATGTTGTGATGCAAATTAAAAAGGTTACATGTGCCCAGTGGACACGTGTGTGAAATGGACAGCTATGTATGGGCCAAAAGTTGTTCTGGGAACAGATTGGCCTTTTGTTTCTGTGTTCGTAAGGTGAGTGTGGGATGTTGGGGAAGAAAGTAGGTATGCTCGTGGAGGATAGGTTGGGTAGGATGACAGACAAGACAGCATACAGGGGCAGTATATGCCACATGTGGGGGGGATGCACCTTGGATGGGGAGGGGTGTTTGGCAATTACAAGCCCATGAGCCCCCAAATGGAAACAGTGGGATGGAGGTCCCCACCCATGGGCAGCCAGCACTGCACCTTCACAGCTGCAAAAGTGGCTGTGCTAGCAGCTGTCTAGGAGGGGCAGGCTCACCCTCTAAATGTGACACTCTGCCCTTGAGCTGGCGTAACTGGCCTCAAAACCCTTATTGAGCCCCCTACGCACCACGGCCTGGACTAAACGATGGCTGACAAGTTCCTGTCTGGACCTTCTCCCAGGGGGGCAAGCCCCATCCTCAGTGGTGGTTCCACCAGAAGGTGGTGTAGAGCCAACAGAGGTGGAGGTCCAAGACTGGGCCCCATATGTGCTGGTCCCCAGTGCGATGGCCAGTGGAAGTGGGACAGGTGGTTCCACCAGGACCTCCAATCCCATACAGTCTATGGTGTTGCAGTTTTAACACAGATAAGGCTTAGTAATAGTCAACAGCATTCAGGATTACTTATAACAGCATGCATAGATATTACCATCAACCCAAGACAACAGATGTCATACATTTGCAGAGGGAGCACAACACATGCATACATACTGCATGACATCTGTCCAAAGCATAGATGACTTGTGACTGCAGCTATGAACAGTGGCTCAGTATTGGCATGTCACTGTGATAACCTCAGACAGTGACTGTCATACCACTGTTTCATGTGACGTATGTCCAATAAGGGATGCAATGGCAGTAACTCTCATCGCTGTCACCATGTACTGACTGCAATCCTCACACTATGCTTCTGCAGTTCACAGATGTGTTTTCTGTGAGTAGCACAAGGAACAAATGGTTCCATACACTGACCAGTTCACAGATGATCCTACAGATGGGGATTTCCTCACAAACAGAACACTGTCTTGTCAGTTATTAAAACATGCAGACTAGCCGTTACCACACACAACTTGTTAAATTGGCAGTAGTATGAATGAAGTATAGCTACACTTACATGCTGTAGTCATGTCTGGCACATCACCCTCCTGTCTTTAGGCTATTTTCCACTGTGTATGTCATTTGAGGAATATCCAGATTTCACCTGTGATTCTGTTTACCAAACACCAGATCTTGGTTCCACTCACAGCGACTGTCATGGACAAACACCAACACGATGTTCCTAGATATTGTACTGTGTTTCCATGCAATTGGCTATGGAAATGTCACCACAGCTGTTCCACATGCAATCAGCTAGAGGAGGACTGCAATAGGTGCAGAGGCTATTACCTGATCATGACCATCACTTACAAAATACAAGCTGCTGCTGAGCAGGTGTACATCTCCACATCCACCAGACAGTGTGTGTGAGGGACAGACAGAGGCTGAGTACATCAGAGAAGGGCTGGGAGACTAAAACCTAAGCATCGTCTGTCACAAACCTACCGGTACAGGGGTTCAAGCCCCTGACTGACTAGCCATTACTATTACAAGTGCATGCAGTTACTCCATGTGTCGCATAGCTGACATGTTGGTGTGCTGTAAGAACATATATGTGTGCTGGTGAGCGACATCTGTAACAGAGATATAGTAGATATACATTAGGTGTAGCACACATGGCTGTCCACATGAACAGATGTCATTGTCAACACAATCACACTCTCTAAGGGACTCAGACACATTGGCACACTTTGGCAGGCTCACAAATACACTTCCTAACTACTTAGTTTGCCACACTACAGTAATGCACAGGTACTACATGCACCACAGGGGATATCCTGAGGTTCTATGGGCTAGGGCATGTGAATGTGTCTGACATCAGTCAGTATGCCAATGGGAGTTATAGTGGGTGTGACTGTGGTTGGGAACATCATACCCCACACGCAGACACAAGGTGCCAGTACTGACATGCATGTGTGCATTGCTTCATGGGTGTGTAGTGGTTGGCTGTGCAAGATGGCTGGTTAAGGCTGGGTGAGGGGGTAATCCTTGGCATCAGGCCACGAGACAATGGTCTGCAGGGTGGTTTAGGGGTGTAGTGTTTGCAATGTCCCACACAGATGGGTATTGCATTAACTGTCCTGTCATCCTGGTTACCATTGTGTGTGGCCATTGCGTTGCAATGCATGCCATGTCTGTGTTTGATAGTCCTTGACATGGACATTGCCTGGGATGTGCACATCCCACATTAATGTACAGTGACATGTTTAAGTTTACCTGGTTTGCCTGGCACATGTTGTGTACACAGACTGTTATCATATGTGCCAATCCTGGCCTGGTGTGGCAGGACCTGCTAATAGACAGCAGGTTGACCCTGCACCTGCATTTATAGCATGATACAGGTATTCCCTGGTGTCAGTGGCATCTATTCATATAGGCCATGTGTGTAAGGCATTGTATGTCCTTTGTAGATCACATTTGATGGCACCACATATGTTGCAGGCGTCCAGTATGGAATATAGGGAAGGTGCATTGTCCGCAATCATGTGTCTATTGTACTGGTGGACAGGGTGCTATGCCCTCTGCAGCCCACTGCATTCACACCATGCCTACTTTCTGTTAACAATGTGCAGGGTACTAGCAACATAGCGGAATTTTCTAGGCAAGTGTGTTTGTGTATGACACATGGGTTCAGACCGTATTCTGGGTAATAGTAGGGTTGCTTACTTTGTTCACCAGGTCTTTTGCCAGATGTAGGGGTATGGCTTGCCAACACAGTCTCTTGGCTGATTGAAATCTGTAATCCTCGTGAGTTGGACATTGTGACATATAATATGGCCACCATATAAGAAAACTACAAATCCCACTCCTCAACATGTCCAGTGGTTAGAAACTCACAGCCACCTCCACACAGGCTCTGACTGTCAAAACACACACGCACACACGCACACACACCTGCCTTGTCTTGGAATAGAACTCCTACTTAACTAGTTTATCACACTACAGTATTACGGAGTTACAGAGATTACTGGGCTACCCTATCCCCAAAGGTGTATTACACAAGGAATGACATCAGCAGGGTTACCAAAGTAGGGCATTTCAAATTTCCTGCAAGTGAGTAGCCCAAAATGCATTGCTCACAAAACAGACAGTAAGACACACACAACTGACAT
This sequence comes from Protopterus annectens, assembly GCF_019279795.1. Classification (NCBI taxonomy): domain Eukaryota; kingdom Metazoa; phylum Chordata; order Ceratodontiformes; family Protopteridae; genus Protopterus; species Protopterus annectens. Next base: position 238,342,414 of record NC_056727.1, read on the forward strand.
GTGTGGGTATAGAACCCAGGACCAAGATCTATATCACACTACTGCATGGGGATGTTATAGGATGCACCACAAGGATTACTAGGGAACTTGCTCCCCCAAGATGTATTTGACAAGGAATGACATCAGCAGGATCACCAACATAGGGCATTGTAAATGTCCTGTGAGTGAGTAGGCTACAATGCATTTCTCCCTACAAAGACATTGAAACACACAGAAAACATACATAACTGCCATGGCTGTGGATGGAACCCTACCACAGTTCTAAATCACACTCCAGCAGTACACAGTTACCTGAGACACTAAAGAGATTACTGGGTTACAGCAGTCCCAGAGGTGTATTTCTTGGTGGGTGACATCAGCACCCTTGCCAAAGTTGAGTATGTGAATTGTAAGGAGTGTGCATACTCTAAAAAGCATTGTTCCTTTCTCAGGCAGACAGAGATACACACAGTTGACAAGCCTGGGATTAGAACACCTTTCAAACTAGTTTATTATACTACAGCATTATGCAGTTACAGAACATACTACAGACATTACTGGGTTACAGCACTCCCAGAGGTGTATTTCTAGGTAGTTGACATCAGCACCCCTTGCCAAAGTTGAATATGTGAATTGTAAGGAGTGTGCATATTCTAAAAAGCATTGCTCCTTTTTCAGGCAAATAGGCACACACACACACAGATGGCAAGTCTGGGATTAGAACACCTACCAAACTAGTTTACCACACTACACTATTATGCAGTTACAGGACACACTACAGAGATTACTGGATGACAGCATTCCCAGAGGTGTATTCCTAGGTGGGTGACATCAGCAGGATTACCAAAGAAGGGCATTTTAAGTATACTGCGAGTTGTACATGTCTTTTACCTGTGTGTACCCACTGCTTACTGTTGCAAAAACACATTTACCTCCACTTACAACTGCCTTATTTAGTCCTAAATGACATTATCAACAACCCTTACAGGTCTTGAGCCCTGGACAATGCATAACAAGGTCACTGGACTTATCACTAAGCCATCTCAGTTGTATACGTTTCATGGTTTTTATAATACACATTTTACTACAGGTATTCCACAGTACTGAAATCAAATGGGACAGTCACTTTCTGTCCATATGTACAGTACCCTTGAATGTACTGTACTCTGTGAAACAACATAGACAAGTCTACATATGTACAACTTTTATAACTAAATACTAAATACTTATTGCACTTACGGGAAGTGTACACCCACACAACACACACACACACACACACATATATATATATATATATATATATATATATATATATATATATATATATATATATATATATATATATATATATATATATATGCATATACACTGACACAGCTATAGCCATATATATAAACATGTCTGAACACCCTTTGTGACACAGAAGGGTTCCAAAGGAATTGACGTGTACACAAAACAGAGGCAACTCTTGTTTTATAACATTTAAATCTTAATCAGTTCACCAGAGAAGGGATAGTTGTTGTGTATGTGGAGTTTGGGGTGGGGAATGATGGCTAAGGAAATATACCCTGGGGATTGTGGAGTTTGGGTGGGGGAATGATGGGTATGGACATACACCCCGGGGACCACATCTGTGTCACTGCTCGACAGTGGCACAGGAAAATAACATACTCAACACTAGTCATTCTTGACTGTCTGTTCTTTTCTATTCCTAACTGTGTAATAATTTGTTGACTCCACTCACCACAGATGACTACCATGGTGTGCAGCATGTTAAAAGACATAACACATGTGTATGCCTGGCTACAGGGTAGTCACACACACACAAACATGCACACTTGCCAGTATTGTGCTTACAAGTCTTGCCTATGTAAAGGTAACTAGTAGAATGGTATGCAGTTGGGGTATGTGCCACAGAACCCATACAATTACACTTACTCTGATTCTGCTTCTGAGCTGGTTGACATCACAGGACTGATTACTTACAGTGGGGAGTGGGGAAATGGGTGGTTTAACAGATGACAAGGATAAAGGCCAGTGCAAAAGGTGGTTTCTCTTTGGAAAGCAGTAAAACCCACTGTTACAACAGGATGCAGACACAAACACACACACACACACACACACACACACACACACACACACACACACACACAATTGCTAGTGGTGGGATCAGAACTCCTGCCTATCTACAAATCACTATTACAGTACTACGCAGTTACGAGATGCGACACAAATATTACACATTTCAAGGCAGTCAGAATGCCCTTCTAAGATTGAAGACATCAACAGGAATACTAACAGTTAAGATATACATATATGTAAACCTGTGTGTTTAAAGTAGGAGTCCATTACAACCTGTATGCACAAACAAGACACATCATCTGCAGGTAAGACATAGGTAGGCCTGAGAGGTATAGTTGTAGCATAACAAGCCCTGGAGTATGTCCATCTCTGGAATGGACAACTACTATCACTATACAGGGTTACAGTGGTCATGCTCATACACATAGAATCACAGGAGTTGTTTGGATGCATTGACTCCAATTACACAAGGTCACAGTGGACATGCTCATACACTTAGTAGCACAGGGCCATTTGGGATGCACTATGACTACAAATACACAAGATTATACTGGGCATGCTCATACACTTAGAAACAAAGGGTTTGTTTGGATGCACTGATTCAAATTACACAAGGTGGCAGTGGGTACACTCATACACTTAGTAGCACATGGCTGTTTGGGATGCACTCCGATTCTAACCAGAGAAGACCACAGTGTGCATGCTTATACACTTAGATGTACAGAACACATTGTAATGGGCTCCTATTGTAAACACACAGGTTTACAGATATGTACATCTTAAAGGTCAGTATATATGCACATCATACAGGCTTACTACCAGATACCTGTATGTGGCCCGTAAATGATATATCTGAGTCTGTGCTGTGTGATACACATGCATACATGTACATGAAGTACTGCCATATATATGTGAAGTATACACAATCATGCATGTGTGGAAGTGACAGAAAATAGGTTAACTGGGTCACACAGGTGGATGCTAACTACAGCATGTGTCACACACATTGCTGCCCTGAAAGGCATACATTGATATCAGGTTGTGGACAGTGGCATTATACTTGGAACAGTGGCATGTGGAAGCATAATATGTGAGCCCCATTGACTAATGGTACTGAGGTGCAGGTGTCAAGATGATCTCTCCCGCCTGTGTTAGTAGTTGTCATTATTAGCAGGACCGCTCCACTAAGCATATCTGACATTGATCATCTACACAATGTCTGCTGCTGTCTGTTACCTTAGATGTAGCATTTGATACCAAGCACAATGCTGCCACTCGCAATGATGTCATGGTACGAGTGGCAACTGCTTGACCAAAACAATGAGCCAATGTCCTGTTGTAATTATGATGTTGTCCAGTGTCTGTCATTCCGGGATGTCATGATTAAAAGAAGACAACCCTTTGTCAAAGAGCACATGCATCCATGATTCAAGGGAGTGTGGATAATACCTAGGTCGCATTTACCCATATAGTGGCATTCCAAGGCAAAACTCCTAAACACAAAAGTATCTTTTTGGATGCTGTATAGGTGAATGCTTTCATGTCGTGACAGACTCATGATGTTCAATGCATGTTATGTGGTGGTTTGATGTCATGCCTACACAAACTGTGCACAGGCCTGTATGATGTTTAGTGCTTCACATCTGCAATATCTCCATTACACAAAGGCCATAGTTGTATTGTGTCGAGCCAACGTACAACAGGGTGTACACACATGTACATCACTTATACTGTGTGTGTTGCTTCATATCTCCATAAATGCAGTATGCATCCAGGTTACATCTTTGGTAATATTGTGAGGGTCAGGTATATAGGACGTCACGGTATAATCCCAGTCAGGATGCTTTTGAGTCAGATATTAGGGATTTATGTGAGAGGTTTAATAGCAGGGAATATCAGACATCTGACATGGAGAGAGCATTGGCAGACCTCATTAATTTGAGGGAACAAGCTGCTGCACCCTTTTTCTCTGAAACTGCAGTGGACCATGATGGTCCCTCCCAGGGTGTTCTGGCAGGGAGTAGAATCCATGGTTTCACAGTGCCCTTATATTATACTTAGGATGTAGGTAGGTTGAAGGATGTGATTAGATCACACCGGGGTGTGTTAACACTGGACCCGAATGTGAGGGAAATTGTGGGTGCTGCCCCAGGTTTTGTCTATAAGAATAGAACGAATCTAAAGAAATTGCTGTGTTATCCTGTTATGGATGGTTTAGGTGATAGGGTTGCTGGTACTGTACCCTGTGGTAGTTGCAACTATTGTTCCATAGACTCTGATGTCCATTTCTATCACCCTGTCTATGGCACTAACCATGAAGTTAGAGTTCATGCAAACTGTGAATCTACACATGTTGTTTATTTGGCCTCCGGTGGAGCCTGTGCTGTGTTTTATGTAGGCAAGACAGACAGGAGGCTGAGGGACAGAATAAGGGAACATCTCTACCAGATCAGGATTCATTTCACTGTTAATGCTCTGTCCAAACATGTCTTGTCTAATGATTCCACACATCTTTTTCATTTTAAAGTACTAGATCTTACACACACTAGTTTTTTTTTGGGGGGGGTGTAAGGGGTAGAACTGAGAGTATTGAAGCTAAATGGATTGTTAGACTTAGAGCAGATGTTTTTCCTGGACTGAATGAGAAAGTACCATTGAGACCTTTCCTGAAGTCCAGGAGATTGAAGTGATATGTATGACTGTGCTTTTTACATATATTATGACACCATTTTTATGAGAGCATTTTTATGAGAGGATTTATTGTTAGTGTTGTGCAATTAGTATGAATTTATGTAGTTTTGTGTTTTTATACATCTCTATTCATGTTTTATGAGTGGTATAAGTGTTTTTATTTTACTATGGTTAATGTATTTTAGAGTAAGCACTTTGTTTATGTTGTATACCATGATAGTTGTACTGTGCCTTTAATGGTTTATCTGTTTTTGGTGCCTTTTTTGCCTTATAAGGGTGTACAAGAGGGGGGGTTATTTTGGTCTGAAGAAGCCTATCCAGGTGAAAGCGCTTACCACGTCTCCTGTTTGTATCACAATAAATCCGAATTTTAAAGTTCATGAAGCAGCGTTTTTTTCAGCTTTGTTTCCTGCATTTTGGTTAGTGCTGTGTTTACTGCCTGCATTACTACTGTGCCTTTTATGTTAGTTTATGTGCTTGGACTGAGTTTGGCACAGGTAGCATTAGTCCTGTGGGGAGTGATATTTCTTGAACTTATTTTTACATATTGCTGTTTTCACCCCCCTGGGAACATGGCAGGTTTTGCTGAGCAACAAGTGGAATTGCCTTATGTACCAGAACTAGGTACTCCTACGAACATTGATTGTTTCTCTGTATGTGCATCAGGTACTTTGAATCCCTTGATGTTGTTTGAAGGAGTCGGAGAGGAGGGTGTTGTGATCTCTGCTGAGCCATTTGATAGGGTCGAGTTCGAGCAACAGTTGTGAGAATGGAGGCTGATTTTATGAAGTTGAAATGACTACAGACCCAATGGCAGCATTTTGAAGTTTGCATCAAGAGGAGAATTGTACCGAGGGGATTAAGAGTACTGAAGATGCCCACCACAGGTAATTCATACCCGGACTTGCTCTACAAGTGGCAGCAGGCTAACATAGAGGTAAGCCTAAAGTATATGTCACTTTTGAATGAATTCTTCCTACCGGAAGAATCTGAGTTGAGAAAGTATTAGAGAACAACAGAAGGAGCTGTATTGTCATTTTCCGGCTGATGTTGTTGATAGGCTTATTGATCCTACACTGGATACTGTGCAGTTATATGAGAAGTGCTTACTGGCACAAAAACAGCACAAGGTCAAGAGGGACATAGATGACTTTAGGTTAGGCCAGGTTTCTCTTGGCCGAGGACATACAGTAATGTGCATGAACCTAATGCCGCTGTTTCTACTCAATGGACTGATGCACCTAAAGGACAAATTCACGATACTAATGTGGATGTTAATATGCCTAAGAGTGTAACTGTTGTTAAAACAAGTATGAGTGATGGCTCTAGTGATGTATTTTCTATGAGTAATGTGCCCCAGGGTTCGAATGTCCTTGATAGGGCTTTTTCTAATGCAGTTGTTTCTGCTGAGTCGGAGCTTGAGGTTTCGACTGTAGTGGGAGTGGGTTCTAATGCTGCCCCCCCCCCAGAGGGCCAATCTGTCATTAGTACTAACCTGTTGTGGTGTGTGGCTCAAATAAATTCGAATCTGGAACCGGTGGTTAGAAGGAAAGATTCCAATCATACTATGCATGCTGCACATAGTTCTAGTCATGACCATGTTGGCTCGGCGATTGTCAATCGCCCTTTCCCCATCAATGTAGTTCACAGAGGAGGGGGGAGATCGAGATCTATGAGCAGGGGCAGGACAAAGAGGAAGTTGTCAGCAGATGCCCAGGTGAACCAAAACCTCAAGAAAATGTGGGAGAAAACTGGGAGACGTTAGTGCATAACATTTCCCCCGCCCACTCATGTCAGATGAGTTAGGGGTACTATCAAAGGGATTGACTTTTATACCTAGTTGTGACAGTAATTATGTTGATACCCTAGTACAGTTTAAGTTATTTATTAGGAATCTGTGCCTTAAATTGGAGTTAAAGGATACAATACAGGTGTTAGATGGGAAATCATTTAAGAAGCCTAGTGTGTAAATGCCAATGGTACCACCGTTAGTAGCTGCCTTCAGTAAACTAGTTGACAATGATCTGTATGACATAGAAAAGAGAGTGGGTAAGTCTAGTAAATGAAAGGGCAATTTAACTTATTCACAGAAGAGAGCCCTACAACAACTGAGGAGTGATCCCTCCCTTGTCATTAGACCTGCTGACAAGGGGGGATGCCCTGGTAGTTATGGACTCTGAGTTCTATGATGAGGCAATGAGGTCTATGTTATCAGACCAAAGGTTTTACAGTTTGGTGGAACATAAGATGGTGGATATAGATGTCCATAGAATACAGATGGTTTTGGATGATTTGATTAAGACCAATGTTATTACGAATGAGTTGTATGAATATTTGTTTGTTAGTGATCCCCTCCTGCCAGTGACACAGAGTCTTCCTAAGATCCATAAGGACAGTATGTGTCCACCCATGAGGCCCATTGTTGTGGGCAGGGGTGGATCACGGAACCATTTTCATTGTATGTGGAGAGGTTCCTGTGCTCAGTGGTTAATGCAAATGTTTATATTTTAAGGGACACGAAACAGTTTCTGTTGGATTTGTATCAGTCTGTGAGATCTGTCCCTGTTGATCTCCCATATTACTTAGTCATGATGGATGTTCAGTCCCTATTCACTGTGATACCAAACAGAGATGGGGTGCAGTTGGTGTCTGATTACTTGAAGGACAAATCTGGATTAGGTAGTGATGCAATGGATCTGTTAGCTTTGTTTTTGGAAGTTGTGTTAGAGAACATTTTTTGTTTTGGCTCTCAGTGCTATTTACAGATGGATGGCGTGGCTATGAGCACTTCTTGTGTCAATAGCTATGCCAACCTCTTTATGGCTGCATGGGAGACAAAGTTCTTGTTTGGTATAGATGATTTTTTGAGGAATGTGATGTTTTAAAGGCATTTTGTAGATGATGTGTTTTTCATTTGGAAGGGCAGAAAAGATGAGTTATCTCTCTTCTTGGAGAGAGTTAATGGTCTAATGCAATATCTGAAATTTACCCATGAGGTTTCTGAGAATTGGATTTCCTTTTTGAATATCTATGTTTAGAGATTGGAAACTGGTCTATTGAAGGCAGGAGTGTAAAGAAAGGAATGTCAATGCAATTCCTATCTCCATAGACGCAGTATGCATCCAGGTTACATCTTTGGTAATATTGTGAGGGGTCAGGTATATAGGACGTCACGGTATAATCCCAGTCAGGATGGTTTTGAGGCAGATGTTAGGGATTTATGTGAGAGGTTTAAGAGCAGGGAATATCAGACATCTGATATGGAGAGAGGATTGGCAGACCTAATTAATTTGAGGGAACAAGCTGCTGCACCCTTTTTCTCTGAAACTGCAGTGGACCATGATGGTCCCTCCCAGGGTGTTCTGGCAGGGAGTAGAATCCATGGTTTCACAGTGCCCTTATATTTTACTAAGGATGTAGGTAGGCTGAAGGATGTGATTAGATCACACTGGGGTGTGTTAACACTGGATCCGAATGTGAGGGAAATTGTGGCTGCTGCCCCAGGTTTTGTCTATAAGAATAGATCGAATCTAAAGAAATTGCTGTGTTATCCTGTTATGGATGGTGGAGGTGATAGGTTTGCTGGCACTGTACCCTGTGGTAGTTGCAACTATTGTTGTTCCATAGACACTGATGTCCATTTTTATCACCCTGTCTATGGCACTAACCATGAAGTTAGAGTTCATGCAAACTGTGAATCTACACATGTTGTTTATTTGGCCTCCTGTGGAGCCTGTGCTGCATTTTATGTAGGCAAGATGGACAGGAGGCTGAGGGACAGAATAAGGGAACATCTCTACCAGATCAGGATTTATTCCACTGTCAATGCTCTGTCCAAACATGTCTTGTCTAATGATTCCACACATCTTTTTCATTTTAAAGTACTTTATCTTACACACACTAGTTTTGGGGGGGGGGTGTAAGGGGTAGAACTGAGAGTATTGAACCTAAATGGATTGTTAGACTTAGAGCAGATGTTTTTCCTGGACTGAATGAGAAAGTACCATTGAGATCTTTCCTGAAGTCCAGGAGATTGAAGTGATATGTATGACTGTGCTTTTTACATATATTATGACAGCATTTTTATGAGAGCATTTTTATGAGAGAATTTATTGTTAGTGTTGTGCAATTAGTATGAATTTATGTTTTTTATTTGTTTTTATACATCTCTATTCATGTTTTATGAGTGGTATAGGTGTTTTTATTTTAGTATGGTTAATGTATTTTAGAGTAAGCACTTTGTTTATATTGTATACCATGATAGTTGTACTGTGCCTTTAATAGTTTACTTTTTAGGTGCCTTTTTTGCCTTATAAGGGTGTACAAGAGGGGGGGGGTTCTTTTGGTCTGAAGAAGCCTATCCAGGTGAAAGCGCTTACAACGTCTCCTGTTTGTATCACAATAAATCCAAATTTTAAAGTTCATGAAGCAGCGGTTTTTACAGCTTTGTTTCCTGCATTTTGGTTAGTGCTGTGCTTACTGCCTGCATCGCTAATGTGCCTTTTATGTTAGTTTATGTGCTTGGACTGAGTTTGGCACAGGTAGCGTTAGTCCTGTGGGGAGTGATATTTCTTGGACTTATGTTTTGTCCGATTGTTGTGATAGGCATCTATTTCACATGTCAGTGTTGTCCCATATGACAAACACCCATAGACGACATATGCTCCACTGAGTACAGGGTTATGCACGCATATGCTCTCTGTATAGTACTGTTTGTATTCCCCACATGTGTAATGCTGATCTGTAGTACATGTCCCTACAGTGAACCACACCTCCACCATTGTATTCACAGCTGTCCACACATCTAGCAATGACAGTTTGTAAGGTTTAGTGTAGGTGTTTTATATAGTCTTCAATTATTCCACATGGGTAACCTCTGTGATGCATTGCAGGTCTGACCTGTATATATTAACAGGGCCACCATACATTATGTATACATGTGTTAAATGGCCACATGGCAGATAGCATTCAATTAATTTGATCTGTGCATTATCAAGCCTGATAAATAATAACAATCTCACCTGCAATAGACTGCTGTCACTGCGAAACACCAGAGGTACCTAAATAGGAGTATCACAGCAGTAAGATCCTTATCCACACCTGTGTGATAGCTACAGGGTGCAATGTTCATGTTAGCACATAGCCAGTACAATAGACTATACTATGGAGTATGCACATCTGTGCATACATAGAGTAGCAAACTATAGTATATGGCATGTGTGCATACATGCCTTGCATATGATGTTACATTACATATTGTACAGTAACATATGTAACTATATGAAATACAATTGTGTTGTATGTGCAGTAGTGACTTACCAGGCAACTCCAGGCTCAGTGGATGTGAGACACCCACCTCCACAATACCAACTAAAGCTTGTGGATGGAGTTCTGCAGGTGTCCCCAGGTTGGCCAGTAGCTCCTCGGTACGTGTGAGTGGGGGCTGGGTGAGTGGCCCCTACCTGTTGCACCTTGTTCCATGACGATTGCATTTGCACGCTGTTTCACCAATCGGCACACCTACTGATAGGTGTGATTGTGGACGCCAACATCATTTACCCTCCTGCACAGTTCCTCTCACTGGGCATCCCGCTGCTGTGCATCCTGTGGCATATGGCTGAAGAGAGTTACATGGTTGTCAAGGAGTATGGAATGATAACCTCATCCTCCAAGCAGTTGTATGGTGGCAGCCTGGCAAGCAGCATACCTGAAAGACATAATGATGGAGACAGGTCACAGTAACTCACAGAGAAGTACAGAAGTACAGCTGGACATACATGCATAGCACATTTATTAAGATTACAAATATGTCTTTGCAAATCTACATGACACTAACACCACTGACATGTTTAACTCACACACATTTGACACGTACTGGTGATTTGATGTTATCACCATATATGTGTGTGTCAAGTGATGACATTGCTCATACTCCATGTGGATGTTGTCTTGATGTGGGCATGTCTGTGTTCCTGTACTGGTTTCTTTACCTATCAGCACATGCCTGGATGTGTTCACAATAATGCAATAGACCTTAATGATGTGTATATGTCACATATATAGTCATACACAGCCTTAAGAGACATGACCTGTGACCCTGCAGACTTGCTCACAGAAAGTTTTACATGTATGTGTTTTGCCATATATATCTACATGGCACTGTACAGCAGTTTAGCATCCTGCCATGTATTACCTGTGTTGCACATGTGAAACACATGGGACAATGGCTAGTTTGATTGTATTTGCAGGGTTGGATATCAACTATAGCATGTATGGTCATAGTGAACTAGTAGGCTATATGCCCTGGGCCATTTATGAGCCTAGGCTGAAAGGTTACCTAGCTGTAGCCAAACAGACAGTTAAGTTTCAGTGGCCAATTCAAGCAGTGCCAAAGAACTGATCCACAGGGTTACTGATATATATATTTGGCATGCAGTAATCACACCATGTCTCAAAGAGGGGCAATGTGCAGCTTTGCTGGACAGGGATGCATAGTATGGCAGGAGTATGTAAAATGTATGAGACAGGGATCTGTCAGGCATGTTGTGATCCTTGTACTAGAAAGGTGGATGTCCATGAAGTATGTGTTTATTTGAAATCAGGATGTGTAAGTGTAGCATTTCCAACATCTCTGGGTTGGACATGGCTTTATTCAGGGTAGGCATCATGCTACATAGTGGAGCTAGGGATTGGGAAGGCCAGTGTAGGTCATCTGAACATGGCCAATAACCCTTAAAGGAGATATGGTGATCTATTATGGGTCACTTGAGTGCTGAGTATGGCTGAACAATGATCTCTATATTCATGGATGGCACCCTGTCACGATTAGGGGTGCCACTTACGACTACCTGACTGGTGTGGTTTAGTAACTATCAAACTAAAGACTACTGTCCAGCTGCATCCCATATGCACACAGTTTCCATTATACTGACTGCTGTCTAGGTGGTTGTTCATGGGTACAGGGCTTGTAACATAGGGGATGACAATACAATACTTAGCTGTAAGACTGTGGCCATACGTCACACACCACACATCTGACCCACAAAGGCCCTTCTGTATGTTGCCCGCAGCACTCATTGAGTCAACTATTGCTCCTAGTTTATAGTCATTTGCAAACTTCAAAAGGCAGATGCCTTCTGTGTTAGTCTGTGTAGTATAGATAACAATGAGAGGGAGTACCAAGAATTAACCCTGTATTACTGTAGCTGGCACTGGTTTGATGTGCATGTATTAGTCAGACACCTTCTGTAGTGCTGGTTCTGCCAGAAGTCCAGTTGCAAACCAGTCCTGTGACATAGGAATATCCACCTAGTTTACTGAGCATAGCTGAAACACAGTATGGGTGATGGTGTCCTAAGACCTGGCAAGGTCATGATATGCTGTGTGAATCAACCTTACTGTCATCTACATCTGTACTGACTACATCAAATAAGTTGATCATGGTTTATGGCCTTACAGATCAGACTCAGCAGGGTAGTAGTGCACTATTTCCCATTATCAGTGGTGTCTCCCCTTTTGTGGGGTGTGATAACTGTTGTTGTGCACCATTCAGTGTGTACAGAGCCTGACATGAAGCTATGATTGAACATGATGTGTATGTGGAGAGCAAATTGTTCTGACATTTGTGTAGGATACACCCATGGATGTCGACAGGTACCATGTAAGCTGTATTTATGGCTTTAGAGAGTGCAACTTGTACCAGCATAGCTGTTATTACAGGGACTCTGTAGTGTACATGAATATATAAATATGTGTACCTGATGGGGGGTAGGTGAGAGTGGGTTTAGGTTGTCAAAGACCCTATCTGGATAAACAAGTGCTATTTCTTTAGGTGCAGTACTTCTCATGCCATAGTGCTGTGAAGCACGGCAGGTCTTGTTGTTGCCATTATGATTCATGACACAGCTGTGGTTGGCCTCATAATATGTGGCTGATTAGTTTCACAATAGCTTTGTGTGGTTTTATATGGTGTATCTGCATCTTAATGAGGCTGACCAGGGATCACCTCCACTCATGTGTGTTCACTCTTGCAACAGTTACTACCTTCTGTGGTACAGTTTAAGGCAGGGTACCACCAGTTTGCCTTCCTGTTTGTGTTTTGTTGAATCTTGGTTCTGTTTCAATGGCACAATCACTGCACTTATGTGAGTGCTTAAAGTGCATTTGTGTAGGATTCAGCATTTGCACATGCATTGTCCATCTGCATGGGTGCCATGACCGTCACCACTTTGCTCTTAAGAAGCATAACATTGGCTTTGGAGACTGACTATGTGTAGCATACTGTTAGCCCTGTTTGTGTGACTATGGGGATCCAGGTCATTGGGGTTGATGAAATCCAACATGCATTGAGCACAGGTGTTGGTACATGAGTCTTCCCAGTTCATAAAGGGATAGTTGAGATTAGCCATTATTATGGCTTTCTGTCTGAAAACTAATATTCCCCATTACAGCACAATATGACAGTTGGGAATTCTGAGGCATGGTGGGTGATCTATTGCAAGGTGCAATTTGTATTCCACTTTGGCATAAAGGTAGTTGTCAGCATACTGCATCTGACATTATTCAAGTGCAACTAGCATGGGGGTGTACATATCCTTCAGGATTATGGACACATTTGTGGCCCATGTGTTCCAATAAAGGATAATGGCCAAGGGGTGAGGTATGTGTTATAACATGGTCATGCAGGGGTGCTCTCTCGAGCATTGAGCCATATCTCAGTCACTGCACAGATATGTTCTCCATGTTAAGGATTGACGTAAGTGAGTCCATATTGAGTTTCTGAAATGTATCATTGAGAAGCGAGACCTGCAGTTTATTGCTTGGCTGTCCCTGTTACAGCAGTGGACTTTCACTAGAACTTTGCATGACAAAGGCACTATAGGGGAAGCATGAGCCCTAGCCAGTATCCAGATTCCCAGGGGTGACAGGTGCTGGCCCTGTCTGGTAAAGCATCATGGTCTGTCAACCATGTTATCCCAGGCAGAGAGATACTGGATACCCTGTAAATTACACCAGTACATTAGACAATTGTGGAATACAATCCCGTTGTCCCTTTACTACAGTATCATTCTGGCCAATGGCAGAATGCTAGCCAGGCCTTGGGACATATCTGCATGGGCTACAAGACCTGACAGTTCTTACATGTGTGTTTCCATGCAGTCCAGGCTACTGCATCACAGGTCCTGCCCAACAACATGGAATATGCCAGAGCCATGTGTATAGTTCACAAGATGGTCTGAGAGTATGGGTATGTGGCTAATGATGGCAGGCAGGCAGCTGACAGTATGTTTGCCCTCATATAGCTTGGTGTGTAACATAGTGCTAGAGTTTGCATTCACAAATGAGTACTGTTGGGCATGTTTCTGGCCATGTGCTCTGAGGCGTGGCACAATTATGCAAACTATGTCATACAGTTATTGTATTTTGTTGTTTGATTATTCCAGCTTGGGAGGTCTCTTGCTTGGCCAGATACTTAGAAGCCTCTGTGGATGTGTGTGATTTCTGGTGGTATGTGTGGGTGTCCTTACTGTGTTCTGGTAAGGGTATGTGTTGGTTGTGGTGATGAGATGCATGCAGCAATCCTCCTCTGAGGAGCACATCACATCCTGATAGTTGATTACAGATGATGCAAGTTTCAACAGGTCTGTATCCTTTTCTGGGTATATACTCACATATCCACCAGAACCATGAGCTCTGTTGGGCACAGACACCCACTCCCCAAACAGAGTGAAGTATTAATAGACTCTGTTGCCACTATCAACATGATCAGGATATAATCAGATAGTGTAAGCCATCACCTATGAAGCAGCTATTACACATGGGCAGCAGTCTCCTACATCTTACACTCCTACTGCAGATGTTACACTGGAGTTAAAGATGATATGCAACCTGATTCATTACCAGTACTGTGCACTACCTTACATACAGTATGTGCAAGCGGCTGTTAGGTTGGCAATGAGAGGTTAGGCTACACAAACCTGAAAGTTCAACCAGTGTGTCTCTACTCTCAATATCCACTCTATGTAGGTGTGCAAATAGCCATTTGGACCAGACTATAACAAGGGTCACTACACATTTGCATAACATGTACAGATGCACAGCTGTTATTGCTTGCAAACTATACTAGTGAGGTGGATATTACATGTCTTATGTGCATGGATAGTTACCTAGCTCTTCCAATTTTCTTTGCTAGCATGCTGCTAAACTGTCAGATGAATACAAGCCATATGTATCTTGTTACTGAGTATTGTAGTTGCCAATAGACATAACTAATGTTTGCATAACATAACAGAAATGCTATGTAAAATGGAATACAGATCTGCCTAAAATACAGTACATTACACAGTTATTGGCACAATATCCCACAATGCAAATCATATTTGCACTGTGAGCCCACTTTTGACATGTTCATCTCACTAATACACCCATACATATGTCTACTGTTACAATATATCAACATATACTATCCCCTGTTATAACACATATTTGTTGGACCAACCCTAACACTGATAGTGGCTGGAAAGAATTGGTGAATTCCAAGCCCATATATATCATCTCTTGTGGTGTATGAGGAGTTTGCCTTGTGACCTACAGCAGTACACACATAGAATACTACAAGCATTACTACTGCTCAACAATACATCACTACAAGATAGCTATTTCCACTATATGCATTGATTACACTGTAATTATTACAGAACAGACATACTAAATGTTATACATACCTTCTTAGTAATTGGAGGTGTTATTGACTGGTATATTAATCGTTTTTGGTTTGTGTTTCAATCTTCTGTTGGGTATTTTGTACTGTTCTGCAGATAGATACAGATGGTTTGAATGTGTGACATGGCATCCTTTTATAATTAGAGATCAGTAACATGTGCTATCCTGATCACCAATTGGTGTTCCAAAGTAGTTAATTACATGCACATCAGCTGTGCAGCTACTCCCTTAGCCAATACCATGGCAACAGTGGAGTATAACTGAGTACTCCTCTTGGGCGTTGTCCCTTTGCCTTACTTGTGAGGAAGACAGCCTGAAAGTGTTGTTTGAAATCTATTGCAACAGCTGTATGGAGACAAACACAAATATATTGTGTGTAATGCCTAGAAGATTTGATCTGAATGTGAGTACTGCTGTTATATTTCTGAACATTGCTACTTGTGCAGGGTTTGTCTGTACCTAGTACTTCTGCATATGTTTCAGTCTGGCCAGGATGTTTGACCAGCTCAAGGCTATATGGCTATGCATATAATGTTGGGGGGTTTACAGTGTGCTTACCAGACATCTTTAGTTTGGTGTAAATGTGTATCATACTGTGCTGATAATCAGTAATTGGTAATACTTCCTGGTGTAATTACTTTTCAACACTCTGAAACAGGATTAGTTCAAACAAACCCTGTAACATCAGCAGCTGTTCCATTGTGTAACAGCAACTATTTCACATACGGCCATGCTAGTGTGTCTCTGTCCAGGTATGTTAAGGTTTCAGCAGATGTCGTTCAATGGGAGAATAATTGGTTATGGTATGACAGCATGTATTGTTGTAATTAGTTTGGGTGTGGGGGAGATGTTGATGGGTGTACATAGCAGATGCAGGTGTGTAGGAACTGCTTTTATACATATTCTATATGTGTGTGGAGGTTCTTTCCCTACGTGAACACCTAACCCTTAGTGGACTAATACTATGGCAAGCGCAGGCTGATTCATTAAGGCACTTTTAAATGCTTCCTGTATAGCATGCAGGTATTGTTAATCCTTGAATCCTTTTGGAAATACATCGGAATGCAATAAAGTTTTGCTAAATGAAAGATGTCTGTATATTTCTGTCATGGATATTTGCAGTCATTGTAGTTGTGTTGGTGACTAACCCTATTAGGCTCATGTCCATAGAACATATTTGTAATAGTGTATTGCCATATACTCTTCATATGTTATGTTCATATTTTTTAGGGTGGCAGAATGTGTGATTGCTATGGTCCATGTTATACTCAGATTTGAACACTTCAGATGCTGTATACACACATGTATGTATGTATATATATATATATATATATATATATATATATATATATATATAGATATATATAGATAGCTATATAATATATATTATTGCATACGTTTATACGTACTTCCATAGATGTGTACATGTTTTTAACCTATCTGTATATCTACATATATGTATATCTCTATATATCGACATGTATATATGTATCTCTCTCTAGCTCTCTCTCTGTGTATGTATATATATATATATATATATATATATATATATATGTATATATATATATATATATATATATATATATATATATATATATATATATATACATGTATATATATATACATACATATTATATATATATATATATATATATATATATATATATATATATATGTATAGCATACACCTTTCATTGGGTACATGGCGGTTTGTCCTATTTAAACACAATCCTCCCTTTTGTGCTTTACCCTGTCTGAATACACAACTGGCATAGGTACATGTTAGGTAGCTTAGTGGTAGGTTATTCTGAGGATGGTGTACATGGTTGTGGGTGCTTATCCTGGAAGTGGATATTATTTTACTTCTCAGAACAGGCACTGGTAGGGAAAGTGTGATTAACGCACATTTAAGCTGATGTAAGCAGGTTTGCCCGTGGTCTGCACGATGTTAAGCAAAGGTTAAACATGTGAAGCGCTTATCCATTTAACAGTGTTTAAGCGCCGAGTACCGTCATGCAAACCGCTTACAACTGCTTAAAAGTGCTTTAATCAACCTGCATCCGACAGCCCTTATTCTGGCCCTCAAAATAAATTAACAGCCCTTGAACCCGGGACCATGAACACCACAGTCACTGACTTTACCACTGAGGCATCTGAGATATGTACAAATGTTATGGTGTTTAGAATATACATTTTACTGCGGGCATTCCTCATTACTGAAAACAAATGTGACATTCAGTTGGTGTACATATGTATGATACATGTTAATGTTCATATGTTTGTGGAATTAAGTGTTGCAATGTGACCTGACAGAGTGTATTATGGATGAGAATGGTTCTTGTTTTGTTTAATTTTTTATATTGTCCCCATACTCCATGCATACCGCTCCAGTTCACTTATTGAACATCTAACCCAGGCTCTCCTTGATGCATAATTTCATTACCCATCATTCCTCCCCCCACCTCAAACTCCACATACACAACAACCATCTCTTCTATGGTGAATTAAGTTAATATTAATAGTTATAACAGCAGAGCTGCATGTGTTTTGTGTACACTTCAATTCCTTTGGATTGCTTCTGTATCACAAAGTGTGCTCATAGATGTTTATATATATGGCTATAGATGTAACTGTACATATATATATATATATATATATATATATATGTATACACACACACACACACACACACACACACACACACACATATATATATATATATATATATATATATATATATATATATATATATATATTTCTATGTGCAGACATCATATATATATATATATATATATATATATATATATATATATATATGTGTGTGTGTGTATAGCTATATATATATATATATATATATATATATATATATATATATATATATATATATATATATATATAGTATGAATTTGCAACAGTTATACATATGTAGACTTGTATATGTTGATTCACAAACTACAGTGCATTACAATGTACTGTGCATATGTACACAAAGTGCCTGTCCCATTTGTGGTCAGCACTGCGGAATGCCTATAGTATAAGGTGTAGTCTAAAGACCATGAAACATGTATACAGCTCAGATGGCTTAGTGGTAAGTCCTATGACTATGGTGTGCATGGTCCAGGGTTCAACACCTGCAATGCTTTAAAAATGTGTTTTACTTAGAATAAGGCACATTTAAGCAGTTGTAAGCATGTTTAAAAGTGTTTGTGCGACATTAAAGCAACAGTTAATCAAACTTTAAAACTTATAACCTTTGCGCGCAAACACAGCCACATCTGCTAACTACTCAGGATATATACATTTTAGTGAAGTAACTGCAGTGTTGGTGCTGCGGTAGCATTGTTGCCTCACAGTAAGATGTTGTCCTATTCAGTTCTCAGCTAAAGTGTCTTCTGTGTGAAGACATGCGTGAATGGGTGTACCTTCGTTGAAGGTTGTGCGTCAGAGCTGGAAACTCGGCACGTAAAAATCTACTGCCAATCATTAGCGAACCGGAGTTCTGCTGTGGCTACCCCTAACCGGGAAAAAGCCGAAAGATATAACAACAACAACATCTCACTATGTGCTTACATAACATTACATTCTCTGTTGACTTTACTCTCCAGCAGACATGGGTTTATATGGGTGCGTCAAATGTTTATTATACTGAAGAATACTACCTAAATATGCAAGCTGTGGTTAAGGTATACTTTTTAACATGAAAATCATCTCTGACTTTACTGGGATTTGAACCAAGAATGCACAGATACTATGCAAATGCTGTAATCATTACACTATTAACATTAACGTTGCTTCTGTCTACTTCCTATTTAGATGATTTCTATGTGTAAGCTAGGCTAAGCAAAGGGCCGAGGCGCCCAAACCGACTGAGCTTCACTTACTCTTGAAATAAAAACATAACAAATGAAATGAAAGACTATAAATTAAATTCCTAACTACATTAGGCATAGCCCCTCACTGACACACTTCATTAGAAATCTTGATGTGTTAATGGGTAACAGAATATTCACCCCTGGGATCATGTGTCCCAGTACCATACAGCCAGGGGGTGGAGGAGCCCCTCCAGTTTTATAGCTGCAAGACCTGATGGGGAAATTGAATGGTGTTGATTTTGCCGTTAACATGCCCTCTTTAAATCACTAAGTGCCCCTATCACCCTCCACCACCCCAGTCTTCAACAGCTTCTGGGGACCCTGCCTGGAATCACTTCATTGGCTATACTTGACAGAAGCTCAGTTACTTCATCAATGGTGTGGAGAAAGCCAACACACTGTAGCTATGCTTCTAAATGCCCTTGGGCAGATAGCCTACTACCTATCTGTGAACCTCTAAAGTGCAGGCCATCACAGACAGAATATGTGAATAAACAGAGCTTTCAGATCACAAAATACAGTGAAAAATCACCATGTAGTCAGAAAACAGTTAAGTACAGCAAGAACATACTGAACACTGATACCTAAACACTCCAAAAGCCTATCTTGGAAGCTAGAAGACTTGTATAAGTTTAAGGCTTTCTATTGCTTACCAGTAGGTTACCTACAGAAAAGATGAGAAACAAGCACAGATGGGAAACATGCATGCAACAATACCATACTGGCTTGCATGTGTCAGCCCTAGGCTTTGGAATACTGGCCAAGGCTATTGGCGCCCCCATGGTGCCTTTTTTAGGCAAGTCTCAAAGGTGAATCCCACCTCCATAAAACCCACAATAGCGAAATCAATGAGGGTTATGCTACTCAATGCCAGGGCTTGTAATCACAACATGCACGCACTCACAGCACTCCTCCGTATGAACAACATAAACATCTGTGCAGTAACTGAGACCTGTTTTAAGGCTCCTGAGAGCACACCAGCACTACCGGACTACAACCCATACCACACATTTTGGCCGCAGAACATGGACTGACACAGACATGGAGGGGGTGTATCCATATTCATCAGGGATACCTACACCTCTAGGTTAGTGGGGCAGCATGATACCTCTGAGGTCATCCATGTGCAGGTAACATCAGCCACAACTGCTATGCAAACTGTGGCCTGCTACAGATCATCCTCCATGACCCAGGACCACCACTCCTTCTACCTGGAGACAGTGGAAAACATGACAGTCCTACCGAACATCCTGATATTGGTCGATGTCAACTACCCTACCATTAACTGGGAAACTTACTTGAGTACTCACTTCCAGGCCCAGCGCTTCCTGGAATTTGTCACTTCATATGCCCTGTGTCAAATGGTAAACTCCCCAACGAGAGGTGGAAACATACTAGAAGTGGTAAT
The DNA here is from genome assembly GCF_019279795.1 of Protopterus annectens. NCBI lineage: Eukaryota > Metazoa > Chordata > Ceratodontiformes > Protopteridae > Protopterus > Protopterus annectens. Next base: position 238,363,168 of record NC_056727.1, read on the forward strand.
CACCAACATGGGTGACAGTACACTGCAGCAGAGGTAAACCGGTCAATGGTTAGATCTGACCATGGACTATTCACTGATGATTTCCACACCCAACCATCTCCCCCACCCAAGAAAACCACACTGAATACCTTTCCTAAAGCTAAATTCACACTACTAAAGACAGAGGTGGGAGGTTTCACAGCCCCCATGCTAAGGGAAAACACTGCTCAAGATACAGGCAGATTTACAAATGCACTGTATAAGCACCTACAAGGATGTATGGATTGTGCCATCACTGGTAAACCAAGACTCACTCCTCCTAGACACGTCACTAGTCTGGTGGACCCCTGCAATAAACAGGCTATACAACAGAAGTAGGACAGTAGTCCAGAAAAACAGCAAAACCCAAGAAGGGCAGACATCCGTGACCAGTATACGTAAGAAACATAGGTCCCTCATGAAATCATCCAAGGCTAATATCAACAGGAAAATAGGCAGGAATTCAAAAGATAACCACAAAGCCTTATTTGGCTATGTCAAGGATCTAAGTGGTAACACACAGATTTGCACTGTACCGGTGCAATATAGCACAAAATATACTGACCCTACTGATATCGCCAACATCCTTGCAGATACATTCAGTGCAAACTTCACCCCCTAAAGAGCCCACAACAATACCCAGAAAGTACAGTATCCCAGATATCAGAGACACACAGGTGGAAATGGCCCTCTCAGATGGTAAAACACAGCATCAATGGAGGCAGATGGTGTCCCAAACTGCATCTTGCAAACACTTCAAGACAAACTAACCCCCCACCTAATTAAGCTTTTCAACCTCAGCCTCTACACAGGCTACATGCCCATATAATGGCACATAGCAACGGTTATTCCACTCCACCAAGGTGGAAACACAACTGACCATGGTAACTACCACCCCATAAGCCTGACTAGCTTGGTCTGCAAAGCTATGGAGCGCATCTTCATGGCACTCATTGACAAAGACATTGGTAACCTCCAAACACCTGACCCAACCCAGGTCAGCTTGGTTGAGTGCAGATCATGCCTACTGAACCTGCAAGACATCTTACAGACAGTCACCAAGATGTTAGATAAGGGGAGAGGTGGTTCACACATACTACCTGGACCTCGCCAAGGCTTTTGACACCATTCCCCACTCAGGTATTATTGATAACCTCACCAGCCTGTACATAAACCCATACATCACAGGATGGGTTGCCAACAGGCTTACACACAGAACCCACATGGTAAGACTAGCAGCCTCCAGGTACAACTCTTAACTAGTCACAACTGGTGTCCCACAAAACTCAGTCCTGGAACCCCAACTGTTTGGCATATACTTCTCAGTGGTACATCCAAACACAGGTGGACTACGGCAGACCATGTTTGGCAATGACTGCAACCTGGGAGCCATAACTGACAGTCCAGCTGACACAGACATCCTTCAAGGAGCCTCACAGAGACTGACACAGGGTGTCAAAGTCATGGACTCCAGCTAAGAGCCACAAACTGCATGGTCATTCCATTTTGGAAAAACTAAACACCCACATATTAACACATAAGTGGCAGCCACTTTAATACAGACGAGGTAATAGGGTATCTGGGGACTAAGGTAGATAGTGATCTCTCCTTTGACAATCATATCTCCAAAGTAGTTAGGACATCCTTCTATGTAGGCCATCTGATTACTAAAGGGTTCGCATCTAGACATACTGAGGTTATAGTGCCCCTTTACTCATCACTCATCAGTCCCATCATAGAGTATAATAACCCATTTGGGATGTACCTCAGAAGACACTTCCAAAAAAGCCAAGGGCCAAAAATACCCCCAAAAGGGGTTTTGGCCCCCAAAAAATAATCCATGCACCCGTGAAAAACCCTGTTTTGTGGCAAAATTGAAAAAATCAGAAGATTTTCTGGAACAAACCTGTCCAAAAATCCCCGGGTTTGGAATGCTCCCCTAAATTCCCTTTAAAAGGGGCCCCCCAAAACCCTTTTTGGGGAAACCTTGAAAAATAACAGAAAATCCCCAGGGAACCCTTCCTGTCCCCAGAAATTAATTAACTTTGGAAACAACATTTTTACTTATAAAGGGCCCCCAAACCCCTTTGCCAAAGAAAACCCTTTAAATGGAATAACATAATACACCCCCGGGATCCCAAATTTCTGTTCCCCGGGGACTTAATTTTCCCAAAAGGGGTGGCAAAAGTTTAAAGGGGTGGGTTTTGTTGGATTGCCAAGTAACCCCCTATAACCATGAAATTTTCAGGGATCGGTTTTGTGCCTTAATTTTTCTTTTTCAGGTGGGAAATTACCCGGGGCCAATGCAGTTTTGTGTGCAAAAGTTTTTAAGGGGTGGGGTATGGGATGCCCCGTCTGCCTATCTGGCTTTTGGGGGTTTGTGGTTGATCCTTTTCCCGTGGGGTTTGGGAAAAAATGGGGGGCCCTTAGGGCCTTACCCCTGTCCCTGTGGTGTTTTATCCCCCCCTTTGAAGGGATGGGGACATACCTTGGGTTGGGGCCTCCCGGGGCTGGGGTCCCCGGGTGGTGTGGTTTAAAATAAAAACCCCCTGTGCCCGGTTTTTGGGGCCCTTGGGAAAGGGGGGTGGGCTTTTTAGGGGCCTTTACCACGTTTCCCTGCTGCCCGCTTTTCCCCCGGTCCCTATTGGGGGTCCCCCGGGAAATACCCATAAGTGTGGGCACCCGTGTGGGAGTATGAAGGGTTCCCCCGGGTTTTCCAAACAAAACCTGATTTTAAGCCCCAAACACACCCTATTTATGGGGGTTCCCCTTTCGGTTTATGGCATTCCCCCTTCCCCGGGGTGTTTTGTGATTTCATGGGGGGGCATTCACCCCGGGCCTCTGGGATTTTCCCCCCCAGGTGGGGCCATATTTTGGGAATTTCCCCTTTTGGGGGGAAAATTTTCAGGGTGTGGAAAAGGGATCCAGGGGTTTGGGAGTCCCCCGGGTGCTTCCGGGCTCCAGAACCCCATTCCTTTTAAAGGCCCCGGGCCCCTTCACAAACCCCATTATGGGGGGGGTTCCCCCCTTTTTGGGGTTTATGAGGGGGCCCCCCGCTCCCCCAAGGGGGTTTCTTGGGTGTTGTCCCCCTGAAGTCTATTCCCCAGTACCCCTTGGGGATTTCCCTGGGGGAACATTTCTCCCCTCCTTCCTGCATTTGGGGAATTAAATTGTCTCCCCCTTGGGTGGGGGTAAACATGGCACCCCAAAAATGGTTTTAAACCCCCATGTATCCCTGGGGAGATCCCCCGGGGAAAACCCCCAATGGGCTTTGAAAAGGGCCTTTAACCCTTTTTTCTAGGCTTAAAACCCCTATTCCCCTTGGGGGATGGGTTCCCCTTTTTTTTGGGTTTTTTGGTCTGAAGGGTGGGGCCAGGTTAAAGTTGCCCGTTGGGGGGGCCCCGTTCCCCCCTTTTAAATTTTACTTTTTCCAGGGTCCCCCTTTAGGTTCCCCTGGGTCTTTCCTTTTTTTCCTCCCTCTGGTTTCCTGGTTTGGCAAAACAAAACCTTTTTTCCACACCACCTTTCAGTCCCCCTTTTTGGGGTAAAACTTTGGGAGCCCCCCTTTTTACTTTTAAAAACCCCCCTGTTTCCCAAGGTTTAAATTGTATTTGGGTACCCAATTTTGTGAGGGGTTTCCATTTTTTTTACCCTTTGTTTGCTATGGATGCTCCCATTTCCAATTTTGGGGGTGTTTTCAAATTTCCACTGCAAGGGTATCTTAAAATTTTGGGTTTTAAAAATACCCGCAAATTTGGGGTTTTGTTGGAAAATTAGCTTTCCCCCTTGTTAACTGTTCCCCTTTAAATTTACTTTTTTCCGGGACCCTTTTATTAATCAGGATGCATCCCACCGCGGGTTTTTTGTTTTGTTTTTTCCCCCCATTTTATGGTTGCCAAAATTTCCCGTACTGAAACTGCAAATTCCCCGCTTTGGGGTTCTGCCCGTGACATTTAAAAATGTTTTTCTTTTCAGTTTTTTCAATTTTTTTTTTCCTTTTTCCCATTTTTTCCCCCTTTCCCTTTTTAAAAATTTGTAATTGGTGAAAAAAATTTTGTTAATTTTTTATTTGTACTTTTTTCCTGGGTTAAATTTCCTTATTTTTTCCTATAAAACCTTTTTGGGGTTTCAGGGTCCAATTTTTTTTGCAAAAATTTAAAACCGTTTTTTAAATTTTTTTCATCTTCCTTCCTGCAACTTCCTTGTTACCCTTTTTGTAAATCTCCCGGGTTAAAGCAAAGCCTTTTTAGCCCGGGGTTCAAACACCCCTACCTGGGCCCAAGGTTTGGCCCTTGCCCCATGGGCAAAAACCCGAACCCCGGAATTTTCCCCCAAATTTTTAACAATGCACACCCTCTCTTGAATGTCTTTTTTTTTTCAAGGGGAATTGGTTTTTTATTAATTTACTGTGGGGGGACCCTTTTTTTCCCCAAAAAATTTGTTACTATTTTTCTTTTTTTGATCATTTTTTTCCCACTAACCTAGTTTCTAACAATGGAGCCCCTTTTTTTCCCCTTGAAAAGGGTTTTAATGGGCCCCCATTAAAAAAATTAAAAAAAAATAAAAAAATTTTAAAAAATTGCATTTAAAATTCTAAAAATTTTTTCTTAAAATTTTCCTTTAAAAAAATTTGCATCTGGCAAAATTCCCGTGTAAAAAAATTTTTTTTTTAAAAAATTTTGTAATGATTTTTTTGGCCCCAAAAAGGTTATTTTTGGCCCGGCAAAAATATTCAATAATTTAAAAGTTTTTCAGTTATGGGCTAATTTTTGTTTGAAAATGTAAACCTTTTTAAAAAATTTTCATTTTGCTGCTTAAATGCCTACCCCTTCCCGGTGCTTAAAAACCCAAATTTTTATCAAAATTTTAAAAAAGGGGTAAAATTTAAAATGGGGCTCCCGTTGGGGTAAAGCAATTTTGTGCAAAAAAGGGGGAAAAATCAACCTGGATGGCCCGGAAAATTTGGTTTAGAAGGGAAAAATTTCCCCCCATGAAAGTTCCAATGAAAAAACCTTGAAAACCCCTTTTGATCAAGGTCAAAAGCAAATGGAAGGGGAATGTTTCTAAAGTAAAGGGTTAAAACAAAATTTTTGGTTGTCTTTTTTACCAAATTTAAAACTGGGCAGACTTTTTTAAAAAATTAAAAAGCTGTTTCATTTTGTTTTTATTTAAAAAAACTATAACAAAGGTTTTTAAAATTTTGGAAAACTTTTCTGGGTTTCTGAAAATTTATTTAAAAAGGCCCCGAAAAAATTTTAAAATAAAAAATTAAAAAAATTAAAAATAACAAATTTTGGTAAAAACTTCAAAAAATATTTAAAATTAAAAAATTAATCCTGAAAAAAGGGAAGGAAAAAAATCCAAAAAAAAAAAAAAAAAAAAATAAAAAAAAAAAAAAACAATTTTTTGGAAAAAACAAACAAAAAAAAAAAAAACAAAAAAAAAAAAAAAAAAAAAAAAAAAAAAAAAAAAAAAAAAAAAAAAAATTCTTTTTTTTTTTTTTTTTTTTTTTTTTTTTTTTTTTAATTTTTTTTTTTTTTTTTTTTTTTTTTTTTTTTTTTTTTTTTTTTAAATTTTCAAATTTAAAAAATTTTTTTTTCTAAACAAAAAAAAACAAAAAACAAGGGTTTTTCTTTTAAAAAAAAATAAAAAAAGGAAAAAAAAAAGGAAAAAAACAAAAAAATTCAAAAAAAAATAACCCAAAAAGGATTTCAGGCCCCCGAAAAATGAGGGCCCCAATTTGGGTGGGGGAAGGGTTTAAAATAAAAATAACAAATGTGCATAAAACTTACTAAGGAATATTTTAGATTACTTAAATTAATACTGAAAATAATGCTGACATCTAGGAACAAAATCCAAGCTGTAAACCAATTTGCTCTTCTTGTCCTAATAACTTACAGTTCTGTAGTGATTGACTGGCCCCAAAAGGTGTTGGATTGTTTGGACAGGAAAACAAGAATGATACTTCATGATCATTAAATGATTTATAAAAATCAGTATATAGGAAGACATATATTCCCTGTTCTGAAGGATGTATGGGCTTCCTTGAAATAGATTACATGTATAGATCTGCAATTGAAGGACTGCCTACATATCTGCTGACTTCACAAGACCCAAATGTATCGAAAATTTTAAAACAAGAGGAGAATAAATCTAATATGACATCCCTGCTTAGTTTAGTAGAAGCATATTAGTGTCAAACCAGAAGTAGATAAAAATCAGACAACTGTATGTGCCAAAAAACAAATGAAAGAATATAAAATTAAGGATCAAATGAGAAGGCAAAAAATGTGGAACATGTATAGATATAGTTCCAAGTACAGAAAACCCTTGGAACAACCTCATGTTGATCAGGATCAAAAGCAGGAATGGGGAAGGAGAGGTGAATTTAAACTAAAAGATGAAAGGTTAATATTGGCGGCTGGAGATAGTGGACTATGTACATGTTGGTTTACAAAGTCCATTGAACATGCTGGAGAAACAGACAAATGCAGGTTTTGTAAAACTGAATTGAAAACAGCTGTACATCTTGCTGTTGGTTGTGATATACTAATGGCAGAAGAACTATATACTAAAAGGCATAATATTGTGGCAAGACTATTGCAATGGGTATTCTGCAAATACTATAATATTGAAATAGCTGAAAAAACATTGTAAACATGAGCCACAAAGCATTATGGAAAAATTATGAAATTTATATCACATTGGATCACTAATTACCAACAGTTCAAAAAAGTATGCAAGATAACCAGATATAACAGTCCATGAAAAGAAGACAAAAGTAGCATTGATCATTGAAATTGCTACATCAACTGACAACAGTGTCTTACATACAGAGAGACACAAAGTCATAAAATACCAGGATTTCCAGGCAGAAATGAGGGCAATGTGGAAGAAAGATACCCAGACAGTTCCAGTAGCAGTAGGAACAACAGGTCTTATAAAAAAGAATTTACAATGGTGCTTAGAAATGTTACCTATACAGGAAACTCCATATGAATTCCAGGAGGAGTCATTACTGGGCACATTGTGGGTGCCACAAAGAGCACTTCTGGCTAACATCAAAGATTGAAATAATACTAATTTCATCAACTTTAATCATACTTTGACTTAGGAATTGGGTTCTTTCCTGTCATGATATTAGAAACCTAAAAGACTTGAAGAAATTAAAAAAGGGAGAACCCATAACATGTCACCCTCAGAGAAAAGACACAGTTGATCAGGGTAGTCTGGATACTCAAGTTGCTGAATCTCCCTGTAGCCATCATAAGGGTGAGGTACTACACAGGAGTGGTGGTAGAGCTGTTTCTCCACCCCCTGATGTTGACATTTCAGTAGGTGCAACACAACAAATGTGCAGGGCCATCACTGAGACATGGCATGTTCCACCAGGACCTCAGGAGAGACATTGTGAGTACTAAATATTGTACATACTGATGTGAGAGACTGCCTGAACCTTGTGGTTGACTCCTTGGACAGAATGAGTGACACACTGAATTTGGCAGTATCTGTAATTCTGTAATGGAACATCTACGATGGAAGGTCAGCATCCATATGGCTGGAGAGGTGCTACTTCCTCATGTGTTAGCCAGTGTGGCCATGCATGATCCCACTCCCATAGTGGCACTATTTCCACTGCTCCCTCATTGGTTGAGGTGTCCACACCAAGATGTGGTAGACTATGTTGTCATACTCCTGGATGTCTCTGTGATGGCAGCTCATCAAGCAAGCAATGTTTACATTCATGTAGCACCCTGGCTTCTAGCCAGGACTATGAAACTAGCAATGCAACTCATAGCAGAGATAGCTCTTGTGGTAGGGAGCAAAAGAGGCAATGAAGTTAAACTGACTACTATATCTTGCATGGCTCACACCTTCCTGAGATGCAAGGACATAGTGTTAGCACAGATGCTTTGATTGTGTGAATGCAGACCCACACATGTTAAAGATCATCTTGCCCATACTACCACACACACACACACGCACACATGCACGCACACACACACACACACACATACACACACACACACACACACACACACACACACACACACACACACACACAGACGCACACACGCATGCACGCACACACACGCACACAGACGCACACACGCACGCACACACACGCACACACGCGCGCACACACACACACACACACACACACACACACACACACACACACACACACACACACACACACACACACACACACACACACACACATACTGTATACACACTTTATCTGAACAAATACTACTGAATGAAATCAATCTGTTAGTACTGGCCCTGAAAATTGTATACTTGCTGAAAAACTGGTTTCTTACTCATGCACTAATTTGCTTGGTGTCATTTGGGACTTGGTATAATGGTTAAACACAAGGTACAAGGTTTGAGTCTCACCTTTGAAAGGAAAATTGGATAGGCTTAAAATGACCCATAAGGAAAGGTAGTCTAGTAGTTACCTATGAGTTAGGCTTGCCCTCCTCTAATCCCCTCCCCCACCCTTGCAAGTGATGATTAGTGTGTTCTGTCCTTTGAAATTTTTAGGTTGTTATGTCTAATGCAAAGAGTGGTTAGTTAATGCTTGCTTAGTGAGATACTTGATTTCATCACATGTATTGAGCAACTATGCCATTAATGTGTTCTTCCTGTACAGTTGTAAATTATTTATTATGTACTTTTTGACTGTCATTGTATTGGCTTTATTATTTTTACTAATTCAATATTAATAGTTATCAATTGTTGCTTGCTCTTTAAATTGTCGATGGCCAATACTGACCTGTTCACTGATGGGTTTACTACACTGGTTAAAAGTAATGTGCGATGCATGGTACTGGATACAGTCATAGATGTATATAATGTAAATTATTTGTTACTTATTGTTGACATAACTGAAGAGTTGATAAAACAAAAAAAGAGGCAAAAAATGGAACCAAATTGTTTTTGTATGTTAGCACTTTCATCAATTTTAATAACTCAGCTTCTTCAGACAAATAGAAGGACCATATCAGATACACTTAAATACCAAATACAAAATCACATGATCACGGATAAAAGTCACATGACCAAGCTCCCAACTTGCAATCATCTGCGAACTTTGTCAGCCAGAGTCCCTTCGTGTTGGCCTGGACTTCAGAGAAGTATATATCAAACAGGAGAGGACCCAGGATCGAACCCTGTGGGACTCCACTCGTAACTGGTCGGCAGTCTGACTTGGAGTCAGCTACTTTCACACTGTGGGTTCTATCTGTGAGCCAGTTTGCAACTCACCTAGTGATATAGGGGTTGATGCCTAGCTTACTGAGTTTTTCTATGACTCCTGAGTGGGGAATGGTATCAGAGGCCTTGGCCAGATCAAGGTAGGCTGTGTAAACCACCTTGCCTTCAGCCACAGCTCTGGTGGCTGACTCAAAAAAGTCGACCAAGTTGAGAAGGCATGATCTACCCTTCACAAAACCAAACTGTGGAGGATCCAGAGTTTGGAGATTCCCTCTATCTTTGTTTATTAGGTCCATGATGATGCATTCCATAGCTTTGCATATCAGACTCAGGCTAATGGGGAGATAGTTCCCAGGGTCTCTAGTCGCTCCTCCTTTGTGGAGAGGGATGACTGTAGCAGTGTGCCATTTGGTAGGGACAAAGCCTGAGCTGAGGCTGTGACTGAACAGGGCACACAGGTGAGGTGCCAGTTCACTCTGTAGTTCATATAGAACACAGCCAGGGATATTGTCAGGTCCCATAGAAGCTGTATTCTTGGCCTTGGACAGTGCTGTTTTAACCTGCGCAGCAGTAATACTGGGTTCCTGGCAACCTACTGTTAATGGGATAGGTAATTTGGGAGGGGAGAGAGGGAGTAAAGTTGGCACTGAATCCGTTGGACTGTATGTTGGCAATATCTGTTGGCTCAGTATAGGAGTTACCATTGTGCAGTAGCTCAGAGCAAATCTGCATACTGCCATGGAGATTCTTTACATAACTATAGAAGGCCTTGTGGTTGTCTTTACTATCTGCTGCAATTCTGTTTTCATAGCTAGCTTTAGAGGATTTGATGAGGGATCTCAATTTTTTGTTGAGGCTGATAAGGGAGTTTTACCAGTCCTGGGACTTCACCTTATTCTGCATCAGTTTCCTCCTTCTGTTGTAGAGTTTGTTTATGACAGGGGACCACCAGACTGGCTTCCTATTTTTAGAGGAGAGCATATTGGTTCTATTGGGCATGGCAAGATCCATGCATTTGTGTACGTGTCCTTACAGTGCATTGCTGTATGATTCGGCAGTCATGCAACTATTCTCCATTTGAATGGGTGCCGTGAAGTTAACCACCTTTGTTTTTAGGAACACAAAATTAGCCTTGGAGAAGTTTTACATGGTGATTGCCTTTGCAGGGGGGGGTGGGAGGAATATGGATTTCCAAGGTGATTAGTTTGTGGTCGGATCTAACCAGGGAGGATTTGACTATTGGTATAGAGCAACAGTCGCCCATGTTAGTAATGACCAGCTCAAGGATGTTGATACCTTTAGTTGGGGTAAGAATGAGCTGGTCCAGGGCATTGGAATTAATGAATTCCAGGAAATGCTGGGCAAGTGTGTTGGTACATGAGTAGTTTTCTCAGTTAATGGAGGGGTAGTTGAAGTTGCCCAGTATGAGAGTGTTATGTTGGACCCTAATATTCTCCAGGGTGCTTAGGAACATGGAGTGTGAGTCTTGGGACATGGTTGGGGGCCTATAGCAGGCTACGACCTGAATCGCTATCTTAGTCAATGTTAGCTGCACCTGAAGTATCTCTGATACATTATGTTGGGCTATCAGTCTGGAGATGTGCACATCTTTTATGAATATGGAAACACCACCGCCTTTGGAGCTTCGGTCCAAGTTCTGGGGCCGAAAGGTGTGGAATAAGTTATAGCCTGGTAGTGCATGGGTGCTTTCTGCTGCCTTGAACCAGGTCTCTGTTACAGCACAAATGTTGATGTTCTCCATTTTAAGGAGTGCTTCGAGTGAGTGCATTTTGAAATTTAGACTTCTAGCATTGAGCTGCATGACCCTCAGATTGCATTTGTTTGTAGCTTTTACGGTGGTAATTTGGTCTTTTGAACACTGACTAAAAAAGGCACTATAGGGGTGGCAAGAGCCTTGGCCAGTATCCAGAAGCCCAGAGATGACAGATGCAGGCCATCTCTGACAAAGCATCGAGGTCTGTCAATCGTGTCATCCTAGGAAGACAGATAATGGTTCCCCTTAGACTGACAACAGAAACTTAACCAGTTGCTGAAATCAATCATTTTCTGCTTGTACTGTTGTATAATTCTGAGTGATGGTAGGATGCTGCTCAGGGCTAGGGTCATACCCGACTGGGCTACATAATCCAAGAGCTCCTCCATGTCTTTTTTCATGTAGTCCAGGGAGGTACGTCTCAGGTCATTGACACCCACATGTACAATGACAGAGTCATATTTGTACCTGTTGTTGACGGACCTGAGTGCATGCATTATGTGGCGGATCCTGGCACCTGACAGGCAGCTAACTTTTACTTTCTCCTTATTCAACCTAGTGAATAGGACATTAGTGTGCCTTACTATCGAGTCACTTATGACTAGCATGTTGGGCATGCTGTTTTGCCTTAGAGGTTTTGGTTGAGTGGCACACTGTTTAGGAGATGTTTCATCTTATTGAAAAATAAGTATTTGCATATTAAAGTAATTACTGGCAGAAGTTTTTTTCACATGTTCAACACTTACTTGGATAATATTTCAGCTACATAATGTGACCTTGGGAGGTAACTCTGTCTGATCTGACAGAACACAACTATTACATAGGTTCATAGGTTCATAGGTAGGTACTAGGCTATTGGTCCTAGGGCCTATACAAGCCAAGCCAAAAAGGTACCTTGGCTTTCGCCACCCAAGAAAATTATTTTCCTGTGTCCCTGTCAAGCAGAACCACAGAAGTGATCCCCGGGGTGAATTTCCTATTATCCATCCAATCATCAAGATTTTTCTTGAAGAGTGCTAATGAGGAGCTCTGTTTGACATAGATAGGTAGTCTGTTCCAGAGTATGGGAAGTCTCTGGGACAGGAATCTATCCCTCCAGCATGTTCTGTTTATTGTGGTGACAAGGTTTAAGTCCCTAGAGTGTGTAGATCAGAGGGATTAGGATTTTTTTAAGTGGAGCATGTCCAACAGCTCTGGGTTTGACATAGCTTTGTATGTTAAGCAGAGATCACCTCTGAGTAGGCGGTATGCAATGGAGTAAAGCTGGAGTTTTTTGAGACGGTCTGTGTAAGGCATCTGTTTGAGGCCAGTAATCCTCTTTGTGAGGTATTTTTGCAGCCTTTCCAGTTGTTGTAGATGTCTTGTGAGGTACATGCCAAAAGGGGCATTGTACTCTATAATGGGTCTAATGAGTGATGAGTAGAGGGGAACAATGACCTCTTTTTTTCTGGATGAGAAACCTTTTGTGATGAGGTGTGCCACATAGAAGGATTTCCTGACTACTGTGGCAATGTGATTATCAAAGGAGAGACTACTGTCCACCTGTGTCCCAAGGTCTCTTATCACACTTTTGGTGTTAAGTAGACTACTGCCTATGTGGTAGTTCATGGGTACAGAGTTTTTACCAAAGGGGATGACAATGCACTTTTGGCATTGAGCTTGAGACCATGTCTTTGACACCAGGCATCTGTCTCAGTGAGGCCCTTTTGTAGGATGTCCACATCGTTAGGAGTTTCAATTATGGCTCCTAGTTTGCAGTCATCTGCAAATTTAGTTAGCCAAAGACCTTCTGTGTTAGCCTGTACTTCAGAGAAGTAGATACCAAACAAGAGAGGACCCAGGACTGAACCCTGTGGTACTCCACTTGTCACTGGTCTGAAGTCTGATTTGGAGTCTGATACTTTCACAGTGTGGGTTGTCAGTAAGCCAGTTGGCAACCCATCTTGTGACATAGGGATTTATACCTAGTTTAGTGAGCTTATCTATAATTCCAGAGTGGGGGATGGGGTCGAACGCCTTGGCGAGATCTAGATAGGCTGTGTGAACCACCTTACCCTCATCTTTGGCTTTGCTGACTACTTCAAATAAGTCTCAGGTTTAGGAGACATGATCTGCCTTTTACAAACCCAAACTGTGTAGGGTCCAGAGTTTGGAGATCTCCAATATCTTTGTTTATGAGTTCCATGATGATACATTCCATGGCCTTGCAGACAAGGCTCGTCAGGCTAATGGGGTGGTAGTTCCTGGGGTCTGTTGTGGCCTCCCCTTTGTAGAGTGGGATAACTGTCGCCATGCACCATTCAATGGGCACAAAGCTTGAGGTGAGGCTATGATTGAACATGGTACTTAGGTGGGGTGCCAGTTCATTCTGTAGTTCATGTAGAAGGCAGCCTGGGATGTTGTCAAGTCCCATGGATGCTGTGTTCTTGGCTTTGGAGAGTGAGGTTTTTACCTGTGCAGCCGTGATTACAGGAACTTTGCATTCTTCCGGTATAAAGATGGGCCCTTTAGGAGGTGAGAGGGGAGTAAAGTTAGCACTGAACCTATCTGCCAGGATGTTGGCAATATCAGTTGGTTCTATATATTTAGTGTCATTGTGCTGTAACTCAGAGCACATCTGAGTGTTGCCATTGATATTCTTGACATAGCTATAGAATGCTTTGTGGTTGTCTTTAGAATCAGTGGCAATTTTGTTTTCATAACTAGCTTTGGAGGATTTTATGAGGGATCTCAGCTTCTTACTGAGGCTGATCAGGTAGTTCCTCCAATTGTGGGATTTTACTCTTTTTTGCAACAGTTTCTTTCTTCTATTGTAGAGATTGTTTATGGCAGAAGACCACCAGATTGGCTTCTTTTTTTTTGGAGGATAGCATCTTGGTTCTGTTAGGGATAGCACAGTCCATGCACTAGTGTAAGTGCTTATAAAGTGCATTTGTGTAGGATTCAGCAGTCATACCTCTATTGTCCATCTGCATGGGTGTCGTGAAGTTTGCCAATTCTGTCTTAAGAAGCGTGAAGTTGGCTTTGGAGAACTTTTTTATGGTTGTTTTCCTAATGCGGGGGTGGGAGCGGGATGTGGATGTCTAGGGTGATTAGCTTGTGGTCGGATCTGACCAACGAGGAGCTGAACTCTAGTGTGGAACACAGGTCACCCATGTTGGTGATGACCAGGTCTAGGATATTGCTGCCTCTGGTGGGGGTGTGGATAAGTTGATCCAAGGCATTGGAATTGATGATTTCCAGAAAACGTTGAGCAAAAGAGTTGGTACATGAGTAGTTTTTCCAGTTAATGGTAGGGTAGTTGAAATCACCCATTATTAGAGTGCTGGGTTGTACCTTAATATTTTCCAGTGTATCAAGAAAAGAAGAGTGGGAATCCTGGGGCATGGTGGGGGTCTGTAGCAAGCTACAATCTGGATTGCAATTTTGCCCAGAGTTAGTTGAACTTGGATAATCTCGGATGCATTATGCTGAGCAACTAGCTTGGAGGTGTGGATATCCTTAATGAATATGGACACGCCTCCACCTTTAGTGTTTCGGTCCGGGTTTGGTGGCCGAAAGGTGTGGTATGAATTATAGTCTGGTAATGCAGGGGTGCTCTCTGGAGCTTTGAATCAGGTCTCTGTCACTGCACAGATGTCAATGTTCTCCATTTTAAGGAGTGCCTCGAGTGAGTGCATTTTGAGGTTTAGACTTCTAGCATTGAGTAGCATTACCCTCAGATTTTGCTTGCTTGTACCTGTTACAGTGGTGAATTGAACCTTGCCTAAAAAAGGCACTATAGGTGTGGCAAGAGCCTCTGCCAGTATCCGGAATCCCAAGGGCAAAAGGTGCAGGCCATCTCTGGCAAAGCAGCGTGGTCTGTCGATCATGTCATCCCATGCAGACAGATACTGGATTCCCTCAGAATGACACCAGAAGCTTATCCAATTGTTAAAGTCAATCATTTTGTCCTTGTACTGTGGTGTCATTCTGGGTGATGGCAGGATGCTACTCAGGGCTAGGGTCATACCTGCCTGGGCTACAAGATCGGAGAGCTCCTCCATGTCTCTTTTCATGTAGTCTAGGGAGGTACATCTCAGGTCATTCATACCAACATGGACAATGACAGAGTCATATTTGTACTTGTTGTGGAGTGACCTGAGTGCGTGTGTTGTGGTGGATCCTGGCACCTGACAGGTAGCTGACAGTAACTTTTTCCTTGTTTAGCCTGGTGAGTGGAACATCAGTGTGCCTGACTATAGAGTCACCTATAACTAGAGTGTTGGGTACGTTATGCCTTATGGGCTGTAGTTGAGTGGCACACTGAGTATGTGGGATATGTGTCATTTGGGTTGTGTTGGGGGGTGGAGGTTGCTTGCATTTCTGCTTTGGAGGTCTCTGTTGTTTGGGCAGATTTGTACTGAGACCCTCCGTGAATGTAGGTGTGTGTTTTGTGCTTCTGTGTGTGTGTTTTGTTGGTGTAGGTTTTGAGGGACTATGTGATGAATGTGGTGTGGTGCAAGTGTTTACCTTCTCAACTTGATTGTCTAGACCAGTCTTTGGTGAAGAGAGCTTTGCTTCCAGTTTGGCTGTATAAGTGCATCTCTCACAGGTCATAGTGTTGGGTGGTAAGAGGAGATGGTTGTCTGTGTACATGAGGCAATTGCTGCATTGTCCCAAGATGCCCAGATTCATCAGGTAGACAGGAGAAAACACCGGGAACTGACCTTCTGAATAAGTTCTTATTTATTAAGTCCTAAAAACTGTTTTCCTCTAGACAAGTGAGGAAAGTTGAGTGCTGTAGTAATTTGTAACTTATTTAGTGCTTACAATGAGTTCTGAACAAGTGATGAGCTCAAAGAAACAAATGAGTGCTAAACCTAAAAAGCTGGCTAGTTGCAAGGAAAATTTTGAAGAACAGACGTTATGGTGCCAGGAATAGTTTAACCCCAGTTAAGTGGGGAGGGCAGGGCTTAGGAGCTCACAAACAGTCCTGGACACAGCAAATCTGTATCTGGACAAGACCTGCCACAGGAAAGGGGGGAAGTAAGCTTAGAATTTTTTTTCCCAGTAAAGTGGAAATGGAGAAAGCTGGAACAGAAGTTAATTCAACGTTAAGAATATGAGTGGGTTGGCCTTCACAAATGTTCTCTATTAGATTGAGTGAACTAATGACACTAGAGTGGGAGGAGTGTCACAGATCAAATATACAGTATGGGCGGGCAACTGCAAAGCCACCAAGTATAAGAACACACAACACTAGTGAGGGTGTGTAGGAAAAATTATAGTTCCTAGCTGTAGCCACTAAATGAAAGTTTTCAACAGATCAAGGAGCAGACTTGAGAATTCTTTTAACTGTAAACAGACAATTATCAAAAATGCACAGAAAAGCTCAGATAGAGCACTCACAAACAGAAAATACAACTCTCAGTATGAAAAAGCTGTTTACAGTTAAGTAATGTTAAAACAGTATAAAACAGTACATAAATGCAGTGAAAACATAAAAAAAGCTTTATAACAGTGCAAAATGTAGTAGATCAACTGTATAGCATAATTATAAGTGTTTCAGAAGTGCAGTTCAGTGAAATAAGTGTAAGAAATAACTTATCCTGCTCTTGGAATCTTAAGGAATTTCCACTTATGCAATGCAATCCAGAGCCTGAGCAATACAAGCAGAACATTTATAAGATACAAGGTTTATATAGCAGTAAGAATGGAAAAGTTGGAAGATCAGATTACTACTCAGCCCCTGCTATTGCCCAATCACTCGTACTATAGAAGGTCAGGAGGCCTTGTTACTCTCAATAATAATGAAGACAATCAGCAGAAAATGGCTGCCAGAAACACAGGAAACTCAAAAAACTACCAGTCTAGACAACAGGCCTCTATCAAGATTATGCCACCTGAGCAGAACACAGAAACCTCACTTTAAAAGCATAGAAAGAACACCCACAAAGGGAAAATACAAGTCTTAGTATGAAAAAGCAGTTTATAATTTAGTAATTAAATAAAAAATGCAATTATAGTAATGCACACTATTACAGTTCCTAGCTGTAGCCACTAAATGAAAGTTTTAAACATATCAAGGAGCAGACTCGAGAATGCTTTCAACTGTAAACAGACAATTATCAAAAATGCACAGAAAAGCTCGGATAGAGCACTCACAAACAGAAAATACAACTCTCAGTATGAAAAAGCAGTTTACAGTTAAGTAATGTTAAAACAGTATAAAACAGTACATAAATGCAGTGAAAAAATAAGAAAGCTTTATAACAGTGCAAAATGTAGTAGAATAACTGTATAGCACAATTACAAGCATTTCAGAAGTGCAGTTCAGTGAAATAAGTGTAAGAAATAACTTATCCTGCTCTTGGAATCTTAAGGAATTTCCACTTATGCAATGCAATCCAGAGCCTGAGCAATACAAGCTGGTTAAGTAAAGGCTGAGCACTTTGGTTAGCATTAGTTTTGATATGCGTATGTGCTTTAAATCTTAGTTTTTCATTTAAGTATTAATTGTGTGTCAGAGTCATGGCATATTGTGTATGCCTTCATCTGCAACTGGTGATTCACCCTCAGACTCCTCATCTGTATCTGATGCTGATGCTGGCCCAGCCTGTGGTCCTAGGGCTTGTTGTCCTTGCTGAAGCTGTTTCCTGAGAATTATAGTGTGCAACATTGCATAGACTATGAATATTTTGCAAGCGGTGGTTGGCTCTTACTATGGGAAGCACCCTGATGCATTTAGACAAGCCAAATATGCATTCTATTATATTTCTAGTTTGAGAAAGAGCATCATTGTATCCTTGCTCAGAGAGTTTATGTGCATTTCTCATGGGTGAATGAGCCAAGGATCAGCACCCCTATGTTGTACCACAGTGTTACTAGTTGATCTCCCTGGTGTGGGAATATAATTCCCAGCTTTCTACACCAAAAGTGGTTGTGCTACTCATTGCACCACTCACAGTGACATATTGTTCAACAAACATACTGTCGTACAATTGAATAATGTACTAGATCAACTAAAAGTATCAGATAAAATATTCCATCTCCTAACCACTGAAGCAAGGTATTCAATTACTGTAAATGTATCACATCTCATGTTTAAATATGTCCTATCTATTATTACTAGAATTCCCCTGAAAACACTTCACTGCTGCAAACATCTGAAGACTAAATACTAAGACATTAATTTAACACAAAAGATTCAAATAGCTACGTTTAGAGGCAAGGATACTCTCCCTTCTAATTCCTCTACTTTCAGACTCCTGAAGTAAATTACTACCCATCCCTTGACGATAAGCTGCATGCAAAAAAACAACCTCTCTTGAAAAAACAATGCATGCTAGAAACAACCCATATGAGCTCTGGATAGAATTCAGCTAGAGAGATCCTCATATACATCACCAACAACTGACAAAGTCCTCTGAAAAATTAACCAGTACCTCAAAAACTTCAAAGTGTGAATAATTCCTTTCATAAGTTAATATTTACAAGTGTAATTGTCACAACAATCTTGGCTAAACAAAGCATTATTGCCAACCCATATAATCTACAATCATAAAATGTCAGTGTCTATACTATGCTAAACACCAATCCCAGAATGCTGACCAAGCCTGCGACTCTTTCAAGCTTTATTATATACAGGCATATGAGTTATATGACTGGTGAAGTCTCAGTTTATACTTAGTAGTTTATAAGGTTTTAACAGAAATTCATTGTCTTAGCATATACTTTCAGCTTCTTTAAAATATATATGATTCTTAATTGTGCTAAGCAGATAATTTATTTGTTCATAGGTAAGTGCTAGGTAGTCAGTGTGCAGATCATTACAAGTCTAACCAAGAAAAAAAACACATTCAAAAGTTCCTTCTAGTTTTATGGAGAGCAAGAGTATAATAATAATAATAATAATAATAATAATAATAGTAAGTATAGTATAAGTCTAAGAGAATAGACCATCTCCATTTCAAGCAGAGTACCTCTCTAGCCCTCTTTAACAGAAACCTGGACGACTGGATGGGAAACAGAAACTATAACCCTGGGATCCCACCTGTGTCCCTGCTGGACAGGGGAAACAGGTACTCATTTTGAGGGAACATGGGCAAAATTCTTGGGTAGGCTTATAAGGGCCTCCAGGCCAATAGCCTAGTATCATCCTATGAACCTATGAACCTATAAGAGAAGACAGAGTGAAGAGAATCTGAGAACAGAGTGAGGAAAATGTGAGACTTTAAAAATGGCAATGACACTACTCTGCTTTACATTTGCCCCAAAGGTAAGGAATACATTGGGATATGAGTCTATCATGCCAACATGTCTTATTTATCTGTAGGTGAAGGTTTTGTTCCTTTAACCATGTATCTGAGGTACCATTTGTTCTGTGAAGGAATAGATGGTCAATGAGGGTTGGATCTTTCATGGCCAAAAAGGCTAGACACAGATCTGTATAGGTGAGTCTGTGAGAGGCATACCTCTCAGCTGTGCAGATTTTTGCAGGATGTCCAGATTTTTGCCTCATATTTTTTGGTCTGTTCCTCATAAAAATTGTGTTTTTTTGACAAATCACTGGAATGATCTAAGTACTGAAGTCAAAAAAATAATGGCATGCATTTGGATTTCAGACTTCACATCCTTCAGAAAATATATGGTAACACAAATCCTGTTATTCTAGCAACTTTCTAAGTTTATAAGGACAATATTCAAACAGTGTCCCTAGTTTTGGGCCTTTGTACACCCATTTTGCCAGGCTTTGTCCAGATTTCTTGCACTAAGAGGTTGAGAGGTATGGTGAAAGGCTAAGTATAGAGAGCAGGCTACCAGTCTGCTCAGATAACTACACTTTTTGTGGTCACTTATCTTTTTATTTATGAATATTTGAGGTTTCTAAAGTTGAGTGATGTGTTTAGACACATACATGCCAAACATTGCATTATATTCAATAATCGTTCTGACCATATATGAAAAAAGGAGAAAGTAAGAAATTGTTGGATCTAGTGGAGATGCCTTTGGAAGTTATGAAATGATATGATCCAGAAAAAAAGCTTTCTGAACTACTGCATAGACATGAGGGTTAAACTAAAAGGAATTACCAACAAAAGTCTCTAGATCCCTTATTACAGTGTCTGATTGGAGGGATGTGTCACCTATATATTTTTTTTTGGAAATATTTTTGTTTACCAAATGAACTATGTTACATTTTAACATTTTAACTAAGACCAATGCCCTTGCACCAATTATGGTGTAACAATGCTAGAGCAATTGTGAGTCATTAGACAGTCGAATAACAATACTCAATTAATAGTCATCAGCAAACTTTGATAACTATTAGCCAGGAATGTTCCACTAAAGCCCTGAGAAATAGATGTCAAAAAGCCTTTGACACAATTCCCCACTCAAGCATAGTAGAAAACCTAAATAAACAGGGAATAAACCCCTATGTCACTCACTGGATTGCCAAATGACTCACAGATAGGATGCAGATAATTAAAACAGGGGAAGCTACCTCCACAAAGATGGACCTCTCCTGTTTGGCATCTACTGTTCTGAAGTGAAAGCCAGTACCAAAAGGCTCTTACTGACTAAGTTTGCAGATGACTGCAAGCTAGCAGCAGTTATTGAGTCCCCAAATGACTTAAACATCTGGAAGGAAGGTTTGTCTCAGATAAACAAGTGGTGTAAAAATCATGGTCTGAAATTAAATTCCAGAAAAAATGCATTAGTGTATACTTTTAAACATCTGGAAGGAAGGTTTGTCTCAGATAAACAAGTGGTGTAAAAATCATGGTCTGAAACTAAATTCCAGAAAAAATGCATTGGTGTATACTTTGGAAAGCCATCTACTTTAGGAAATTACCACATTGACAATATACCTCTAAGAATTAATCCCATTGTTCAGGATTTGGCAATTTATGACCTAACTTTTGACCAACATGTGTCTATTGTTGTAAGAAAGTCCTTCTATATTGCACAGCTTATAAACAAAGACATTGTGTTTAGATCTAGGGATGTCATTCATCCTTCATCAGGCCACTCATTGAATATAACTCCCCCCTTTGACACGTATCTGCCCAAAGACCTGCAACAACTGGAATGCCCATAGCATAGCATAGGCTAATAGTTATCAAAGTTTGTTGCGAATGCCTAGAGCAATACATTACTAAAAGGGTA
Source organism: Protopterus annectens (assembly GCF_019279795.1). Lineage (NCBI taxonomy): Eukaryota > Metazoa > Chordata > Ceratodontiformes > Protopteridae > Protopterus > Protopterus annectens. The sequence goes on from NC_056727.1 coordinate 238,384,331, forward strand.
CAAGGCCTAAACAACATGTCCTACATGGATCAACTCAAAGCCCTGCCACTATGCTCAATATCCTAAAGAGTCCTAAGAGGTGACATGTGGCATACAAGGCATCCTCCGACCCATTATTGATGGATTTACTGCACATCAGCAAGTCAAATGGCATCAGCAATACTTTGTTTAGGAATCTAAACCTCTTCTGCAACATCAGCAGAGTGGTTTGGAGGGATAGTTATAATACCCAGATGATACCACTGAAATGGAACAAACTCTCCATCCACATGAAACAAATTTCAGCCCTGTCCATTGTCAAGTGCAACTTAGATCTAATGATAAGAAACATAAACTTTACCCTAGGACTGCTGCCTGTACTACTAATGGATAGATGCAGCTCCTAAATGCATTATCTCATGCATCGGTCCCCTCAAAGTGTCTATGGTATGAGCCCAGTTATTCTCATTAGGGGTAATATATAATTGTCAAGCATGAGATGGGTAAGACCAATCTATAACCAATTCGGATAGGTTGTTTTGAGTACATAAAAGGGAAATTGTCTAGGTTTAGAATGAACCACAGTGGCACCTAGCCTAGTACTTAGCTATGAACCTATGAGAGGGTATGACCCAGAGCCATGTAGAACATGTCTGGTAACTTTTTTCCTTTAGAAGTGACACGTATGACACTGAGCACATGGCTTCTATCTGAACACCAGCTAGCGAGTCAGAGCAGAGCACAATGATTAATATTTATATTTACAAGTCTGCCAGTAATGTCTGCATGTGGAATAGTGTCAACAACACTGGCTAGTCCAGACATGCTGTATGTACTGCATTAATTGTTATCCACCACTACTTACTTTTTCAAAGAAGTGAATGAGGTTAAAGAGGCAGGACCAAGTTGATGACGTGTGAGATAATGTATTCCATAGCTTTAAATATGAGACTAATGAGATTAATGGGTCTATAGTTACCAGAGTCCATGTTTGGATAACACTTATGAAATGGCATTACAGTGGCTGTGTTCCAGGCTTCAGGAATACAGCCACTGGGCAGACTTATACTAAATGGGATAAGCAGGGGTTCTGACAGGCCATAGTTAGCACAGATAATAGGTAACCTGGTATATTACCAGAGCTTATAAATGAGGTGTTCTTAGTAACTAATAGGGTGGTTGGGACTATGGAATTGATAGAATGGCTATAACTGTGCATGTGGAATAAATGTGAACTAAATTTGTCAGCTAGCTATTTATTTTGAGTTAGAGTTTGCAGTATTATTGCGGACTAACTGCAGACATGGTTAGGTGTTAGTTCTTATCTTCCTGACACAGATAAAGAAAGATTTGTAGTTATTTTTGGTTTTAATGGTTATTTTAGGCTCTTACTCAGCTTTGCACTTTCCCAACGCTCTTTAGGTATTGGCTCTGTGTATGATTTTATATTGTAAATGTTTCATGACATGATCAACAGCTCCATATCATTGTACATTTTTCATTGAGCTCTCTAAATTCGAAATCATCTTTGCCTATTTGGCCCAGGTCGTGGTTGAAAATAGTCTACTGACAAATCCATCTACCTAAGTAACAAAAGAAAAATGCATTAATAAATACATAAATAAGACAGAAAAGTCTTGAAAATGACCCAATACTTCAGTCTCATTAAAGAACTGCAAGGGGGTGACAGCAATTTCATCCTTAAAGAATTTATAAAAATCTTTCCTGGCCACGA
>NC_056727.1:238388544-238474784 GCF_019279795.1 Protopterus annectens
CACACAACACACACACACATATAAATATAAATGCGTCTACTTCCATGGAATGAAATTTCAAAACATCGAACCTCTGATCATTGAAAACTAGATGATCGAAGTTATGAAATATTAAACAGAAAAAAAATCTAACAGGTGAAAACATCTTCTTTCGCAATTTTGTGGGAGGGCAAGCCCCCCTGCACCCCCACACTCCCTGCTACTTAACTATACCAACTCCGAGATTACTTTGCAGTGAAGAGAATGGTACATTCCCTGTTCTGCACTGTACAGTGATCTCTATTCACGATGTTCGCTATTTCACAACTTTGATCATCTGGTCTTCACAGATCAGAGGTTCACTTTCAATCCTTTGAAGTAAACCATGTGTATATGTATATATATATATGTATCTATATATATATATATATATATATATATATATATATGTATAAAGAGAGAGAGAGAAAGAAAGATATAGGGCCGGATTCACGAAGGCTTGCACGGAGTCTAAGTGTACAGTAAGACTCCATGCAGCCATGTCTGCTGAGCAATCCGGGAACAGCCAGCAGGGGCGTGCAAGAGAGCTCCTAAAACTCCTCTTACATGGACAGGGCTAGGATATGCAAATTACCTCATTTGCTACAGAAAGTTATGCAAATGAGGTAAAATTTGCAATCCAGAAAACCCTTTACCTGTCCGAGTAAGAGTAGTGTTATGTGCAGAAATGTACTCGGTTGTCAACTGAGTACCATTCTGCAAATAGCAAAACGGAGCCGTGACAGCTCCAAATAAAGGATGCATCCAGTTGACGAAGCATGCCAATGGCCAAATATATAACCATTGGCAATTCTACCCATTGAAAAAAAAATAATAATTATTTTTTTTACCTCGATCTCCAAAGTTTAAGCATAGTGCAGCATTGCGCAAACACGCTGCGCTGTAAACCCCCCCCCAAAAAAAATAAAAGCCAAAAGTAGGCATTTTATTATAAATATACATCTGCCATGCAAGTGAATGGCAGGCTGAAGACAACATGGCTACTGAGTAGAGGTTGCTAAGGGGGGAAGCTCAGTCTAAGAGATGTAACCAAGCATTAGTAGGCAATCTTATGCAAATGAGGGTAAAGATAGTGAATCTCAGTTTCATATGACAAATGAGCAACGTCCGTGGAGTGTAAGAGTAGGATAACAGGAGTATCAGAGTAGAAGATAGGTGACATCATGAGGGGGGTATGTTTGAAAGAATGTAAGCTCATTGGAGCAGAGTGGCATGTGTTTGCTGTCAGTTACCCATCACTGGAAGAGGCGTGTCAACAGGTACCCCAGCTAAAGGCAAGAAATAGAAGGTGTATGCCATGGACAACACTAAAGTTTCTTGTAGAAGTGCCTGCACCGTGTATGCCTGCATGTGCACACCTGCAAAACTGAGTAAGACTGTGTGCATGCATGTGCATCTGTGTGCGCACGTTTAAGCCAGAGTAACCAGGTGTAAGCTTGTTGAAACCTGTGTAAGCGCGTTTGTGCCTGTGTGCATATGTTTAAGCCGGAGTCAGCAAGTGTTAGGCCGTATAAGCATGTGTGCACGCATGCGAGTTGGTGTGCGCATGTTTGCACTTGTTTGCGCGGCGCTGCCCCCTGTGGAAACAGAAAGGGAAAAGGAAGCACAACAAATAGTAGGAAGTTAACCAAGGATAACTAGCAGAGATAGCAGGTGAAAGCAATCAGAATCAGCCAATTGCACAGGCAGTACACTAGCCCAGCCCAGCACTTAAAACTCTGCAAACAACTTTCCACTATGTTTTTCTCAGAGACACTGCAACACTGCAGTAAGCTAATAGAAGTGAAAACTGAAAAAGCTTTACTGAGACAAAGAAATGTTAGGGGCTGCCATTGCTGTTATAAGGCGACATATGCGACATGCTGAGTGTGGTAACAATGCGAATGCTGCTGAGCAACTTTTAGTGAGGAGACGGAGAAGAGTGTACAGGCCCAGGGTAACCTACCAGGGGCTACATGAGCTGGAAATAGTGGAGCGCTATAGAGTGGACAGAGACCTCATGACGCAAATTGTTGAGCTGTGCAGGCCACGCCTCACACACAGAACCAACAGAGGGGAACCCGTCCCAGTGGAAACCAAGGTATCTGTTGGCCTAAAAATACTAGCAACAGGTACCTTCCAGAGACCAACTGGTGATATGATGGGGATTTCACAGGCATCAGCATCCAGGGTACTGCACCAGTTCCAGAATGCCATGTCAGCACATGTCAGTGATCATGTATATTTCCCCAATTCCCGTGAGGTATTGACCAGCAATATGTGTCTTTTCCAGCAAATAGCGGAATACCCTGAGGTAGTGGGTGCAATAGACTGCACGCACATATGCATCAAAGCACCAGCTGGTGAGCGGGGTAGGGTCTACTATAACTGCAAGGGTTTCCCCTCCATCAACTGCCAGGTTGTGTGTGATGCCCAGGGCATAATAATGAATGTGTGTGCTGGCTGCCCTGGAAGCTACCATGATTCCCATATCTGGCATCTGACACAGCTGTACCAGACATTTGCCAATAGGGAAATCCCTCATGGTCACCTAGTGGGGGATGCTGGATATGCACTCGAGCCGTGGCTGATGACACCCATCAGAAATGCACACACACCTGAACAGGAACGCCATAATGAGGCACACGCACAAACACGAAATGTAATCGAGTGTGTGTTTGGGCTGCTCAAGTCACGGTTCCGGTGCCTGGACACATCTGGTGGAGCCTTGCAGTACTCACCAACTACATGTACCCATATAGTCATGGTATGTGCTATACTACATAATATGATCCTGCGAAAACAGCTGCAGCAGGAGCAGCATAGGGCCGGGCCAAACAGCCCCCCGCCATTGCCAAGGCCATCGCAGGCAGAGCGTGACTCAGAGGAGGAACAACCTGAGCCTGCCCCAGTAGGCAGAAGGAGGCATGCCCAGTATGCTTTGGCCTTGACAAAGAGGCAATGCATAGCATATACACTGACTCAGTAGGAACCCTGGAAATGATACCTCTCTCTGACTCACACATATAGTAAAAGAGATGCCTAACTTGACACTACCTGTTTTCAAACATGTATAGGGAGTGTAATATGTGCATCCAACATAGGCAGCCCTGCAGCACCACCTGAGGTATGATTGCCATGTGTTAAGCAATATAAAGCAGTGCTAAACAGCTTTTACCACTATTTAGTATATATAAACAAAATTGCACACACTAAGTAGCACAACTTTGGGCAATGTTGAGCAATATTGGGCAGTGTTGAGCAATGTTGGTTAATCTTGAGCAATGTTGTGCAAGTTTGGTCAAAGTTGGGCATAGTTGAGCAAAAGCAGGTAAAAATGGTCATATTTGCTTTACTGTTCCTTTAGCAGTCTGGTCTGCCCAGTGTGAAAATATGAAGCAGTGACAGTCCTCAAACCCAGGATACTGTACACTATAGTCACAGTACTGAACCACTAAACCATGACAGTATTTCACTGGTCAGCCTGTAGGAATAAATGTTGAAAAGTCTATACAAAGCGTCTCCTGGAAACCCTACAGGCACAGCATAATCCCTGTATAGTTATGACACAAAGGTGAGCCCTGCATTAAAAATACAACTCAATTTACAACACACGTATAGTATTAATGTTAATATTGGGCGTGTTCACTCACGTCAACAAATGTAGTGGACTTCACATAGCAACATACTGAAAGGTCACACTGGGCATGCTCACACATGAATAAATGAGGCAAATGTCAGGTAACAACATGCTGAAAGGTCAAACTGGGCATGCTCACACACTTAGGCCATGTGTGAGTACAGCAGTGGGACACACATATCAGGCAGTTGCATGTGTTAACCCAGGAACCTCTCACAATTCACCAATCTTGACTTGTGCACACAGTGATATGACAACAGACATATATAATATATTGAAACCCTGTCATAATCAAATATGTACTAAAGATACTTAGATTGGTCATAGAAAGTTGAAAAGCAAAGAAAAAAAAAAACAAAATCAGTATCATCAATAAACAATGTGCACTGCAAACACTATCCAATCCAGGTCATGGTAAGATTATCTGCGAAGGAGTCCATACAGAGCCATGACACTACCTTCAGCTATGTCATAATTAGCAATGTACACTCATATATGTCCTGAGTCAGGGCCAACTGTAAATAACTGACAATGCCAACATGCTGTCAGACAGGCCCATACATACATACCCACCTCCCACTGACAAAAGGTCCTATCATCATACCAAGAGATATCACACGTAGAATGGGTAAACAACTCCTTCCAAAGCTGAAAACATGGCATCAATTGGATTACATTGTGTCCCTATATGTTTCATAAGTGAACTGCAGAATAAACAGAGCCTGCACCTGAACAGTCTGTTGAGCCTCACCCTCTCTACAGGATATGAAACTGTTGAATGGGTTACAGCAACATATGGCACACTACACAAGTGTTGGTGCACAACAGACCATGGGAACTATAGTCTTATAAGCCAATGAAGTCTGATCTGCAAGGCCATGGAGTCCATCAGTATTGAAGTCAGAAACAGAGCTATTGGAAGCCTATAAACACACAACCCTACTAACTTTGGACTGGTCATGGGCAGATCATGTTTCCCAAACCTGCTAGACTGTTTGCAAGGCAGCCACCCAGGACATACATGAATGAAATGAGCTACACACATCCCACATACACTTTGAATAGGCCTTTTCCAACATCCCAGACACATGTATTCACAAAATCAATAACCTGTGCATAAATATATATTGTCATTGGATGGATTGGCAACTGGGCCACAGATAGTTCACACAAGGTAAGATTTGTGGAGTCCTGTTTAAGCTGGTAACACCTGCTGTCCCCCATGTCTCAGTCCTGGGATTGCATAAATCTAAGTGCACACACATTACCATGTCTAGTCTGATGATGTCAGCATCCCACAAATATAGCAATGTAAATGAAAACTCCCAGTAAAGCACATAGCGCGTCGTGTTAATGCGTATCTCCCCAGTATCATAACATAGCTAGGTAGGGGTTTGAATCCTGCAATTGTTGAGTGTGTGTCTGTGTGATTTCCTTCGAGAGTATTGCCCTTTTTGGAGACTAGGAAAACACCTTATAAGTGTTACATTACTGTTTAGCAAGTCTGATGATGTCAGCATCCTACAACTATAGCAGTGGAAATGAAAACCCCCAGTAAAGCATATAGCGCGTGGTGTTAATGCGTAACTCTCTAGTATCATAAAATAGTTAGGTAGGGGTTTGAATCCTGCAATTGGTGTGTGTGTGTGTGATACTGTTGGTTAATGTGTTGTGTGTTTAGCTTTTACTACTGTATGACATATCAGTATAACAACAGTATGTGCATTGCACACTTCAGGTATCTGTGTGGCAAATACATATATGTACGTGTGACCTCAATTAGTTCATATGTGTGAAGCCTGCTTTCTACATGAATACATCTGTTACCTATGACAGATTGTGCGGCTGCTTCTCAGACCTTCGGTCACATGTATGTTTGTGACAAGGCCAGCCACTGTAGTGATCTGTGGCCTAGGTCATCTGTGTCACACACACCCATGACAGTTTCTATAGAATAGCGTGAGTGAGGGTTCATGCCTTGGGTATATTTCAGACATGTTCAAACACAACAAAGTCTGTCAATAATGGACATTCATTATAGGTGTACAACAACTTTGTGGATATGCATACAGACCCCTTATTGATTATGTGATACACCGAGGGAATTCAGAATACCTATGAAAATGAGAACACCAAAGGACAGATGACATAATACTTGGTTGTATGCACACATCGGTACCCGTTCTACATGTTTGGGGCTACTACCTATGTGGTACTGTTGGGATACTATGTTTAACAAATGCGGATGACTATGCTATATTTGGCTTACAGCTTTACAGCATGGGTTGGACAACAGGTATCTGTCTCTATGATACCCTTGTGGAGGATAAGTGTCTCATCAAGAGAATGCATTGTAGGCCACTGTATGCATTTCTAGATGTGGACGGACATATCCCTAGTGTGTTTTCTTGTACCTAAGAGGGCTATATGCCAGACAGGAGTGGTCCCAGGAATGGGTGGTGGTCAATACCACTGGTTACTGGTATAGTACAGTACCGGACGGATCCAAATGCTACTGAGTTTGCTACATCTGTGTGTCAGTTGTCAAGACATCATCTAACGATTGGTCATGGTCAGGCTGTTGAGGTTGTGTACACTACCAGAATGCAAACCAATGACAGATATTAACAGTATCACCCACAGCATAGTGTCAAACTATGTCATACACACATGTGTACCCAAGTTAAAACGTATGTGTATTAAAATGCATACTGGCCACCAATAGAAACAATGAAGTCTTGACACTGTGTAATACAGGGCATGTCACCCTTCCCATGTGTCCACTATGCACGTACATGCAGATAGTGCACCTCCACCATGTTCACAAATGTACACCTGCAAATCTGTACTGCACACATCACACATGTACTGTCCACTCACCAACACATGCTGCCAAAACTACACACATCAGCCAAGTGGCACATGGGCGGACAATACATTTTTGGAATTAACACTGTTGTAAACAATACTACATTGATTATCATAGCTTTAATGCATCATGCCTGCTGAGATATACCTACAGGGATATCATTACACTGTACTGTTGACAACATGATAACATTGCTACACTGCTATAAAGTCACCCTGTACATCAGCACCATGTTAGCCTGTTCCTGCATCAATGTTACAGATGACAGGAGGTGGCACAGTTTCATCATATGCACAGAGTGTGTTGTTGGTTTGACAGAGCCCGACATTGACCCATCCAATCGACATGTATGTGTGTGTGTGTGTGTGTGTGTGTGTGTGTGTGTGTGGGTGTGTGTGAGGGACAACATTACAGCATGGGTCAATGTTGATGTGATGTGTGTGTGTATGTGTTAGCCCTAGGTGTTTGGATTATGTGTGTGTGTCTGCATGCACACAGTTCCACCATGTGGCTGCTGTATATGGGAGGTTGTGGGACAGCCACAGACTGTACCTGCCAGGCTGTACAGATCACCATCTCTGGCCACGGACAGAGTACCTGTGCCTGGCAGGGGTGCAATGGACAGTATCGGGTACTAAGCCAGACTGGGTACTATCATCAGAGGCAAAGGCATGTCGACTGGACCCATGTCCCTGCTGGGACTGGCCAGAGCCACGTGCACGTGATCTTCTATGATGGTCTAGTGACAGCCCTGCTCCAACATTGCTGGGGCTGGTACTGCCACTACGGGAGCAGCTGTGACTTGTGTGTCATCCGCGACGACTGCCAGCCAATGATGTTGCTGGCATACGTCCACGTCAACATCTCGGCCATCCTGCACTGTCCTGGCACATGGACATTACATTGTGGAGGACATCTAATGTCTCCCCCCAATGTCTATCAATGACCTCGGTGTAGTGATGCACTGCACCCGCAAGGTCACGGATACTGTCATTGATAGCGGTGTTATGGGCCCTCTGCGCCCTCAGTCCCTGTCTGGTGTACCGTTCCATACGTGCCTGCATAAAAGCCTGGAACATACCTGAGGTTGTAAGACCTGTGGGGGCACGTCTGCCATGGGCATTATGACCAGTGGTGCTCCCACAAGAACCCCTGGACATCTGCCTATGTGGTACCATCCCAGGATTCTGGGTATGGCTGCTGTGAGGGGTTGCATGTGCCATAGATACCACACTATCCTGGTCAATGCCTACTGTACGCTGTTCCTCAGCTAAGGCCATTGGTGATGACAGATGTATTGGCAGTATGAATGTGCGCATAGATGGTGTGGAAAGCTGTGTACTGTCAATTGGCAGAACAACGACAGACCCTGTCAAACCTGCCTGTGCCACAACACATGTTTCGTCATCTCCATTATTTTTGGCAGTGTCTTCAGGTTCCCTGCTCCACTCAACCAACACAACCTCAGCACCTGTGAGAGGGAGACAGGAAACACACTTTACAATCTGTACATGATGTTAGCACACATGCACACATGCACACATGAACACATGCACATATGCACACATGAACACATGCACACATGCACACATGAACACATGAACACATGCACACATGCACACATGCACACATGAACACAAATACACTACCCACTAAAGTAGACACACACACACACACACACACACACACACACACACACACACACACACACACACACACACACACACACCACATACACACACCAACAGCTATCCAGAACATACCCATTAGTGGTTGATGGTGGAGTACAGTATCACAAGCCAAAGAGTCCTATCACACCTGTCAGCATGCAAACTGTGTGTTGCTCAACAGCATGAAGTGTGAGTGTAGAGAGTCCTTGTTAATAACAGTATACATCTGTTCGATGCATGTGTGTTGTTAAATGATTGGCCTCACCCTGGAACACAAAGTGTACATGGACACAACATTGCTGTGCAAGTCTTACATGCTTTTCAATATCCTGTGTACCATCACTCACAGGTGAACATACCATGGCTGGATGCACACAACTGTCAGGTGTATAGCAATGAATGCTATGTTTTGTACTGTAGTTACTGTAACTGGATGTAGTGTAGTACCATGAGCCATCATCAGGCAGCATCATGTGGTCACTCAAGGCCACTAATGTGTGCCACACTGGCAACTATCTTGCTGTACCTGAACTGCTGCACTGTGGCTACATTAACCATTTCACAGGCAGTTGTTACATGGGTATGTAAGGTGTTCAATAGGGAGCATTGCCTAACATGAATGTCTTGTTTGTTGAAGAGTTTTGCAATGCCCCATGATAGGCCTCTACCCCTTAGGTATAGTATGTGTGCTGTGTGGATGACATTTGGGATACTGGAGCCTGACCTTACAGCAGGTGTCTACATACACCATGTGTATCATATTGACATGTACTGCATATGACAAGGTGGTGTATGTTGTGTGCATGTGTATTGACTCTGCCTATACAATGTCCACTACAGTGTACCACAATGGTTTGGGATGCTCTGTGTATAGCATGTGTTTGAGGCAGCCACTCATGCTACTGGGATGTGCATAGTCCCAGAGGAAACTTGCAGATCATGCATTATGTGTAGGTGTTGTACATGTGTAAATGGCCTAAAACCCACCTATGACATGCACATGTTATTTGCCATATGAAATGTAGAACACTCACCAGCATGGGTCTGCTGTCTTGCTGTCACACCAGAGGGACCTACAAGGATATGAGACAGTTTGTCAGTGTCAACAACTGTGGCATTGCTGCTGTGACTTTACAGTTTTACAGTAGCACAACAGTTGACCATCACAGGCATACAGATTATGTTCAAAATTATCAGCATTGCACAACACCAGGCTCCACATCTTCCAAATACACAGTACACATCTGACATATGCATGGTCTAACAATCGAGATAACAGTAGTCTACAGATATGGCATGTTACCTGCACGCTCGCAGTCAACTTGCTGGGCGACTCCGGCCTCCATGATGACACATGTTTGTTGTAGTTTTTGGCCAGGAGCCACCACGCTGAGGAGCAGCTCTTCCACTCTCGTGAGGGGCGGGTGTGATGCTGCACCACCACCTGTGGCAAGCTGTTGTCTGCAGACATCAGAGGCATGCTGCCGGACATGTCTGATTAAATCACTGCAGTGATGGCGTACCTGCTCATAAGTCCGGTTATGCATGCCTACGTCATTAACCCGATGGACAACATCCTGCCACAGTGCAGTACGCTCATGCTGGTCCTGGCTGGTTCTGGAGAACAGCAGGGTGCGATGTTGTACTAATGTGGATATGATTACTTCCTCCTCTTCAGGGGAATAGGCAGGGTTGCGATGATGAGACATGTCCCTGGAAGAAAATAAAACAATTACTGTGAGCAAGTATTGTGGCACACTTAACATTCTAAAGTACAGATATCAATTAAATGACATATTTAGCAACCTATTGGCTGTCAGTAGATACACACTTTTAATCCCACACATCAGTGCTCAGCCCACAACTGCCTGACAGTGCCTGGCATGTTCTATATATTAAACCATGTTCTGCACAGCAACAAAGTGAAACCAGTATGTAAGACTATACAACAGCACATGGCATACTGTATGTGACACAATGCACCACCTAGCCACAGGAGGTATATATGAAGCTAATGCATACAGAAATGTGTTATCCATTGAAATGATTGTAAAGTACAGTTACAGTTCTACCAGTACACCACACTACTTGTTGATAGCAAACCCCTAAGTAACATATGTGCACATTCATCAATATAGGTGGCATACTGCTGTACTACACTATACATGTTGCTAGATATGCACTTATATCCTGTAACACACATACGGCCCAGACCATGCTAATGGCATCCCCACACACACACATCCGACATACGTACAAGACACAAAGGTATGGCAACCCAGATGAGCTTTACCTGTGTACCATACAGTACTGTGTGTCAGCACTTACAAAACCTTCTGCCTGAGGTATGTAATGTGTATGGACTACAGGTAACAAACAAAACAGTGTTTCAAAGCAATGTGGATATACACCATACTGTGCTGTTTATGCCTACAGCTTCAGGTAGTACTACAGTACATACGGGATTTGTATTCACTAGTGTCAACAATCAATAAGCATACATGTACCATTTTAGCCTACAATGGCACACTCCAGTCAACACCATGGGACTATGTTACACCGTATACCATACTGATTTTGCTGCCTAGCAATAGCATACATATCTTTTGCAGGGATCACAACTAGAACACTACATACCATGATATAAACATTTACCCACTAGGCTATCACACAATGTCGACACATTCACCTACACATTCACCATCACACTCAGTCAATCTCACATAGCAATTAATGCAACACGTACATGCGTGTGTGTATCAGGTCATAGGTAGCACATAGGCTATTAGGAGTAGGGCCTATAGAAGCCTAGCCATACGGTACCCTGCCCTTCAACACCCATGTAATTTAAGGTCATGTGCCCCTGTCATGCAGAGCCACAGAGGTGATTCCCGGGTTGTATTTCCTAATTCACATCCATTCATCATGATTATTCATGACGACTGCTAATGAGGACCATTCTTTGCTATTGATAGGTAGTTAGTTCCAAGGTGTGGTATATGTCTGAGATGAGCATGTACCACTCCAGCTTCCCGCATGTTCTGCTTTTTGACGTTACAAGGTTTAGATCAGTACAGTGTGTAGCTTGTAGGGATTTTGATCTGTTGACATGGGTCATGTCCAACACCTGTGGGTTTGGCATAGCTTTGTATATTAGGCAGAGGTTGGCTCTGGGTGTACGGTATGCGACACAGTGTAGCTGTGGTTTTGTAAGACAGTCTGCATAGGGCATCTGTTTGAGTCTGGTAATACTCTTTGTGGTGTTTGTGCCTGGTGTCTACAGTTGCTGTAGATGTCTTCTGAAGTGCATACCAAAATGCCCATTGTACTCTATGATTGGTGTTATGACTGATGAGTAGAGTGGAACACTGACCTCTCATTCCATGTATGACACACCTTTTGTGATGACATGTGGACCGTACACAGTTTACATGGCTAGTGTGGCACTGTGATTATCAAAAAGGACACTACTGTCCACCTGTGTCCCTTGGTCTCTTATCACAGTTTTGGTGTTGAGTAGACTACCACCTATGTGGTAGTTAATGGGTACAGGGTTTTTAACAAAAGGGATGGCAATACATTTACAACATTGAGCTTGAGTGTATATATAAACATCCGTTGGTGTACATATAGATTTACATGTAGGCACATATACAGTCCACCTTTCATGGTGGGAATATCAATTATGCAAGTGTTGAGAGAGATACAGTTATGCAACAATTTTGCACAGTCTTGTGCAGAATGCATTCAGGGTATTCTCAGGCCAAGTATCTTTAGCAGGATTCCCTGTCTGGAAGACTATAAACTTAGCAAATCATACCCACAGTGTTTAAACACCACATGTCGTATACCAGCACTGTATGCTGTCTTGTTTGCCACACACTACAACCTACATAAAAATATGCACATAACAACCTTCACCAACATATCTATGTCCACCCTTCACAAACAGTTGCAGTATGTACCTTGCTCTATGCACATGTTAAGATGCTAATATATCTGACACATGACTATCTCTACATATGTGTGTGCCATACACACACAAGGCACACACTGTTGTACGTCTGTAGACCTCATGGATGACCTGTTGGGCCTTGCTACAACATGTACAGTTGTCACATGTGTACATGGCAGTAATATTACAGGGAGCATTTATAGCTGCTAATGCTACATTACTATACTAGCCTGGTACAGCAGTTGCCAATGCTAAGCTACACATTATATGACTATCATGCATGTGTTACTCTGTCACATCCATGTTTATATAGCTGTTTGCACTACTCCCCCAAACAGCCATTATACACAGTACTGTACAGAACATAGATGACATGATTGGATGTTTGACATTAAATGCTGAGCTACATATCTCACAGTTATGTCCCACTGCACACAGTTACACACTAATTTGTCCATGGCAGTAGTCATATGTGGCATCAGTGCATACATAACTACTGCTGCCACATATGCATGTTTCAAAGTATTTACAGTACTCTTCATAAACATCTACAACTTGCCGGTAATCACATTTCTGTCACATACCTGTTTGTCACTTTCAGGTCCGTCTGTTTTTTTTTTGGACAATTTTTCTTTTTGGTGTTGCCTAAGTAGAGATAGCTTCTACATAAATCCCTTTCTTATTAATTAAGTTTTTTTTTACTTAATTAATATATTTGGTGGATGATTCACTAGAGTATCCTTACTCAATTAAACTTTTGCGTTATTAAGTAATAACTCCTATTTATTCAGACACAAGTTCTGTGTAGCTGTATCCGGTGCAATGTAATGATTGCATGTGGGGATAGCAAGTACAGTCTGCTTTTATAGGTATCAGCACATGTGCATGTGATGACCTCTGCACCAATTGGTGCACAGCATTTGGTAAATGCATACAGCCTGCTGTGTGGTAATTGCAGTACTCACTGTCATAGCAACCCAATGCTATAAAATGCTAGGTTTTGTAGGCATAGCCCTTTCAGATTTCCAGAGTGGGGCCCATGCTTGTTTGCTGTGTACACTGTTGTTTAAGTCAGAAGGTTGGTATACTTCTTATATCTGAAGCTAGAGGTGTAGACAGTGATGTACATGTTGTACTCAGACCTGACTGTTGCCACTTCCAGTACAGAGCTATCAGTGTAGTGTTTAAGTCACCCCTACAAATGCTTACACAAGATATATGTGAGTATCTAGTTTCATTTCTACTTATGTAATTGACTGCCATACAAAAGTAGTTATTGAGAAGTATTCGTTTGACACATGAACTGTTTGTGGACTGTTTTACTGTGCATATTGATGTACTCACTTCTGCAGGGTTTGTGTACTTTTTATTGTTGACGTTAGCACAGGAGTCTCAGGTAAACTGGACAATTCCAGTACTGAGTATGCCTACCTACATCCTTGGTTGACCCTAAACACACATATATTTAAAATATGGGGGGCGGTGCAGACATACAGAGAGCATTACTTCTTATTGTGTGAGTGTTATCTTACTGGACTTAATGGATTGGTGTATACCTGTTGGTTTATCAAGGCAGGTGGTCTGTCTGCATAGGTCCCAACTGTGAACCTATCCAGATGGTAGACAGATGTTAGCCTGTTATTCTTTGTCTGTGCAACCCACAGGTGTTTTCAGCACTGGTACAATGGCTTTGTTGCAGTCAGTTGCTATCAGTACATGGCTAGATCCTTTGGTATTTCTGTGTTGTACTCCTACATAAGGGTATGCTTGTGAAAGTCCACACAAAGCTGTTTGCAGAGTGTGTAACACCAGATGAGCTGATATGCCTGTGTGTTTGTGCCTCTGCAAGGCCTATGAAACAGTCAGATACATATTTGTTTGGAGTTAGGGATAGGTAGTTAAAAGTGAGGTACACCTTCCAACTAATAGAGACAGTAAGTGTAGACTTGAGTGAAGCAGTGCATGTGGATTTGTACTCCTTTTATGAAGTATAAGCGGTGTCTACTGTTATTATTATGATTATTCATTGTGTAATACAATACCTCTCTGACTAACGTCAGTACTTTTCAGAGGGATTCAGAGGGACACAGCTAAAATATGTTTCACAATCAGGAAGTATGGCCTCTGCCCTAATCAGATATGCCAGTGTTTGTCCTGCTATGATACTGCGTGGGGGTTGTAAAGTGCCTCAATAACATTATTTGCTGATAGAATGGCTGCTTCTCTTATCACAGTCATGTAATGCAATTCCACATATGATTGCTGGTGAAGATCCACAGAACAAGCTTTGTGTTATGACCTTCCTATTTTTCCTTTACATTCACTCATTGTTTTGCATGATATATTTATTTCAGCACCAAGTTATTGCATATCTGCTGTGGCTTAGTTGTACTTCATGCAGTCAAATATGACCAAGGTCTGGGGTTCGAGACTGGCAGAGGTGTTTTATTTTGCTGCTGAACAGAACAAGGGCCCTGACATGCAGAGTGATTAAGGAACTTTTAAGCAGTTGTAAGTGGGTTTGCGCAGGTTTGCATGATGCTTAGCAATACTTAGCTAAGTGCACACATGCACACACTTGCTCAATCCCACTAACTACTGCTTAAAAGTGCTTACTCCAGCTAACCCCGCACTAATTTCTTTTAAAGAAAATGGGGAGATAGGAAAGTGGTGAAAAAGGGGGCACAAAGAGGGAAAGACAGTAGGGAAACCAGATCGGGATGTGCAGGGCGGGTGTAGGGAAGGTCCATAGCTGCCCATTTCTTTACCAGCAACAGCTGTGCATATGTTACAAATTTGGAGTGAAATTTGAAACCTTCCACCCCTGAGAGAGGGGAGAGGACAACAAAGTATGTTTTACTGCCAATTCTAATTATCAGTTTACATGTCCAGCTGACATGTGTGCGGAATGGACAGCTATGTATGGGGGCGTAATTTTTATGTGGGTACAGATTGCCCTTTTTTTTTTTTTACAGGTGAGAGTGGAATGTGAGGTAGAGGAAGTAGGTATATTTGGGGAGGTAGGTTGGGGAGGTAAACAGACAAGACAAACAAGATGCATACAGGGGCAGAGTATGACACATGGGGTGGATGAACACAATTGACGGGGACGGATGTTTGGAAATCGCAAGCCCATGAGCCCACAGATGGTAACAGTGGGACTGAGATCCCCACCCATGGGCAGTCACCACTGTACCTTCACAGACCCGAGGGTGGCTGTGCTGGGGGCTGCGTAGGAGGGGCAGGCTCACCCGTGAGTCACGCCACTCTCGCCTCGAGCTGGCATAGGGGATCAGCGACTAAACACTGGATCTCCCTACGAACCACAAACCGGACCCTTCGGAGGGTGACAGGTGGCCCTTCTCCACCCACACTTTCAGGGGGGGATGAGCCCCCTCCCCTGCAGAGCTTCCACCCGAAGGTGGCACAGGACCAATGATGAGGGTAGCCCGGGCTGGGCACCATACCTGCTGGTGCCAGGTGCAATCGCCAGCTGAGGAGGGACAGGTGTGTCTGCTGGGACCAGCCTTCCCATACGTTCTGTGATTAGGTGTGTTTAATTACAACATAGACAACAGCATTCCAAATTAGTTGTAACAGCATGCAGTAATATTCCCATTAACCCAACACACCAGGGTTACAACAGTTGAACAGCAAGCATAACACATGCATATATTGAACGACAGTGGACATTACAACAGCATGCAGGGATGATTGGTGGCAACAGGCCACCAAGATTGTGGTGTTTGAACAGGGCACATGCATCAAAGAAAAAGCAGATTTTTATAGAACAATAGGACATATGTCCCAACAAATGTTTTGAGATTAGACATACCCATTGAGGTGTGGAATTGCATTGTTTATGCACATGGAGTAGGGTGTAAAAAGAAACCTCCATTAACATCTTATTGGTACTTTTACTCTACACTACATTCCTATTGACTGCAGGTGTATATCCCCTACATGTATTATTACACTAGGCAACATGCATTAGATTGTGTAATGGGTTTGGCTAGTTCATTATATACCTGACCTATATCTGATATACTAACTGTCCAAGATGCAGATGTTACTGCAACATATTTATATTTTATTTTTATATTTATGTATCTACATATCTGGATGTGTTCATGTGACTTTTTCAGTTACATTTCTACAGAACCCTACATTTCATGTAGCACACTCACATTTCTGGGGAAAACCTTGACAAGCTACTCATGTGCCAGATTTACATATGCGTGACAGCCATTTACTGACTGTTGAGAACTGTTATATGCTTCACAGCTACTGGCACTTCCTTCATCCACTTTATATGGGACTGCACAACTGTGGGTTGACAGCACTTTATACAACAGTACTATTTATTTAATGCAAGGGTACAACAACATTTCAAAGTAAGTGACACAGACACACTCCAAGTATTATACCTTTATTAATTACATTGAACACTCTTTTCTACAGGCTCTCTCCTTTATTTGATATTACAGTGCATACGGAAGATCTATTCGGACATATTATACCTTTATTGATAGGTTACAACACTCTTTTTCAGGCTCAATCACTTATTTTATATGACATTACATGCAGAGATAGTATTCCAGACTTATTTCACCTTTATTAATGGATTACTACACTCTATTTCTTGCTCTCTGACTTATGTTATATAACAGTACATGCAGAGAATTTATTCAGGGCATTTTATAGCTGTATTATTGGGCTACAATACTTTTTTTCACGCTCTCTCACATATATTATATAACAATACATGCAGAATAATTACTAACCTGCCTGGTGGCACAGCCTTAGCAGCCTATCTAGATAGGCTTGCTGATTCGCAGCATGGACACCTGCAGCTGTGAAGTAAGTGAAGGGATATTGAGACATACCTATCCGTAATTTAGACTATATTAGCATGTCTTACATACTGCATTCCATGGCTACCTACTCATTAGTGGGGCATCTTGCATATGACGGGCCTCCTGGATCCATTGGTTCAGTAGGTCCTGCTTTCATCTCTTCAGGTCAACATGGTGGTGACGGACCTGCTCACCAGTCCGAGGGACGCCTGTGGCACTGGTGAGTTCATGTGCCAACCGGTTCCAAGCCTCTGCCTTATACTCCGTCCCTTGGAACTGGCCCTGCAGGAGTCGAGACTCATAACGATGGACTAGGAGCCAAACCATGTATTTTGACTCCTCAATGCCCCAGCATTGCGCTCGAAAGTGAGTACCCTCTCCAGCACCAGACATTCTAACTGCAGATGGGAGCTACAGTCAGTTATGGCGAGTATTCCCGCCTATGAAGCTTAAATATGCCGCATTTCTCACACTTTTTTGTGATTGGCCATTTTTGAAAATTCTCGGCTGACTGCAGACCTGCTTAGCAATGGTTAATCTACCATTTATAAGTATATGTATGTTAACAGTGGATGTTTATCCTTAGCTGTCATGGCTTATTGGTTCAGTATTTTGATTATGGTGCACAGTGTCCCGGGTTCTAAACTTGTCATTGCATTTTATTTTACTACTGTCCAGACAGGCTAGGGAGTGTGACTGTGTTTAGGCAACTTTGCTCAACGTTGCCCACATTGCCCGACGTTGCTCCACATTGCCCTACGGTGCACTGGTTAGCACGGTGTGCAGCTCAGTGCAAACTTATTGCACTGGGTAAAGCGCTGCTTAGTTGTGGGCAACTATATTGTGCTGGGTAAAGGGCTGCTTAGCTGTGGGCAACTAGACTGCACTGGGTAAAGCGCTGCTTAGCTGTGAGCAACTAGATTGCACTGGGTAAAGCGCTGCTTAGCTACGGGCATTTATATGTCAAGATCCTTCTTACATTTCTATATATACATTTTGTTCACTGATACATAGGCAATTTCAATGCTTTTTGGTAATATTTTAGTCATATATATATGTCAGGAATTATTTCATATGCTAATAGAGAGGGGAGTGGTGGGATTCGAACCGCGAATACCTCCTCTTTGTGCGAAGGCTCTACCACTACACTAAGGCTATTTAGATTGATTTGCATAAACATTTGTTATTATGCTCTTCAATGTCGACATTGCTAACTCTAGCTAAGCTATGGTCACACCCGTGCAAAGACGCGCAAATATGGGCAGCTATATCGGGAATTAGAAAAAAATATTATATTTTACATTTTATAACTCTACTGGGGGTTTACCATGTGAGGGAGTGTAGTGTTGGGTATGTTGACATTTGAGCGGACTCGCTCATGTGTGTTGACATTTTACAATTCAGTCACTTGCAGGGGCATAGACCTTAGGACTGCTCGGCAGACAGGCACGCCCCCTGCCTTCTTGCACAGTCCATGTTAGACTTGGAGTGGAGTCAGCATGCCCTCATGAATATGCATGGCACGGTGACGTCAGACCGTTCAACTGCAGTTTCCGAGTAAGACTTATTTAGTCTTACACGGAGGTTTCGTAAATCCAGGGGAATGATATATATAGATATAAATTTATATATAATTTATATATATATATATATATATATATATATATATATATATATATATATATATATATATCTACATATATATATATATATATATATATATATATATATATATATATATATATATATATATATATATATATATATATATACATATACACAAGGATTACTTCAAAAACTAGACAGAATCTAGGCAGTATTATGTAAGAACATTGATATGTTGTGCCTTTTTACGCTTTTACAAACTGGCTTTGTGTTGGTTGCCAGCTTTTCCATCATTTGCACCAGCACTTCCATTTTATAGCTTGTGCAAAGGATTCAGGCTCTGTACTGTTGCTTTCTGTAGTCAAGGAACAGGTTTTGATTCTTTCCACCTCCGTTTGACTACTGTATGACTGTGAGCAAGTTACTCTAAGAGTGCATTTTGTACCTCCCAACCTCTTAGCTCAAGAAATTTGGATAAAGCCAAAAATAATGTGGGGACAAAGACCCAAAAATAGGGACAGATTTTACATATTGCTCTGATATACTTAAAAAGTTGTCAGAATGACAAGTTTTGTGTTTGCATGCATTTTTGAAGGATATAAAATATGAAACTTATATATATATATATATATATATATATATATATATATATATATGTGTGTGTGTGTGTGTGTGTGTGTGTGTGTGTGTGTGTGTCATTGTTTAGTGACTTCAATCCCCAGAGATTTGTCAGAAAAACACAAATGTTATGAGTAACAAAATAGAAATATGAAGCAAAAATCTGGACATTCTGTGAAAATTTGGACAGCTGAAAGCTTTGGTGCACTTGTGTCCAGTGGACATACCTGGCTAACCATTGTGAAAAAAAAATGAAAAAGTGAAAGAACAATTACTGGGCAAATTATTAACAGAATGACTACAAACAAAGATCTCACCTGTCTTAAACAGACTATTATTTTCAAATGTTCTAGCTTGGTCTCTCTGCATTGCTGTCCTCGAGCTATCAATAATCCTGAGGATGAGGACTGCTATATCAAGAAATCATGGTCTGTCTTAAAAGGCCACTTCCTCTAGAATTTATAACAGTATCAAGTTCAGGAGTCATATTTTGGGTAGCTTTCAAAGGTCTAAAAAAAAAAACAAACAAACAAATCACTAAAAACATACATGCAGACATACATAAACCTCATACTTCTTTAACTCATAGGTCACTCCATGTTTTTACTACTTTCTGTTTTTTTACAGTTATTACAGTTTTACAGTCACCTTCAGTTAACAAGAGAAATGTATTTTTTCTAGTTACATTTGCATTTGACACTTTAGTGACTTACACAATAGGTACTGAGTTTAGAAATAAGCTCATTAAAAAGTAGACTTTGTCATTCACTGTGTGCATTATTAGTCATGGTCCCTTTCCATTTACAAGCAGGAACAGTAGCCATTCAAAGGTTTAAAATTTACAAGGCCAACTCTTACACATCATTGAGGCTTGACATTACTAAATTATATTTCTAGTTTGTTGTCCTGCATCCTCATCAGCTGTATAAGACATACCCCAGGATTCATGAAGCTTGCGCCAGGCGCAGGCATAGCATTGGTGATCTAACACCAAATATGGCTGCCGAGCAATTCAGGTACAAGCTGTTTCCACGTGCACTGCCTGTGTACGCCATGCCAGAACAGCTCCCAGTGCATGTATGCTAATTACCCCATGCACAGCAGCATAGCATGCAAATGAAGGTATATTGTGATTCAGGAAGTGGTGCAGGCGTAGTGTAAGCATGCAGAAATGTAAACTGAAAAAAAGTTTACATTTTTCAAACATAAAATCGGAGCCATGACAGCAGACCAAACTCATGTATTATACTGTTAATATATGCCAATGGCTAAATATATAGCCATTGGCATAAAAACATGCACAACATATAAAAAAGAACATTTAATGTCATGCCCACACTAACGCAAAGTTAAATCGCAGGGCATCAGTGCGCAAATGGGATCACAATGAAAATATAATTATATGGAATAAAACTGCAATGTAACATATTTCATGCATTCCCCATAATAGTCAATGGCACGCATGCTACACCACAATGGCGCAAGAGTTGCTAAGGGGCTGTGACAGTGTTCTGTGTGGTAACTAAGAATTAGTAGGCAATGCCATGCAAATGAGAGGAGTAATACTGAATCACAAAATCCCCACTGGCGTAAGGATGAACCTCACAGTGCAGCAGTACAACACCAAGGTGTGGCCTGGAGATAAAGATGACATCAAGAGATGGGTGTGCCACCTTTGCTGTAAGCACATTGGAGCATTGCTAATCCGGTTTGCCTGTTGCCAAGCAAAGCTGCAGGAAAGGGATGTGTTGAAGTAGCCATAGCTTTGCTTAGCTGAGAGCACACAAGGTAACTGAATGTGCATGTGAACGTGGATGAAAACTCGCTCGAAACCTGGTAAACGAGAGGTGCGCACCAGAGCTGAAACAGGAAGGATATGGGAAAAAAATAAGGAAATGCTGCAACATGGTAATTGGAGTACAAATGAGTAATTAACACCTAGGAACCCACAGTGGGCCATTGACAACAGCTAACAAGGCTGCTAGCAGCTACCTGCAGAACAGGAAAGGGGCAGTGCCATACTGCAAAGAAAAGAGAACTGTCACAGCAGAACAAAGCAAACTTGCAGTAGATCAGCTACATAACACATTTCACAACACAATCCTGGGTTGGGAAAGTACAAAACAAGAAAGCCGGCAGCTGGATGTATGCCTGACAATGGGAATGGAATCTGGTTGAAAAGTGAAGTAAAGGGCAATAGATGAATTACGACAGCCAAGCGTAATTCAACACCAAAGGCCCCACGATAGCAGTACCCACTGTAAAACCCATAATTAAGATACCCTGCAGCTGGAATTGCACATACACACCCAATTACACCAGCAGCATCCATAGCACAATAGTATAAAGTGTGAAAGCACCTCACACACACTTGTGTATTCCCACACACTCTGCACCATTGGTGTATACATACGGGGAACTTTTAATATGTATATGTTAGGGGCTGCCATAGCTTTGATTCACCAGCATGTGTTGGAGACTGAAGGTGGTGTGGAGGATGATGCTGACAACCATCTCAGGCACCGGAGGAGGAGAAGAGTGTTCAGACCCAGGGTAACCTACCAGGGTCTACATGATCTGGAGGTAGTAGAGCATTACAGGGTGGACAGGGACACCATACAGCAACTTGTTGAGCTGTGCCGGCCACACCTCAGAGCCAGAAATAACAGAGGGGAACCCATCCCAGTGGACATGAAGGTATGTGTAAGCTTGAGAATACTAGCCACAGGTAGTTTTCAAAGGCCAACTGGGGATATCCTGGACATCTCATAGGCATCAGCATCCAGTGTACTCCACCAGTTCCTGGATGCCATGTTACCACATGCCAATGAGCACATATACTTCCCCCGAATGCAGGAGGAGTTGGCCAGCAATATGCGTCTCTTCCACCATGTGGCAGACTACCCAGAGGTACTAGGTGCCATAGACTGCACGGACATACCCATCAAGTCACCACCCGGTGAGCAGGGTTGGCGCTACATAATCCGCAAGGGATACCCGTCCATCAACTGCCAGGTTGTGTGCAATGCCCAAGGCATTATCATGGATGTGTGTGCTGGCAGCCCTGGAAGCTATCATGACTTCCACATCTGGCATGCCTCACAGCTGTATCAGGTATTTGCCAGGGGGGAAATCCCATACGGCCAGCTGATGGGGGATGCTGCCTATGCACTGGAACCATGGATGATGACTCCCTTCAGAAATGCACACATACCAATGCAAGAACACCATAATGAGGCACACGCACAAACCAGAATCATCATAGAGTGTGTGTTTAGGATGCTGAAATCATGGTTTCGTTGCTTGGACATATCTGGTGGAACCTTGCAGTACTCCCCAGGTACGTGTGCCCACATCTTCATAGTATGTGCCATGCTACGCAATATGATCCTGTGGAAACAGCTGCAGCAGAGACAGACTGATGAAGGCCCTCACAGCCCACCAACATTGCCAATGGCCCCACAGGCACAGAGGGACTCAGACCACAAACACCCTGTGCCAGCCCCAGTAGGCAGACAGAGGCATGCCCAGTATGTCCATGCCTTGGCAAAGAGGGAACGTATAGCACACACACTGACAGTGTAGGCACCTACGGACTGACACCCTTCTCCATCTGCACACACAGTAAACATGGATGGCACACACACAAGACCACCAGTAAATTGTCATGTAGAGGTGGTCTACTGTGTGAATACTACAGAAGCAGCCCTCAACTATTGCACACACAACCACTGTTAGCACAAGGTAAGTCAACACCTGAACAGTAAATTAAGCTATCAGCATGTGCTGATACTGTATGTAGAGGTTCATAGATACATAGGTAGGTATGTGGCTAACTGCCTGAGGCCATTCATATGCCTAGCTGAAATGTGTCAGCTGTCACCACACCATTGATTAACTAACTGTCCCTCTGTGAAGCAGAGCTAATTGCGGGATCCCTGGGGTGCACCCACTGTTCCCCATGCAGTCTGCAAGGTGTCCCTGGTGTGTTAGTGAGGGGCTCCATATAATGTAATCAGAGATGTAGTTCCAAAGCATGGGGAGTACCTGTGACAGGAATCTGTCACTCCAGCATCTTCCAGTTATGGTTGTGGCAAGGTTTAGCTCATTACAGTGTGTGGCTAACTGTGACATGGATTCCTGTAGGTGGAGAATATCCATTAAGCCTGACCTGGACATGTCTTTGTTGGGCAGCAAAAATCATCTCTGAGTAAACTAGATGCCACTGAGTAATACAAGAGTTCATGCAGTCTGGCAGCATATGACACATGTCTGAGGCCAGTAATGCTCTTGGCGAGGTATGTTTGTGGACCCTCCAGCTGTCGCATGTGTCTTCTGAGGTATGTCCCAAATGGGTTATCATACTCGATGATGGGATTGATGAGTGATGAATAAAGGGGCACAATAACCTCAGTATGTCTAGATGCAAACCCTTACGTAATCAGATGGCCTACATAGATGGATGACCTAAGTACTTTGGAGATGTGATTGTCAAAGGAGAGATCACTATCTAATGTAGTCCCCACATTACCCATTACCTCATATGTATTAAAGTGGCTGCTACTCATGTGTTAATATGTGGGTGTTTAGCTTTCCCAACATGGAATGACCATACAGTTCATGGCTTTTAGCTGGAGGCCATGACTGTGACATCTTGTGTTGGTCTATGTGAGGCCCCTTGAAGGATGTCTGTGACAGCTGGACTGTCAATTATGGCCCCCAGTTTGCAGTAAACACTGTCCACTGCAGTCCACCTGTGTTTGCCTGTACCTCTGAGAAGTATATGGCAAAGAGTAGGGGTCCCAGGACTGAGTCCTGTGGGACACCAGTTGTGATTGGTTAAGAGTTGGACCTGGAGGCTGCTAGCCTTACCATGTGGGTTCTGTGTGTAAGCCTGTTGGCAACCCAACCTGTGATGTATGTGTGTATGCACTGACTGGTGAGTTTATAACCAATACCTGAGTGGGGAATGGTGTCCTAATCCTTAGCGGGGTCCAGGTAGTATGTGTGAAGTACCACACCCCACACCTAAAGTCGAGGTGACTGTAAGGCGTCAAACAGGTTCAGTAGGCATGATCTGCACTCATCAAGCAGACCTGGGTTGGGTCGAGTGTCTGGAGGTTCCCAATGTCTCTGTTAATGAGTTTCATGATGATGCGCTCCATAGTCTTGCAGACAGGCTAGTCAGGCTTATAGGGCAATAGTTCCCAGGGTCCGTTGTGGTGCCACCTTTGTGGAGTGGGATCACTGTTGCTGTGCGCCACTCTGTGGGTATGTAGCCTGTAGACAGTCTGTGTTTGAACAGTGTGTTTAGGTGAGGGGTTAGTTAATTTGGAGCTCATGTAAGACACAGCCTGGGACACTGTCCGGTCCCACTGAGGCTGTATTTGTGGCTTTGGATGAGGCTGTTTTATCCTGTGTGTCGATGATTGCCGGGGCCGTATATTCTTCTGGTATGGTTAAGGGCCATTTAGGGGTTGAGAGGGGTGTGACGTTTGCACTGAATGTGTCTGCCAAAATGCTGGAAATATCAGTCGGTTCAGTGTATATTCTGCCAGTCTGCACCAAATCTCAGCAGATCTGAGAGTTCCCACTTAGGTTCTTGACATAGCTAAAGAATGCTTTGTGGTTGTCTGTAGGGTCCTTGGGAAATTGTCTTTCAAAGCTAGCCATGGATGATATCATGAGAGATTGTAGTTTCTTGCTGATACTGATCAGGGATGTCTGTCCTTCTAGGGATTTCACTCTTATCTGTACTAGTTACCTCCTACAATTGTAGAGCCTGTGTATGGCAGGGGTCCACCAGACTGGTTTCCTGTTCTTGGAGGAGTGAGTTCAGGTTAGACTTGGTATAGCGTGATCCATGCATTCCTGCAGATGATCATAGAGTACCTTTGTATAGGTTTCAGCATCTTGGACAGCATTGTCAATTGGAGTGGGGGCTGTGAACCGTTCCACCTTGGGCATAAGCAATGTGAAGTTTGCTCTGGAAAAGATTTCCACCGTGGTTTCCTTGTTTGGGGTTGTGGGCGGAATGTGAATATCCAGAGTGATTAGTCTATGGTCTGATCTAACCTGCGAGGGATTGATGTCGGGTGTGAAACACCGGTCACCCATGTTGGTGATGACCAGGTCCAATATGTTGTTCCCTCTGGAGGGGGTGTAGACCAGTTGTTCCAGGGCGTTAGAGTTGAGGACTTCTAGGAAGTGCTGGGCAAGGGAGTTAGTACTTGAGTAGTTCTCCCAGTTAATGTTTGGGTAGTTGACATCATACAGTATTAGAGTGTTTGGTAGGATCCGCATATTTCCCAGTGTCCGCGGAAATGTGGAATATGGGTCCTGGGACATGGTTGGTGATCTGTAGCAAGCTACAATTTGGATTGCACTGTTGCCCATTGTCACTTGCACTTGGAAGATCTCGGATGCATCTTGCTGCGCCACTAACCTGGAGGTGTGAGTATCCTTGATGAATATGGATACACCCTCGCCTTTTGTGTTCCGGTCTCAGTTCTGTGGCTGAAAGGTGTGGTATGAGTTATAGCCTGGTGGTGCTGGGGTGCTCTCTGGAGCCTTAAACCGGGTGCCTGTTACTGCACAGATATCAATGTTCTTCATATTGAGGAGTGCCCCGAGTGTGTGCAATGTGAGGTTTAGACATCTGGCGTTGAGTAGCAATACCCTCAGTTTCTGGTTACATGTGCTATGTGCGGTGGTGGGTTTGTCTTATGAGTGTTGCCTAAAAGTCCACCTTGCCTAATATCCACCTCTCTACTATTGTTTGCAATCAATGACAGCTGTTCATGTGTACATGTTCTGCAAATGTGTACTCACCCTTGTTACAGGGATGTGCCAAATGGCTATGTGCACACCTACATAGAGTGGATATTGACAGTAGAGACACACTGGTTGAATGTGTAGATTTGTGTAGCCTAACCTCTCATTGCCAGACTAACAGCTGCTTGGAAATATGTTGACAGTACTGGTAATGAAACAGGGTGAATATCATCTTTAACTCCAGTGTGACATCTGCAGTAGGCATGTAAGATGTAGGAAACTGCTGCCCATGTGTAATAGCAGCTTCATAGGTGATGGCGTGCACTATCTGATTATATCCTGATCATGTCGATAGTGGCAGCATAGTCTATTGATATCTGACTCTGTGTGGGGAGTGGGTGTCTGTGCCCAACAGAGCTCATGGTTTTGCTGGGTATGTGTGTTTATACCCAGACAAGGATACAGCCCTGTTCACACTTGCATCATCTGTAATCAACTATCAGGATGTGATGTGGCCCTCAATGTGGGAATGCTAATAAAGGCAGCTACCATGTTCCTGTAATAGCTAGTGTTGCCACGTCCATAACTCAGATATTTACATGTGAGCATCACTGTCTAAAACATCTTCATAAGCAGTAAGTATACGAAATACAGCACGTGGTACTTTTAGTACTGAATATATATATGTGAACATTAACACAAATACATCTACATGATGCAATACATGTCGTATACTGTTGAATGCCTGTGCTGGATGATATGTACATGATAACATCCAATGTATGTATATCTGCCATGGCTTACTGGTAAAGCACATCTTCTGTTGTGTGCAGGGTCCTGGTTTCGAGTCTTGCAGAGGCCGGTTGTTTTGTTGCTGGTCAGAACAAAGGCTGTTGAATAGGGTGTGAATAAGGCGGTTTTAAGCAGTTGTGTGTGGGTTTGTATGACGGTAAGCAGTGGTTAGTTTTGTGGAGCCTCAGTATGGGTCAAGTAACTATGCATTAGCAGGCAATCCTATGCAAATGAGGTAAAGGATAGTGAATCCCGGTTATCCCCAATGTGTGAGGCAGGTCCCAAGAGTGTATGTGTATAGATAGCCGGGTGCAGGACTCAGATATGGGTGACATCATGGGGGGTGTGTCAGGCATACTGTACGTGGATTGGAGCCGTGTGGCTTGGGATTGCTCTTAGCTTAGCACGGCTAAACTAGGGGTGAGTCTATGCCTGCCTAGTGCAACTGGGAGGGACAACAGCAGTAGGAGAGTAACCAAGGTGAGCTAGCTGAGCTGACAGGTGATATGTATCAGAATCAGCCGATTACAGGGGCAGCAGACCAGCCCAGCCCAGAACACTACTATAAACTAAGCAAACACCTTCCCCTCTGGTTTTTCCACACTCTACATCACCGGTGTATACATGCGGGGAAATTTTAATAAACAAACCTACAAAATGAAAAGGGCTGCAGCAGGCAACATAGACCAACATGTGCAAGAGGCTGAGGATGGTGAAGATGTGAATGCTGCAGAACAACCCTCAGTGAGGAGACAGAGAAGAGTGTACAGACTCAGGGTAACCTACCAGGGGCTACATGAGCTGGAGATAGTGGAGCACTATAGGGTGGACAGAGACCTCCTACAGCAGATTGTTGAGCTGTGTTGGCCACAACTGACATATCAAACAGGCCAAGGGGAACCCATCCCAGTGGATACCAAGGTATGTGTAGGCCTAGGTATACTAGCCACAGGTACTTCCCAAAGCACAACTGGGGATTTCATGGGGATCTCACAGGCATCAGCATCCAGAGTATTCCACCAGTTCCTGGATGCCATGTCAGCACATGCCAGTGAGCACGTATATTTCCTCAACACACGTGAGGTGTTGACCAGCAATATGCATCTCTTCCACCAAATAGCAGACTACCCTGAGGTAGTGGGTGCTATAGCCTGCATGCACTTATGCATCACAGCACCACCCGGTGAGCAGGGTAGGGCCTACATCAACTGCAGGGGCATCCCCTCCATCAACTCCCAGGGCATATGTGATGCCCAGGGCATTACAATGAATGTGTGTGCTGGCTGCCCTGGAAGTTATGATGAATCAGAAATATGACATCTGATGCAGTTGTACCACAGCTTTGCTAATATGGACATCCCCTACGGTCACCTAGTGGGGGATGCTGGGTGCCCACTGGAGCCGTGGCTGATGACACCAATCAGAAAAACACACACACCTGAACAACAACGCCATAATGAGGCACACGCACATGCCAGACATATGATAGAGCATGTGTTTGAGATGCTCAGGTCATGGTTCCAGTGTCTGGACACATCTGGTGGAGCCTTGCAGTATTTCACCAGCTACATGCACCCAAATTGTTATGGTATGTGCTATGCTACACAATATGATCCTATGAAAACAGCTGCAGCAGGAACAACATGGGGCAGGGCCTCATAGGCCCCCACCAATGCCAAGGCCTGTACAGGCACAGAGTGACTCAGAGGAGGAACAACCTGAGCCTGACCCAGTAGACGAAAGGAGGCATGCCCAGTATGACCTGGCCTTGGCAAAGAGGCAACGCATAGCATATGCACTGACACAGTAGGGACCATGGTTCCAGTGTCTGGACACATCCGGTGGAGCCTTGCAGTATTTCACCAGCTACATGCACCCAAATTGTTATGGTATGTGCTATGCTACACAATATGATCCTATGAAAACAGCTGCAGCAGGAACAACATGGGTCAGGGACTCATAGGCCCCCACCAATGCCAAGGCCTGTACAGGCACAGAGTGACTCAGAGGAGGAACAACCTGAGCCTGACCCAGTAGACGGAAGGAGGCATGCCCAGTATGACCTGGCCTTGGCAAAAAGGCAATGCATAGCATATGCACTGACACAGTAGGGACCCAGGGAATGTCACCCTCTCTGACTCACACAGACAGTAAAAGGGATGCCAAACATGACACTACCTGTGCTCAGCCATGTATAGGGAGTGTACTATGTGCATCCAACATAGGCAGCCCTCCAGCACCATCCTCAAGTCTGGCACACCCTCAAGGTATGTCAATCAACCTACCAGTTGCCAAATGTAGTAGAATGTGTTGGTACCTGTAGCTATGGTATGGATGTGGGTATGCAAGGGAATTAGGTGGCCGAATGTGAAGGCAGCAGATAGACACCCATAGTGGCACCATGACATCAGTAAGACATACTGGAGTCACCATAGTAGCCAGTACTACATAGTGTGACAAAACCCACTGCAGGTAATGGGCTGAGCATCATGTGTGTCCGTAAGACCCATACAAGTCTCAACCAGCTGGACAGGTGTATACTGACGCAAACAAATGCTATACTATGGCCTCTGAATTTGTCCTATGGGTAACCCCTCCCACAGACCCACACTGATAGCCTACAGCAGGCCAGGCAGTTGGATGTAGGTTGTGAGGGCTAGGAAGTCAGAAACTAATATGTTGGTAATTAAAGCTAAGATCTGTAGTAAACTGGTATGCCTCTAGCCAGCACACTGGGTAAGACTACACACTGAAATGGAGTGCCTGACATACCAGTACAGTACTAGCAAATGTGTACAAGTGTCAGGTCCCCACATCCAACGTACACTTATACCAACAGTTAGGTGTGCCCCCTGCTCCTGTGTAGGAATGTAGATACAGTCAGGTGTCCCCCCTCCGCTATGCAGAAATGTAACAACAGTCAATGCCACATGACCAATGGATACCCTGCAGACACAGCATGCTACCTGTCAGTGTACAACACAAAGGTCAGTACCACAGTACAGACTATCTGGACATGTAACACCTGTGGTACAGATGGCCATACAGGGCATGCTCACACACTTGAAGGTATGAAGGCAATGTCAGTCGACAACATACTGAATGGTCATACTGGGCATGCTCACACACTTAAACACATGAAGGCCATGTCTGCAAACACCAGTGGCCCGGACATATCTGACAGTCGCAGTTCTTAGTGCAGACACATGTCAGTATGCACCACACCTGCCTTGCACATACAGTGGATAGGTATACAGGCATATATGTAAGGACAACCCACTATAATACGTCTAAGGTAGACGGACATAGATGTGAGGAAGAGGGTGACTGTGACAAGGAGCCCTCTGTGTCTGTCTCATCCAGCACACAGCCAAAAAGCCCCAAACACATGAGGTGCAGATGTCATTCACTGCAGATACTAGCCACCTGTATCTGCAGCATGTCAGACTATGTGGTGCACGTGCTAGCTGTGCAACTTGACTGTATAGGGAAGTAGTCATCTAGTAGCTGTATACACGTACCTGTGACATATGGCCCCGTGTGCCAGCATGTGGCATGTCAACCCCTACATGACTGGGTTAGGGCCCATGCACACACTGCCCTCCCCATAGCAGTATTATGACAAGCCTGCTGAGGTCATCCATTGTGAAATACACATTTGGGAGAGCTGTAGCTCAGTAATCTCCATTGTGCGTCCCATAACTGCAGACTGCAGTAGTGTTATACTAGGTAGGTAGTAGTTCTAACCCCAGACTTGCCAATTGTGTGTGTGAATGTGTGTGCGTCTGTCTGTCTCAGACTGTGTATAGAGAAATTGTTTATAGGCTACCCACAGTCTGAACAAATCATCTACTCACCTTTGGTAATGCTGCTGATGTCACTCACCAAGAAATACACCTCTGGGAACACCATAGACCAGTAGTCTCTGTTATGCATTCTGCAACTGCGTATTGCTGTAGTGTGATAGAGTAGTTACGCCAGTGTTGTAATCCCAGACTTGCCAACTGTATGTGTGTGTGTGTGTGTGTGTGTGTGTGTGTGTGTGTGTGTGTGTGTCCATCTGCCTGAGGACAGACCAATGCTTTTAGAGTACTCACATGCCATACAAGTCATATACTCACCTTTGGCTATCCTGGTGATGTCACACACACCTAAAAATACACCTCGGTATTCTCCGGTAACCCAGTATTCTCTGTAGCGCGTGCCGTAAATGTGTATTGCTGCAGAGTGATACACTAGGTAGGTAGGGGTTCGAATCCAGGACATGGCAGGTGTGTGTGTTTTATGGCAGGTGTGTGTGTTTGACTGTCAGAGACTGTGTGGAGGTGGCTATGAGTGTCTAACCATCAGACATGTTGGGGAGCAGATCTTGTAGCTTTCATATATGGTGTCCGTCTTATGACACAAAGCCCACCTCTTGAGGCATACAGATGTCAGTAAGCCACGGGACTGTGTTGGCAAGCCATACCCCTACATCTGGCAAAAGGCCTGGTGAACAGCGTAAGCAACCCTACTAGTACATGGTATATGTTCTGAACCCATGTGTCATACACAAACACACTTGCCTAGGATATCCTGCTATGTTGCTAGTACCATACAAACTGATGACAGATAGTAGGCATGGTGTGATTGCAATGGGCTGCGGAGGACATGGCACCCTGTGCAGCAGTACAATAGGTACATAATTGCGGACAATGTGCCTTCACTATGTTCCCCACAGGATGCTTGCAACATATGTTGTGCCATCAAATGTGATCCACAGAGGCCATACAATGCCGTACACATGTGGCCTGTATGGACCAATACCACTGACACCAGGGAATACCTGCATCATGCTATCAATGCAGATGCAGGGTCAACCTGCTGACTATAAGCAGGTTTTGCCACAACAGGCCAGTACTGGCATATTGGAGGATAACAGTCTGTGTACACAACATGTGCCTGCCAGACCAGGTACACCTGTACATGTCACTATACAGTATTGTGGGACATGCACATCCCAGGCAATGTCCATGTCAAGGACTATCAAACACAGACATGGCATGCATTGTAAAGCTATGGCCATACACAATAGTAACCAGGATGTCAGGGCAGTTCATGCAGTACCCATCTATGTGGGACATTGCAGACACTACACCCCTGTATTACAGTGCACACCATTGTCGGGTGGCGTGATGCCAAGGATTACCCCTCACCTAGCCTTATACAGCCATCTTGCACAGCCAACCACTACACACCCATGAAGCAATGCATACATGCATGCCAGTACTGGCACCTTGTGTCTGCATGTGGGTTATGATGCTCCCAACCACAGTTACTCCCAGTATAACCCCTATTGGCATACCGACAGATGTCATATACGTTCACATGCCATAGCCCATAGAACCTCCAGATATCCACTGTGGTGCATGTAGTACCTGTGCATTACTGCAGTGTGGCAAACTAAGTAGTTAGGGAGTGTATTTGTGGCCCTGGCAAAGAGTGTCAATGCGAGTCCATTAGAGAGTGTGGTTGTGGTGACAATGGCATCCATTCACATGGACAACCATGTGTGCTACACCTAATTTATGTCTACTATATCTCTGTTGCACGTCTCTCACCAACACACATATATGTTCTTACAGCACAGCAGCATGTCGGATTTATGGCACATGTAGTAACTGGATGCATTTGTAATAGTAATGACTAGTCAGCGAGGGGTTTGTCCCCTGTACTGGTAGGTGTGTGACAGACGATGCTTAGGTTTTAGTCTCCAAGCCCTTCTCTGATGTACATTGTCTGTTCCTCCCACACACTCTCTGGTGGATGTGGAGGCGTACACCTACTCAGCAACAGCATGTGCATTGCAAGTGATGGACATTATCAGGTGATGGCCTCTGCACCTATTGCAGTCCTCCTCTAGCTGATTGCATGTGGAACAGCTGTGATGATGTTCCCATAGCCATTCACATGATAAACACAGTACAATATCTAGGAACATCAGGAAAGGAGGTTGATGTGCCAGACATGACTACAGCATGTAAGTGCAGCTATGCTTCATTGAGACTACTGCCTGTTTAACATGTTGTGTGTGGTAATGGCTATTCTGCATGTTTTATAACAGACATGACAGTGCTCTGTTCATGAGGGACCCCCATCTGTAGGGTCATCTGTGGACTGGTCAGTGTGTGGAACCATTTGCTTCCTGTGTTGCACACTGAACACACATTTGTGCAGAGCAGGAGCATAGTGTGAGGATTGCTGACAGTACATGGTGATAGGGATGTGTTACTGCCATCGCATCCCTGCCTGGACATATGTCACATGACACAGTGGCATGTCAGACCCTCTCTGATGTTCTCAGTGGCAAGCCAATAATGGGCCACTGTTCATAGCTGCAGTCACACATCTTCTACACTTTGTAAAGATGTCATGCAATATGTATGCATGTGTTGTGCTCCCTCTGAAAATGTTTACCATCTGTTGTGTTGGGTGGATGGTCATATCTATGCATACTGTTGTAAGCAATCCTGAATGCTGTTGTCTATTACTAAGCCATATCTGTGTTTAAACTGCAACACCATAGGCTATATGGGTTTGGAGATCCCCGCAGAACCTCCTGTCCCACTTCAGCTTACCATGGCACCGGCACCAACACATCTGGGTCCCAGTCTTGGACCTTTTTTCTCTGTTGGCTCTGCATCACCTTCTGGTGGTCCCATCACTGAGGGTGGGGACTGTCCCCCCTAGAATCAGGGCCAGACAGGAACATGTTTGCTGTCGTGCGGTCCTGGATGTGGTGCATTGGGGGCTCAGTAAGGGGTTCCAAGGCCAGATACATAAGCTCAAGGGTGGAGTGTCACATTTACAGGGTGAGGTCGCCCCTCCTGGACAGCCCCAAGCACTGCCTCCTTTGCAGCTGTTTTGGTGCAGTGGTGGCTGCCCATGGCTGGGGACCTCCATCCCCACTGTTCCCATGGCCATGTGAATGCTGAACACCCCTACCTGCCCGAGGTGTATCCCCCCACATGTGTCATATACCGACCCTGTATGCTGTCTTGTGTGTGATCCTACCATACCTATCCTCCACAGGCATACCTACTCTCCTTCCCCCACATCCCACTCTCACCCTACCAAAACATAAGGCCAACCAGTTCCCAGGACAACATTTGCCCCATACATAGCTGTCCATTTCACACACGTACCCACTGGACACATGTAACCCTTGTAATATGCATCACAACATACTCCTGTTATCCTCACCCATGTCCCTCAGGTGCACGATCCTGGTATGCACATAACTCCTAAATGTTCCAGGTACACATGATGCGGATGACCCCATTGTACACACAACACTACCGGTCCCTCTCTGGTTACCCCATTTACCTTTATCATGATGATGGTGTTGCACACAGCACCTTGCAAGGGTACTGTTCTCACATAATGACTGGGACAGGTACTGTTGTGTTAATGTACATTACATGCATAGCGTGATGTATACCCAATGTACAACTGTTTGCGTGTATGACTGACACATGTCTGTCTTGATATTACATAGGACAACACCACTACATAATACAGGCATTGCTGATGTTTCCCTTTTCATTCATTTGTAATGCTTTGTTGTCACATGGTATGTTCCTGATATATCTCTATAAATGTATGTACCTATATGCTGGACATAAACACTAACACATACATCTACATGATGAAATACATTCCTATACTGTTGAATGACTGCGCTGTATGATATGTTTGTGGTAATGTCCGATGTCTGTATATATGCCATGGCATATTGGTAAATCACATTAGCTGTGTGTGCAGGGTCCTGGTTCTGAGCCTTGCAGAGGCCGTTTATTTTGTTGCAGGGCAGAACAAGGTCATTGGATATGGAGAGATTAAGGCACATGAAAGCAGTTGTGAGTGGGTGTGCGTGGGTTTGCATAGTGTTATGCAATGCTAATCTCTGGTTACAGCATCTTACACTCAATTAGCCTCTACATTGCATTATCAGTGTAATACTCGCATACTGGTGGCGAAACAGGCTTACACCCGCTTGCTCCCGCACTTGCAAATGCACTGACATTGGTGCTTGCATCTGACACTCACAACCCTGGGTGGGAGCGAGGGCCACAATATTACCTTGTGATGCCTATTGCATTGGAATACATGCGTACAGTATCAGGAATGGCTGCCCATTAGGTGACGGCATGCCGTTCGACTGTACGGAATCAGCAGCCTGTCCACTGTTTTATTCATATTATTTGTGTGTTCCTCTTACAATCTGCGCCCATCTGGCAGATACATGGGAACTGAGACTCTTCAATACAGACAGGTAATTCGGTTTTGGGACCCACATCTGTCAGCGGAATCATGCTACTGCATACCTATTATTCTATCATTTTTCTAAGGTAGTCAGTGGAATATGTGCTTTCTGTCCCTATCAAACCTCTCATACGATTGGGGAAAAATGAAGACTGAATCAGGGACATGGCATAACAACATCAGGGACACATTTAAATTATTGGTGCTATCAACCTGACACATTGACAGACTCAGAGCATATGTATTCATACACATTGTCTGAGGTACATGCTGTTTATGACTCTTAACTGTTGTCGTTATTCATTACATGTAATCCACCACCTTTCCTCCTAATATCACTAGTTCTAGGAGGGTTTAGGTGGGACAGAGTTAGAATCTGAGTCAAAGTCAGGGACATCCCTGGTAATTGGGGACAGTTCAATGGTATGGTCCCTATGTGCTCCCCCAATGGTTTACAACCTATCCAGTGGATGTGCTCTTAGTGGTTGGGAGGTATGGGCATCAGCTATGCCCATATCAGAATATTATTTACATCCCAGGGGTGGTCCTAATATGGCTCTGCCAGCCAACACCTGCATGCCTAGGCCCATAATTGCATACCCATAGTTCCCCCACCTGCCACTTTTCTACAGCAGTCATCCTTACTCTGGGTGCAGGTGGGGTATAAACACACCACTACAAACTGCCCACTCTCCCAGTGTCGGGACACATGTCGTATGTTGTGTCGACCCATGGGTTATCAGGCTTGCACAACCTACTGGCCTGTGTACATCTACAGCCTGGTCTGATAAATCATTACCAGGATTGACTCTGATCATTAATTTCTGGTGTCCCACAGGGGACATCGATGTCTATGTTTCAAGATTAGACCTTGCAGGTCTCTCCCACTGGTAGTATCCTGCCAGGGGTCTGGGAAGCAGTGGTGTGTTTACTTTTATTGTGTGTCTGTATGTCTCACCGGCCTAGCTGGGGGGTGGGGGGTGATGCTACATGTTACACGTTTGTTTATTGGACCTCCCACCACCATATGCATGGCCTGTGAACATATGTTACTCGTAACTGCTGTATCATACTCTAGCTGTATGCATGTGTATATTTACTGTCACATATATATATATATATATATATATATATATATATATATATATATATATATATATATATTTACATTAATATATACAGATATATCTGTATATGTATGCATACATGTATATTTATATCTTTCTGTATATATATATATATATATATATATATATATATATATATATATATATATATATATTTATATAAAATCTAACGACATATGGGTCTATGGTTGTCTGCATATGTATATGTTTATATGTGGGCATGTATCTGTATTCTTTCTCTGTATGTATACATTCATACTACGGTGAGGGAGAGGCATATCTCTATGTCACTATGGGTATATATACACACACATACCTCTACATATATACATCTACATCTGGTTATTCCATTCCTTGCCATATAGATTACACTTTGCTTTAGTGGGTCTCACAGTGGTTGTGGCTGCTCGTTGGCCGATGCCTCTGCCCAATCAACATATTCACTTGCATCCCTAGGGCTGTCCATATAGGCCCACATCAGCCAGCACCTGCACACCTAGACCCATAAGTAGCTAACCATAGTTCCTCCACCCTTGCCTGCTCAACTGCACCCATCCTTACTCTGGATCCTGGTCTGTTCTGGACACACCACTAAATGCTGCTCACTCTCCACTTCATGGGACCCATTTCATAGAATTGTCTTGGCCCATGGGTCATCAGGGTAACCCACTCTTGTATTCCGAGTCTGTATACACCGCGGACAACATGGCCGGTCTATCGCCTTTATTTGGTTTGTGCAAATTATGGGGAGTCCTGCAAGGGACACTCCAGTCTGTGTTCCAAGATTACAATCCAGGAGTGCACTGTGTACCCCTCGGTTGTATCCTGCCTGTGGTCTGGGGAGCAGTGGACTCTTTACATTGTTTGTGTATATGTTTCCCATGTCCGGCTGGGGGTGGTGGTGGAAGGGCATGCTACGTGTTTCATGTTTCATGCCTGGGATCCTCACTTCCATTGACATAGCCTGTGAACATATGTCATTCCTGTGTGCTATTTCCTATCATAGCTGTATATCTCTATATATCTACGCACACACACAGATATATAGATATATATATGTATGCATGTATATATGTACATATGTACATATATATATATATATATATATATATATATATATATATATATATATATATATATATATATATATATATATATATATATATATATATATATATCTACAACTATATATATATATATATATATATATATATATAGATATATATATATATATATATATATATATATATATATATATATGTCTATACATATATGTATATATATATTTATTTATTTATATATATATATATATATATATATATGTGTGTGTGTGTGTGTGTGTGTGTGTGTGTGTGTGTGTGTGTGTCTGTAAACCAATACATACCCCGCGCAAATGCACTTACACATGCATAATCGTGTTTATATATGCTTCCCTGCATATTAGTGCCTTATTCATTATGACACTGACACTGACCCTCCAGCTCCAGTTATCTTGTAAGTGATATTTAGCAAGTTATACAGTGGACAGATGTCGCAATATGTTCATGTATGGATTACCGATGGTAACTGCAATGTGATGCAGTGGGATTCGGTATGAGAATGTCTGTTTGTTAGGGGGTTGCTGTAACGAATGCACTATTGCTGTGCTGCTTCATATGCATGTATATCCATATACTCATGGCTCCTGGTTCCCCAAACACACACCCCAACGCCTCCCTAACACTGCTGTCATCCATTCTCATGTCGGATTTGTGGTGTATCAACACCACTACACACTGGCCACTCCCTACTCCTATAGAGCCATCCCATTGGTTTACTCACTCCACATATCCTCAGAACTCCCATATGTTTAGTCCACAAACATTGGTGATGTGAGCATTCGAAGGAATACTATTCGCAATTATTGGGTTGACCCACATGGAACACGCATGTGTTTATAGCAAGATTAGACTGTATACTTCATTACATCCTTACTCCCGTTAACATGACACTACATTTAATTAATATGTATGACTATGTGGTAATGCACAAGTTACACATGGGAGCCTAATTATGTACGTGTTCAGCGTATTTCTTTTATAAATGGACCGGTTTAGCACTTGGCGTTGCTATAGCGGGCAGATCACAGGAATGATTCCATGTCTGGGGAAGCACTCACATTTGATTATCGTGAGCACAGCACTGACTTTGGACACTGTACACACCTCTGCGTTCTAGCTGTTTCGTCCCATCCCTCTTCTGCACAGCCTATTATTCCATCTACTGTTGATGTTTGTATGTGCACATTCCTGTTATCTGTATCTACAAATGGAATGCATGTGTTACAGAGAATGTACTTCTATATATTGATGTCTGCATGTGTGTATGCATATATACCTATTGTGAACTCACTGACTTCCATGGGGCAGTCCAATTAGAACTGGGCCATCCAACCCTGGCATGCCTGGATCCATAATTTCATACCCATAGTTCCTCCATCCCACCCGTGTTCAACTTACATGTGTAACTTCCAATATCCACTTATTATCGCAGCCATGACACACCTCCAAACATTGCCCTCTCCAGAGTGTTAGGGGCCCTACACATATGTTGTCCCGCCTTTAAAATTAGTGTAATTTTAAAACCATATAGTTTAAACAGTGTTAATAAAAAAGAGAATCATTTTTTATTCTATTTTCCCTTATAGTATCATTAGGCATGCGCGATGTTCTAAGAGCCATATGGCGGGGTTTTTTGAATTACAGGAGATTATAAAAGGAAGTGACGTTTTTAAAACATTGTCTGATGAAGTTTAATATTAATTAAACAAAAGCGCTTACATTACTTTCATTCGTGTTTTTGTAAATTTCAAAGTTCATTTTTTGTCTTGTAGAACATAAATTTATTTCGTCTCCAGCTGGTGGCTTTTCGCTTTGTTGCTGAGTATATAGTCTGTTCGTTTTTTTTGAGTCATGTGTGTTACATATGTTTACTGCCACTTATTTGTGCTTACTTGTGCCTTATTCATTATGATAGTACCACTTTGATTGAAAGGATCTGGTTAAAAGTCCCATGCGATACTCAAGTTCACTTTTACATGTTATTATGTCGGTTTTACAGCAGAACGACATTCATTCCACAAGGAAAATGATATGTGCTATAGTCGAACTTGAACTGTGAATGCCTGTTCATTAGGCAAATGCTCTAAATGCTACGCTGTTGGTGTTCTGCTTCATTTATATGTATACTCATGGTTCATAGTTACCCAAACACATGCCTCAACACTTCATTAACACAGCAGGCATCCATTTTCCTATTGGGAAAACCGCATCACTACACATGCGCTATTCCCTACTGCTTTGAACCCGTCCCACATGTTGACTCACTCTGTGCCTATAGTCCTGGCACATACATTTGTATGATTGTCAGGGTGTTCATATGGTCACCCGGGTTTAGGCTCGGCTGACTGGGGACTGGGATAGCACTGTACCTGTTTGAAAGTCAGACTTAGCATGTGGACAAAGTTACTCCCCACTGTTAGCATCCTACCTGTGGTTAGAGACGCAGGGGGTTTGCCCACCTCTGGCCAGCTTGATATGTCAGCACTAGATAATACACGTGTTGCGCTGCTGTTTTCCTTTACATTCATTATGAATATATATATATATATGTGTTGGACAAAGGGTGAGTAGAACACTTTTCACTAGCGGTTTTCTGTTTCACCATGTTTAACCACCATTTCCCATCATGCAAACACTTTCTGCATTCTTACTGTGATACGTCACCCCAGTTTACATTTCAATGGTATTATATTGTTATATAGCATATAATAGCAGGATATGCTCGTATACGGATTATGCATCGTAAATGGTGTGTGCTGCAGTCGAACCGGCAATGTCTGCTCGACAGGCGGATGCTCTAACCAATACACTATTGCTGTGCTGATTCATTTGCATGTATACCCATGGTTCATAGTTACCAGAACAAACGCAGCAAAACATCACTAACACAGCAGTCATCCATTCTCCAGTCAGAAATAAACCACACCACTACACATGCGCCACTCCCTACTGCTCTAGACACGTCCCATATGTTGGCTCACTCCAAGTATATTCAGATGTCCCAAGCTTATAGTCCTGGGACATCGCTCATATAATGGTCAGGGTGTTCAATAAGTCTTCTGTTTTTTGGCTCGTCTGAATGGAGACTGTTTGAAACTCAGACTTAGCATGTGGACAAAGTTAGTTCCACTGTTAGCATCCTACATGTGAGTATATACATATATATATATATATATATATATATATATATACATATATATATATATATATCTGTACATGCACATGCATATACACCTACATACTTATTTACATTTCCCATACTGTTGAATGACCACCACTATATCTGACGGCCATTATTCTGGGCATCATATAAAATTAGCAGCCCTTGCATGGTTTTGACCCAGGAACGGAAACACCTTAGTCACTGGTTTGACCACTACACAATCCATGGTACATTCTGCCTGGATGGTAGTTAGGTTATATGACTTTACTACAGGCATTGTACACTACTGGCAACAAATGTGATGGTTGGTGTACATATGTATAGTACATGTTAATGTTCATATGTTTCTGAGAGACATATGTATACATTTGCCAGTGTACATATTTATAAATTGGACGCATACTTGACACCTACTTATATGCATGTATGTGTGATGTGTAG
Organism: Protopterus annectens; assembly: GCF_019279795.1. NCBI lineage: Eukaryota > Metazoa > Chordata > Ceratodontiformes > Protopteridae > Protopterus > Protopterus annectens. The sequence goes on from NC_056727.1 coordinate 238,429,477, forward strand.
CTGTAGCTATGTGTATATAAGTATGCACATTTATAGATGTATGACTACATATCTGGTGTTGTACATGGCCATGTATATGAACACCCGCATCCAGGAGGGATGTGTACCATTTGTATACAGGGGTTGTGTGCATCATTACGACATGGAACCTGGACAGGTTATACAATTTGTGGACGTGTACTATTTGGATGATGGCTATGGGGAAGCTTCTAGGGAACATGTGAAAGGTATATATTCCCGATAATGCACATGGGGAGACATGCATCATGGTCAGGTGTTTAATCCTGGGCCGCAGGTTATGCAGGTCCGGCTGGAGGTTGAGCAGGGTTGTGGACAACTACTGCTAATGCAACTTGTGTCTGGATGTCTACAGGGCTGGACATCGTGTTGTGCCACCAAGTCTAATCTTTAGTACAAACACTTATCCCTTGAGGGATGTCCAAAAATTGTGGATGCCAATGACTCCCATTCTTTTGGCTTTATGAAAATGAGGGAGGGTTATACATGCATGGGATACCTTGTTTGCAAGCCTGAGACTGCCTAGGGAGAGACTGTCTACTAGATGTGGGTAGGGGTCACTATGTGCAGATATGGCTGGCCCAAGCTAGCAACCTGAGTATGGGTGGTTTTGGTGGACGTTCATCAAGGGGGGGGTGTACTGTGGAGGGGATAATGGGTATTCAATTATGTGTCCAGGTGTGTAGGGGTTGGATGACTCCGTTCAGGCCAGACCATTATGTGGGTGTGAGCTGGTACCATTTCTGTACATGTGTATCGCACATTTTAATGTTCATATATTTGTGGGATTGTGTTCTGCAGTATGGCCTGTCAGGGTGTATTGGGGATGTGAATGTATGTTCTTTGGTTTCCTTTTTTATTCACCCACTGCTCCCTCATACACCTCCAGTTCACCTATTGTACATCCGACCCACTCTCCCCTTGGTGAATTATTACATTACCCGTCAACCCCCCCCAAATTCCACAAGCACACCATCCATCCCTTCTCTGTTTGCTGGCCCATGGCACAGACAGCAGTACACATTGCATACTCTACATATCTCTGGTACCAATATGGTTGTGAGGACAAACCTGGCATATTTGGTCTTCCACATGCTGTACTTCATGCACATAGGTACATGCAAATACTTATCTTTCATGACATGGTAGGTTGACCCGGGTAATACCCACTCATCGTTGGGCCGTCCAGACAAGGACAACTTGGATCATGAATGGCCAGTTATTGGGTGAATGCTCTGACCATTGGTAGGATTGCCACCTTTTCAAATGGCCAAAGTGGGACATTTTTGGGAGACACATCAGATTTTACAGGCTGACACATACCCACGGTCAGTACAAAGGATAGAACTTAACTTTTTTGCCTACATGATAGCTTATTCTTGTAACATTTTAGTTGCTTATTCTGTTTCTTATAACATTTAGGTATTTCAGATACAGAATAACTGTGTTATGCAACTATTACATACAATATAGGACATAATTATGTTCTACAATCTCAGGACATTTGCCATTTTTAATCATTTTTGTCAGGACACAACTGCCCAAAGAGGGACTGTCCCTAGCAACGTGGGACAGGTGGTAACCATAACCATTGGGCTAGGCTTAGCAAAGGGCAGCAGCATGCAAACACGCTGCATTTCACTTCCACTTGGTATAAAAATCAACACTACAATGAAATACAGACACAGGGTTTTAAATGTCATTGTTCGAGGGATGGGGGCTCAAAATTCAGCTATGTGGTTTTGTGTTTACCCCTGTGATTTAACTTTGGGGTTTGTGGAACTCTCTTGTATGCTTTGCATACATTTCAGTATCCATGGACACTGACAGGAGTGATTACTATTAGAGGCAGGCTGTACTAGTCAGCATTTTAAGTTGCGCAATTGTAGCCGACATGTTCACCCCTCTGTGCAGTGCTTAAACACACCCCCTGTACTCGCACACATTTCCGGTGCATGTGGGCGGTGCGGCAGCATGCCTTCATTAATATGCATATGGTGCTGCTGCTTCATCTCTATGCCGCACGGTCGGTGCAAGGCTAACACCGTCCTTGCGCCGAGCTTCATGAATCCCGGGGATAATTATTTATACCACGGATGATGATAACTCCACCTAAACTCCTCCAGTTTATAATATTAGGCAGCCTAATAGGGGTCTGACTCACACTTCTGGCACACTTTCTCCTCTTCTGTCTTTACAGCCCTGACATCCTCTTAGACAAACCCCACATGCTTGTACTGTTAAGCTGAGCAGAAGGCATTGCAACTTTGTCTGAACTGGGAGCCAAGCCATGCTGTATGCATCTGTTTGTAAAGGGTTCCTCAGTACTAGCCTTCTCCCACAGTATGTCACCAAGTATCTAACTTTTAAGATTACACATTAAATGCCATTTAATCTCCCTAGACTTAATTTGAGTCCCATCAATAAGACATTTTTATCTCTTTTCAACTACCATTAAACCTGAATTGCTCAGCCAGCCTATATTCTTGAATTGTGCAGTATGGCTGTTATAGTCATGCAAGGGCCTATTTCACATTTCCCAAGTGATATATTGTTCAATGAATATTAAAAATAATTCTGTCCCAGCTGCTACCATAAATGGAAACCACCATCTATCTGCCATCATCCCAAGAACCTTCAAAATAGAAAAAAATGATTGCATAGAGAATAAGGACATCAACTACCCCCCACAACAGTTTCTTGGTGGTATGCCTTATAAACATTCTCAGGATTGATGGCGAGTCCACCTACATTAAATAATCCAGCCTGCAGTTTGGATGCTAGTGGATGTCAGAAACAACTGGTATGTCATATTTGACCTAACACATATGGGGTATAGATACCACCTTGACATTAGCACATGGGGAGGAAATGTAGGAGCAGAGGCATCCAGTCTATTAAAATAGTATTTAATTTCTGCAAAAAAAAAAAACATGTCCCTTGTCTCCACAGAAGATATTATACATAATGAAAACATTTATTTATATCAAGGACTTCCATAGAGTTTTAGTGCACACCATTTAAAATGACATGCAGACAAGACACTGTTTAGATACAGATAACAGACATTACAGAAGAGATGAAAGGAATTTGTTTTTCATAGAAATGATGCTGAATGATTGGTACTGAGTTTGTATGATTGACCTTTGTGATGGAATTCAAGGAAGCCTGAGAAAGTCAGGAAGTGTAGCTTATTGAATATGTGGATAAATGTGCTGGTTACATAACCCTAGTTGTAATGTTCTTCTATCAGCCTACGTATTTCTCTCTTTTCATACAGCAGTACTTTGCTTGAAGAAAAGTCTATTTTATTTGACAGTGACATGTATTTGCAGTCATGTATAATCAAAATTAATCAATTTACATTCCACTTGGCCCTTTTTCCAGACTCATTTCATGTACTCTAAATTTTGGGTTATATTTTTCTGTACAATTCGCCTAGAATGAGACTTTAAGTGTAGTACTTTTTATACACATAGGTCATGGATTAAATTACTTTTTAAATTGTAGTTCACTAGTTTTATTGTGTTTGCTGTTTTAAGCAAGTCAGCTGTGCAGTACACGCCATCCACAACCTACCCTTCTACCTAATGATAATTCTGCAGTTCTAGAGTCTATTTTTTTTCTGCTGTTGAAGAGTTTAGTCATTACTTGATTTTTCTAGAATGTCGCAAATACATGCCCCTGGATTCACTAATCTTCCATGCAGGATGAATTTAGTCCTTCATGGAAGCACCTGTTTAGGAGTAGGATGGCAGCGTACCATGCATATTAATGAAGGTGTGCTGCTCGAGGTCCCAGGCTTTCCATGTGTGTATAAGTGCAGGGGGCATGTCTGAGAGCAGAGCTCTCAGAATAAGCACACCCCTGCAATGTAGAAAAGCAGAAAGTGTTAAGAGATGAGTGAGATCACTCATAGGTGTCCACATATCCCCACCAACAGTTCCCATGTGTACAACAGCAACAGTACTGAAAAATTAAAGATACCCTTTTATTTTTTTAAAAAACACCGATTAAAGCTAACTGTAGGTGCGTGGGTGTGCCCATTCCTTAGCTACAGTTAAAGCAGCTTAAAAGGCTGAAGAGGATAACAAGAAAGATATATGCAAATGAAGCAGCACAGCAATAGTGTAGTGGGCAGAGCATCCGCCTAATGAGCAGGCATTCCCTGTTTGTGTCCCACTGCAGCACATTCCATTTTCCATGTGAAATCTGTATATGAGCATTTTTTTTTTTTTGCTGTATAACCTACTAAATAACATTTAAATGTGAACTGCAGTACTGCTTTAAATGCACATGTGAAGTGTCAGTGTCATAATGAATAAGGCACTAGTAAGCAGGTTTAAGCACAAATAAGCAGTAGTAAGCATATATAAGCACTAGAAAGCATGTTTAAGCGTGCTTGGGCAGGAGTAAGCATTGCCTACACAGATTAAGCAAAGTAGAAGCTAACTGAGTGTAAGAAACTGTAACCTGAGGTTAGCATTGCTTAGCTCCATGCAAACCCGCGCACACCCGCTTAGAACTGCTTTAAAGTGCCTTAATCACTCTGTACCCAACGGCCCTTGTTCTGCCCAGCAACAAAATTAACAGCTTCTGCAAAGCTTGAACTCAGAACCGTGTGCACTACAGTCACAGTACTTAACCACTAAACCAACACAACAGTACATGAGAGTGAGGTTTTAAGAAACAAACCTCTCCATAGGAAAACAAGCTGAACATGTGAAAGGACTTTCTATACAGCCTTATGTTGTATGCCCAGCTACATCACATAAATATATGAACTGGAGTACTGCAGTAAGCACAGATGTGAGTTGTTATTGTAATAAATTGTAGAAGTCCCCAGGACCCCAAACAGTGTATGCACACATGAATCATGGCTACCAGACACATATATAACCTGTAATGAATAATAAATCACTGTCAAAAAGCAAATATAATGCTAAGTAACTGTTAAGCAATGCTAACCGCTGCACAGCTTAGCTTGTTAAGTGTAAGCAATGTGTAGGGCAGCCAAATCAATTTGCCTATTGGTATACCTTCTTAAGTACTGCCAACCTTAGGTAAGCAGGTGTGCCCATAGCTTAGCCTTTTCAGAACCGGCCAATCACGGAAAGTGCGGGAATTTGGCCGTATTTAAACCCCACAGGTGGGAATACTTCCCATAACTAGTTGTAGCTCCCTACTGCAGGCAGAATGTCTGGTGTGGGTAAAGACACTTGATTTAGAGCACAGCGCTGGGGCATCCAGGAGTGAAAAATCATGGTATGGCTCCTGGTAAAACACCATGAGCAGAGACTACTGCAGGGCCAGTACCAGGCCTTGCAGTATAAAATGGAGGCCTGGGACAGTTTTGTCCGTGACATCACCAGTGCCACAGGTATCCCCGGACTGGTGAGCAGGTCAGGCACCACCATGCTGACCTGAAGTGGCGGAGGGGGCATGTACTGGAACAGTGGATACAGGAGTCTTGGCAGATGCCTAATGCCCCAGTACTAAGTACTCATTCTACTAAGTAGTTAATAATTGCCTAGCTTGTGTATACTATGGATAGGTATGGCTAAATATCACTGTATTTCTCTGACAGCTGCAGATGAGTGGGCTGCGAACCAGCAAGTCCATGATGCTAGGTTGCAAAGGCTGCATCGCGAGGCAGGTTAGTAATTATTCAGCATGTACTGTCATAACAAATAAATATAAGAGCCTTAGAAAGTGTTGTACCAGTAGAAATAAATGTGTAATATTCTGTGAATAAAGGTATAACCCCTGGAGAGCTTCTGTTTACTCTTCTTTCATATGTTGTTGAACTGTTGCATACTATAAATAGTACTGTTGTATTAAGCAGTGTTACCCACACTGTGGTATGCAGATAAAATGTGTATGAAGTTTTGTATAACAATGTTGGAAGTACCAAGAGGTCAGTCATATTGTACAAGTGAGGGACACTTACACAGAAAACAGTAGAAAACTTCACATCAGTTCCCTGATAGCACAGTGTACTGTGATGTTAACTGTAATTTTTCTGTCACACACAGCAGGGTATGAATCCCAGGAATGCTAGTAAGTTGTATGCATAATCATATCCCACAACTGTACAGATTTTGTTACAATGTTCAGATAGAAAGCTGTAAGCATAATTACACCCAGCTGTACAGAATTTGCTAGAAAGTTCAAATAGAAAGTTGTATGCATATTCATACCCCACAACTGTTCCAATCTGACCAGCATGTCCAGATAAATGGGCCACATCACCCGCCTTGTACCCTGTTCCCCTGAAAAATCATTGTGATGATCCAAGAAATGTAGGCAGCTGTTAATGACATATAACTGATAGTCAGAAGTGTACATACTCAGAGAATGTATATGAAAACAAACCTGTCATTCTAGCACCTTACCCAAAGTGTATGAGAGCAATTCTCAACATATGTTGCATTAACACCTACATCTTGTCACGCCTGTATGTAAGACACAGGTCACGTATATAATAATTTATAAACATATCAGTGTACAATATAAGGCCATTGGGTAGTGTAATAATACATGTAAAGGCCAGATCACTGCAGTGACTAAGAATGTTGCGAAAACTACAAGGATATATTAGTTTTTAATTGAACTCTCTCTCTCACCCCTACCATATGTGCAAAAATAACCCAATGACACACCTCAATCAGTATGTGTACACTTCAAACTTATGTTAGGACATATGTCCTAATGGTTTATAAATATTCACATTTGTTTCTATGCATGTGCTATGTTAAAATACACCCATATTGGTGGCCTGTTGCCATCAATGAAACCTGCATGCTGTTGTAATGGTGACTGTTGTTCCATATATGCATGTGTTCTGCTTGCTCTGCAACTGTTTTAAATCTGGTGTTTTGGGTTAATGGGAATACCTATGCATGCTGTTATAACTAATCCTGAATGCTGTTGACTATTACTAACCCATATCTATCATAAATCTGCTACAACATAGCTCATATGGGAAGGCTGGTCCCAGAAGACCCACCTGTCCCACCTCAGCTGGCCATGGCAACGGGCACCAGCATGTCTGGGGCCCAGCCTGGGACCTCCCACTCCATTGGCCCTATGCCACCTTTGGGTGGAACCGCTGCAGGGGATGGGTCTCACCCCCCCCCCGGGAGTGGGAATGAAGAGGAACATGTCACCCATTGTCAGGTCCTGGCCATGGTGCATAGGGAGCTCGATATGGAGTTTCGAGACCGGCTATGCCAGTTTGAGGGCAAAGTGGCTCAATTAGAGGTTGGGCCTGCCCCTCCTACACAGCCCCCAGCACAGCCACCTTTGGGGCAGTTAAGGTGCAGTGGTGACTGCCCATGGGTAGGGACCTCAGTCCCACTGTTTCCATTTGGGGGATCATGGGTTTTTGACTTCCAAACACACCTCCCCATCCAAGGTGTTCCTCCCACATGTGTAATATACCACCCCTGTATGCTGTCTTGTCTGTCTTGTTTGTCATTCTACCCAACTTATCCTCCCCCGAGCATACGTACTCTCCTTCCCCAACATCCCACTCTCACCTTAAAAAAAAAAAGGGCAATCTGTTCCCAAAAAAAAAATCATGCCCCATACATAGCTGTCCATTTTGCACATATGTCCACTGGACACATGTAATCTGGTCTAATTGGCTTCACAACATATTATTGTTGTCCTCACCCCTCTCCCAGGGGTTGGGGTGTTCAAATGTACCTCCAAATGCATTGCATGTGCACAGCTGTTGCTGTAAAAGAAATGGGCAGCTATGGACCTTCCCTACACCCTTCCTGCACATCCCTAGCTATCTTGCCTACTGTCTTTCCCTCTTTGTGCCCCTTTTTCACCACTTTCCTATCACCCCTTTTTCTTTTCTTTTAAAGAAATTAGTGTGGGGGTAAGTGGGAGTAGGCACTTTTAAGCATCAGTAAGTGGGTTTCAGTCTGTTTGCGTGCCAGTAAGCACTGCCTACACAGTTTAAGCAATTTAGAAGCTAACTGTGTGTAAGAAACTGTAACTGGCAGTTGGCAGTGCTTCCACGCAAACCCACGTACAACTGCTTTAAAGTGCCTTAATCACTCTGTATCCAACGGGCCATGTTCTGCCCAGCAACAAAATAAACTGGCTTTGCAAGTCTTGAACCCAGGACCTTACAAACCAACATGAAGTGATTTACCACTAAACTACGACAGATATATGCAACCCTGATGTTTTCACAAACATATCATCCAGCACAATCAGTCAACAGTACAGGAAATGTAGTAATATCACACCACACAACTTGTTAATGCAAGAAGTCTGGACAAAGTGTGCCACAATGTGGGTACAAATAGGGATATATGTCAACTACTGCTCTAATACATTTAAAATGTTGCTGGTTACACTGTTATATGTATTAGAACACATATGTAGAAGGAGATGAAGTCTGAAACACAAAAGTGTTGGCACTAGCTAATGAGTTCAGTGCTGCAATCATCCATGTCAATTGCCTAGAGAATGAGGTACATGCCAAAATATGAGCCGAACATGCATGAACATATGGACAGATATATATCTGCAAATGTAGACAGATAGACAGCTATATGTATATATATATATATATATATATATATATATATATATATATATATATATATATAGATAGATAGATAGATGTATGCATGTATGACTCACAAATAATCATTTAACATCAATTGTATATAGATAGATAAATATGTTCATATGTATGTGTATATATATTATATATATATATATATATATATAGAGAGAGAGAGAGAGAGAGAGAGAGATAGCTATATGAGATATATATATAGGTTCATACACATATACACAGATGAAAAGTATTAGCAGCTGTACATATGTAGAAGTAGTGTGGAAGTACTGGGTGCAAAGTATATCCTTCAGCCACAAGCCCTGTAACTGGCACCTGTGAAATGTGTAGTGTGGCAACCATTCCCACCAATGAGAATACTTACATTAAACATATACCCACCCACAACTCAAAGGACATGACACGAAACACAGGTATGCATACACAGAAAACCTTTATTTGTGTACTATACAATAATGTATGCCAGTACTTACACCACATACATTTTGAAATAAGTAATCAGTGATGAATGCAAGGCCCACACAAAACAGTAGATGCAAGCAATGTGGATATATATCATACTGTGCTGTCCAGTTCAAGGCCTTCAATTAGTACAACAGTAGAAACAGGATTTGCCTTCAAGATAAGAAACAATCAACAATTACAGATGTAGTTCAATAGCCTCCAATTACACCCTGCAGTCAAGCCCTGGGGGAAATGTAGCACTTGTGGTAATGTCACAGTATCTCGTACATAATATTGCTTAACCTAACATCTCACTATCACACTGAATGACTGAACTTTGTGTAACACTGTAAGCTGTAGCCCACCAGTGTTCCCGTGGAGGAACATATGAAAGTATACACCCTTACACCTCAATGTGTCTTAACACTTATATCCCTGAAAAGGTGTCACAGCCTGGCATTGAACACCATCCCCCATAAACGGCTGTACAAGGGCAAGGAACACTGTGTACCACACACTGACCTCTGGAATGTACAAGGGCACATATGTGTTGTCTAGCTGTTGCCCCCATATATATGGACTTTGCTCAACAGTTGGTGTGGGAGGTCATGTCTTGACTGGGATGACAGTAGTAATGCTAGCAGTAAATAATGATAAGCCATTACCTAACAACCCCTTTCTGTATCACAGCAGGACAAAGACTGGCATATATATGGAGGACAGAGGCAGGAAAACAGGGCCATATTTGCATTATTGATGTTACATACCCTGGAAATTGCTGGTGTTACAGGATTTGTTGCAGCATGCCCTTATGCAGGAATACGACATTGAAATACAAATGGATGTAGCCATGTACTGATTGCACTCAACAGACAGAATGACACTGATATATCTGGGACAATACCTGTGTGGTGCACAGATAAAACCTAACAGCCAGTCCTATGGCTATCATATAGATAGACCCACAGTTGAGAGCTATGCAGACAGACAACATTCCATGCTAAAGTACCATGTACACAGAAACCCTGTAAGACCAGCAAGATACAATGCACACAACAATACTACTCATGCTGTCTATAGGTCTGGAACCTTACCCAAATGTGTATTTGGCCTGTGTCTGCAGGTTCTGCTGTAAGAGGTATTGCTACCTGCTGTCTGTAATACTGATGTCCACACACAGGAAGGATGTCCACCAAACTGGAAAGGTGAAGGGACAACGCCCACAGAAGTCCTCAATTTATAGTACTGGGTTGCCATGACAGCGATGTGAAGTACTACACAGCAGGCTGCATGCAATTAGCAACTGGTGGACACTGGTGCAGAGGCCATCACCTGATTATGTGCAATACCTACAAAAACATGCTGCAATCAATTCAAACCAGCTCAATCACTCTACTGGAGAGAGAGAGAGAGAGAGAGAGAGAGAGAATGAAAAAGAAGAAAAAAACATAAATTAAAAACAAATAAAGCTCATGGATTTGTGACAGTGGAAAAAAACATAAATGGTATGTGAAACATATATGTATTTACTTGCATCTAGTATATGGCATAGAATATTAGGATATATAATGTGAAATTATTTATATGTGCCATCAGTAGTTGCTCCTGTAATGATGTTCTGCTCAACAGCTGCTCTGGACAATAGTGTCTGCCCCTGTGGGCAGTGGGATATACCTGTCAACTGTGCAGATCAGCAGTGAATGGCAAAGATGTGACCCATGATATCTGTTTTCTGTACATTACTGTGGCCAACGGCTGTTGGTGGTATTAAGACTGTCATGATAGACACATGGATGTGAGAGCACACCACCTGCAGGACAGTCATGTTAAAGTGTAGCATAGTATACGAACTGCCATAGCAGTATAATATGCTTATCTAAAATCTGTCACCATATATACCCCTTTAATGTTAGTCTGTGTTCACATGTGACACCTGTCTGTGTTGCAGCAAGGCAGAACAGTTCAGCTGTGAAGTAAAGAGAGTTACAAGAGTGTGGAACAGATGTTTGTATGCACCCCACATACAGATAAATATATGTGTGATATATATTCACAGCTGTATGTGTCTACAGAACCTCAAACAGTTATACACATATATATATATATATATATATATATATATATATATATATATATATATATATGTGTGTGTGTGTGTGTGTGTGTGTGTGTGTGTGTATAAACAACACATAATGATATCTACACATATATGCACATATGTATATATATATATATATATATATATATATATATATATATATATACATACATATATATGTGTGTGTGTGTGTGTGTGTATGTCTACATATATATATATATATATATATATATATATATATATATATATATATATATATATATATATATATATATATACACACACAAACACACACATACACATATACATAATACTGACACATATAGGTATATATATATGTCAGTACATGTCCCCTGCCATGACATGTGTGAGAGAACATTACACATCAATACACAACATATCTACACACCAGTACATGGCTGCAAAATGGAGTGTGGAGTGTGGTGTGTAACCCATGTTGGGAACACATCACAATTGTTTGAGAAGGTGGGTTATCTATGTCGGTGAAGGGTAGTAGGCATATATTGGTATGTAGGTTTGGTTGGGTGAGAAACAAGACAGCATACAGGGCTGGTATATGACACATGTGGTGGGTAAACACTGTGGATTGTAGTTTCATTTGGAATGTGGAGGCCACTGAGCCCCCATATGGGAACAAAGGGAACATGGTGCCCACTCATGGACAGTCATTACAGCATCTACATAGTCATAAAGGTGCCTGGGCTGTGGGCTGAGCAGGAGAAACATGCATGTCTAACCTTGTGTATGTGTACTGCATGTGTCCAGGTGATGTAGCACATACCCCATTTCTCTATGGAGCTCCTTATGAACCAGACCCTGGACTTAACTGTGGGTGACAGACATATGTCTGTGTGTGCTACTTCGGGGGGGGGGGCACCATCCCCTGCAGTGGTTTCGCATGAAGGTAGTGCCAGAACAGTAGATAATGAGGTTCCATGGTGGGTCGCGGATGTGATGTGGCCTGGCAACATGTCCATATTAGCTAGGAGAGGTGTTGCTGCTGGCAAATATCCCCTACACATACTGTTATGTCACTGTCATGGAACATATGTGGGTTGTTATAGTCCACACAATCCCAGAACATATCCAACAACATGCATAGATATTCCCAATAACACAGAATGGCAGATGTGTAGCAATAACATAGCAAGCATACCACATGCATATGTGGAAAGATAGTGGCAGTGATAATGGCATGCAGGTGAAATACTCTGTAACAGCCCAGCAACTCTAGTGTCCCCACAGAGAGCATGTCTATAAACACATAGCAGAAAGTGTTGTACAATGCAATGTATGTCCCAATGGTAGATAAACTGGAGACATACCACTTGCATTGTGTGAACATTAAGTTGGAGCTGATATGGTGGTGGGAGACTGATATGTGCATTGTATTATGGTAACCATGCCATATGAGTTGCTCAGACATATTTCCATCTTTATGTCTTTCAGGGACAATGACACACCCCAGGAATCCAGCATATAGTGCTGCTGAGGACGACATCATACTCACCAGCCTCATCCAGCACTATCAGCTGCTGTTCTCCAGGACAAGCCATGACAAGCATGAGCGCACCGCCATGTGGAATGAAGTGGTCTGCAGGGAAAATGAGGTGGGCATGCACAGTCATACATATGAGCAGGTCCGCCATCATTGTAGTGACCTGCTCCACCATGTACGTTGCAGTGCCGTTGCTGTGCGGGGTGACCATCTTGCAAACGGAGGGGCCATAACATCCATCCCCCCATCACCAGAGTTGAGGAACTGCTCATGAGTCTGGTGGCAGCTACCTGCCCACAAGAGCTACAGACCTATACAGTCATGGAGGTAGGTGCTTCCACACACCAGACATGAAGCATGCATGTAAGGTTCCAGGGCATATCAGTAGACCACTGTTGTGTATGCATCTGTAGAGGTAGATCATGCATATGTGAGATGTGGAGTCTATTGCTGTGTAGTACTGATAATGAGTTGTGCATAATCTGTAGCACTGTGGATGTCAGCTGTTGTTTTACTGTAATATTGCACCCACCCTGTAACAATGCCACAGCTGTGTCCACTGACATCAATCTCTATCTCATCCCAATGTAGGTACCTCTGGGATACCAGCAAGGCAGCGGCCAGATGCTGGTGAGTATGGTTTAACGTCATGCTTGGCAATACACTGTGCATGTTATAGCTAAGGTGTAGGCCATGTATACATCTAACACACCGACCCATAATGCATGCTGCACATGTTCACTAACAGAGCACACACCTCTCAAATGGGATTACTAGCCTCAAACACATGAAATACACAGACCATCTCAGACAACTGTGGCTACACTCTGGTGCACATTGCCCAGGCACAGCTGACATCTGCCTAACATACACAGCATTGTCATACACAGAGCAGTTGAACATGCTACACATAAGGAAATCCCAATCCCTCTGCAAACACATGTGCCAGGGTCCTAAACCTCATCAACACATTGCAGCAAACATACTGGAGGGATAGGGCCCTGTCCTGGGGAATTTCCACACTCTGGAAGAGACTACCCATTCATGTCAGCAATGCTACCCATTGGCCCTCTTTACAAAAACACTTGACAACTGGATGGGAAATGGGGAATTCACCCTAGGTAGTGTGTCTGTGCCACAGCCTGACAGGGGCACAGGGGAATTACATTATTGGGTGGTGCATGCCTGGGAACCCCTGTGGCTAGGCTTATGTAGGCCCCAGGACCAATAGACTAGTACTCACCTATGAACCTATGTGTACCACAGGCAGCATCAGCCAGGGCTCAATACAGATATGACCTGCATAATGGTGGGACATTGCCAAAGCCATGTGTTGCAATGTGTTCTGATGTACCAGCACCATGTTGAGGAAGTCCTGGAAGTTGCAGTTATGATACATGTGCTGCAGTACACATGGTGTTCCTAGTTTGGGATACTGCAATATGACACACATGTGTAGGCTACAGATGTCGAGCATTTGCAATGTAGCAGGAGATGGTGAGGGTGTGTCATCCTAAAACACAACAGTGCACTGGAGGGGAGAGACAAACCCACTGAGAATGGCTGTATCTGCACACATTCAAGGTCATGAAGTGTGGCAGACATAACACTGACTCCACGGCACTAGTGATGGTACTGTATGACCTCCAAGGGCTGTGCACATGTTTAGCATGCAAACATGCAGGTTTGGGGAACATTTGCAGGCCTGACTGACCAACTACTGGCTCATGATGATGGCCCATGCTACTATACCCCTGCCAGGTATTGTGACCGCAGTAGTACAAATAGCAGTTATTGCTACACACCATCATGATATGTGTGTACACACATATGCACCCACAAACGGTATGCATCCCAATCAGTATCTTCACAATTGACACATATGGCTTATAATGCAACTGACTGCCTAGGTCATATGTCACATATCAGATATGGGTAGTGTTGTCATATAGGTTCATAGGTTCATAGGTTAGTACTAAGCTAACTGCACTTACAAGCCATTTTAAGCCTAGCCAATTATCCCTTGTGAGACTCGAACCCTGCACCTTGTGTTTGTAAGGCAAACACCTTAACCATTAGACCACCCTCCCAACCCTGTATGCAGTAGTGTTGCACCATGGCATGTCATGGAAGAGAGTGCCATGTCAATAATGGTCTGTACACTCACTATAGGGACAGTACATTGTGTCTGTGGTCGGTCTAATGGTATTCTATCACTCATACATGCACCACTGATGATGACATCTGTGAATGCACATCAGGCATTCACAAAACACGTGTCCACATATAATCCAGAAACACACAGAGGCTGTGAGCAGCAGAGGAAACATAACTAACACACAGATACACATCCTGCAATGGTGTATACACCTGTGAGGTATGGTGCATAGTACATGCCAGGGTGCTGAACAGATGCACAGCAATGCTGTGGACATGGGTGCAGTGTGTTCCAGGGGGAGGGCTATCACCTACTAACAGAAGCCATACATCACAGCCATGTATAATGTTGGTAATGGGGATTGACTACAGTTGCAATGCATGCTGTTGAGCACCACATGTCCTGCATGCTGACATGTGGGTAATTACAGGTCTGTGTGTGATAATGTACTGCACCATCACCTGCTATTGTGTGTGTTATGGGGGTGTTGGAGTTGTCTGTAGGTGCTATCTGGTGGAGTGTATGGGTTGTCATGTATGTCGACTGCATGTGTGTATGTCTGTGTGTGTGGCCATGTCTGCACACGTGTGTGTGTGTGTGTATGTGTGTGTGTGTGTGTGTGTGTGTGTGTGTGTGTGTGTGTGTGTGTGTGTGTGTATGTACTGTTTAGCGGTGATGTACAGGTCTTACAGTCTGTTCATTGTTTTCCCCTCACAGGTGGCGAGGTGGGGCTGGGTCCCTCTTGCAGGGAATCTGATGTCACTGATACAGACAGTGACCATGAGGATAGGTGTGTTGAGACACAGGCAGCATCATCAGGGGCTGCCGCTGGGCCACCAATTAACATCCCACAAGTATCCACCCTATCCATGCACACAGTCACACTGCCTCTACATACCTCATCACAGTTGGCCTTAGCTGAGGGATAGTCTATGGTTGGCATTGGCCAGGACAGTGTGGTATCTATGGCACGTGTGTCAGGACACAGCATCCATAGCCGGATGTCCGGCGGGGTACCACATAGATGTTCAGGGGTGCTCATTGGACCACTGCTGGTCATCATGCCCCTGCCAGATGTGCCACATGTATATCTACCACACGCTTGTTCCAGGCTGTCATAGAAGCACAGGCACAAATGGAACAGTACACCAGACAGGGTCTAAGGGCACAGAGGGCTCATCAGACCTCTGTAAATGACAGCATCCGTGACCTAGCAGGTGCCATTCATAATTATACCAAGGTCATGGATAGATGGTGGGGTGAGACATTGGATCTCATCAACAATGTCATGGCCATGCTTCAGGACATGGCGGGACGGTTGCGATGGCCATGTGGACATATGCCAGCAACATCAGCAGCTGGAGGTCGCTGTGGACATCCCACCAATCACAACCACTCCCATAGTGGCAGTAAAAGCCCCAGCACTGTGGGTGGGTGCTGTCCAGAGACCGTCATAGCAGACCATGTGCACGTGGCCCTGGCCAGTCCCAGGAGGGACCTGGATCCAGTGGACATTTTTCAACCTCTGGGGATAGTACCCTATTTGGCTTTGTACCTGATACTGCCTGTGGCACCCCTGCCAGGCACAGGTCCCATGTCCATGGCCAGAGACTGTGAACTGCAAACCCTGCCAGGTACAGTCTGCAGCTGTCTCACAAATCCCCATATAGGGCAGCCACATGGTGGAACTGTGTGCATGCAGACACACGCACATAAACAACAAACCTAGGGCAACCACATACCTGCACACACGACATCACCATTGGCCCATAACACTACTTAGCCCCCTCACACACACCATAACACACGCTGTCAATTGTATGGCTCAGCCTAGGCCACTGGCAAACCAACAACACACCCTGCGCATATGATGATACTTGTGCCACATCCAGTCATCCATAACATCGATGCAGGGACAGGCTAACATGGTGCTGACGCACAGGGTGACTGTACAACAGTGTAGCAATGGAATGCTGCATAGCATGTTGTCAGCAGTAAAGTGAAATGCTAACATTCTGGAAGGTGTAGCTGTGCAGCCGTGATGCATTATAGCTGTAATTAACAATGTTATATTGTTTTCACCATTATCTATTCTGATTGTGTTGTGATTGTCCATGTGCCACATGGCTTATGGGTGTTGTGGTGTCAGCAAGCCTTTTACAGTGGACACCAGTAAGTGTAGTGGGTGGTACACATGACATGGCTGGGTATAACACACACAACCTTTGGTTTGGATGCAGTACAGATACAAGAATGTACACATGGAAGTATGTCCCCATGCAGGTAACACATCTGTTTCCCATGTAATCCCACCAAGACAGGATAGGCACAACCACACATTGGTATATATGCAGCCTGCTATTTGAATGACATTGAACATGCTAACAGCATGGTGTATGTCCCTTTCCCCACTCTACTGCAATCCTCACCTCAGTAACATGGGTGTGCCAATGCCAGTGGCATAGCCCTACACTTAGGAGGGTTTGAGGTGCTCTACTACTGTGAATGGTACAGTAACTGCAATGATGGTGGATGTGTCCACAACTGCCACACCCAGTGAGTTAGAGCAACCCCAGTATTACTGCACACCTCTACAGTGTGAAGGAGAGCATTAACAAATCTATGACATGTGAAGGACTGTATGTCCATGGGATGTCGCTTGTGGAATGTTGGCATTTGCCAAGCAGTCCTAGGGAAACATATTCTGTGAATGGAGGTAGATCCCTTAACATCTACACACATTCCTACATGTGAGATGTTGTACAAAAGACTGCTATGAACTACATAGGCTGTGTGCACCTCCTAACCCTCATCTACACCTTTCATGATTGTGTCAAGGTGGTATACTAGGTTCAGGTTGTATTCTCTGCCTTTGACAAGTCCAACATTAGTGGGGTCCAGGGTTGTAAGATTACCAGTGACATTGGCCATGGGTCCATTGTTGTTATGTTCCATGTCCCTGCAGACCAGGCTCATCAGGCTACTGGGTGGTAGTTCCCAGCTGACATGGTGGATTTGTGGTTGTCCTTGCCAACATTGGTGAATACATTGTCAGGTGTAGGCCTGTTGGATCACATGAGGGATCCCAGCTACTTACTGAGCCTGCCCAGGGGGTTCGCCCAAGCATGACACTTCACTTGACTGTACTGCATGATATGTTAGTAACGCCAGCCTGACATTATACAGGTGGGATGGGGTACTGTTAACATGCACTGCCCTTGTCATGTAAGGTCCTGGTTATGGGATCTGCTAAGGTTGGTAGGGTATTGCAGGCCAGATGTGTTTGGCTGTGGGGGGGATACCTATCTGTGCCAGACGTATGTTGTTTGGGTCTCTCAAACCCATTAATGGTGCATGTGGACATATATGTTTTGATTATGTTCCCAATTTTGT
This sequence comes from Protopterus annectens, assembly GCF_019279795.1. Lineage (NCBI taxonomy): Eukaryota > Metazoa > Chordata > Ceratodontiformes > Protopteridae > Protopterus > Protopterus annectens. The sequence goes on from NC_056727.1 coordinate 238,447,712, forward strand.
CTGCAGATGTATGTCCACATATACTTATATAGATATATATGGGTTTACCATTGAAAGGGAGAAATTAATTTCCCCGAATGGCCCTTTCTGTGAACTGAAAGGATGAATCCGTCATTTCGAATTGCACCAAAGTCCAAAACTCAGCAAATCAAAAAGCAGATTCTCTGATTTTTGAACTACAAGTTGGAATACATATCGTAATGCAGAGGTGCAAGCACCCTGCACCCCCCAAAACCCCCTCTACTTTAATATTCTAACTCCAAGATCACACTACAGTGGGGAAAGGGACATTTTCCCAATCCCCACTATAGTGCAATCTGCAGCCAAAATACTGAATCTGCAACGAGCGAATGCATAGTGGCATTCGCTCATTGCACATTGATGCATTTATTCCAAGATTTTGCAATGCTGAAAACTAACTTTTGACCTTCCAGCTTTCGGAAGAATAATTTTCTCCCTTTGAAAGGTGAACTATATATATATATATATATATATATATATATATATATATATACATATATATATATATACATATATATATATATATATATATATATATATATATATATATTTATTGCTGTATATATGTGGACATATGGATGTATACATATATATCTATAGATGTATGCATATCTATGTATATCTGTATATACTGGCATATATATATATATATATATGTACATATTTCTATATCTATATCTACATATATAGATATGTTATATCCATTTAACTATATATATATATATATATATATATATATATATATATATATATATGTATATATATATATATATATATATATATATATATATATATATATATATATATATATATATATACACACACACACACATACATCTACATGGTGGAATACATTCCCCATAGTGTTGAATACCTGGGCTGGATGATATGTTTGTGAAAACATCACGATTAGGCATATCTGCCATGCCTTAGTGGTAAATCACTTTGTGTATGGTGTGCAGGTTCCTGGTTTTGAGCCTTGCAGGAGCTGCTCATTTTGTTGCTGGGCAGAATACCACCCATTGGATACAGAGTGATTAAGGCACTTTAAAGCAGTTGTAAGCAGGTTTGCATGGAGCTAAGCACTGCCAACTGCCGGTTACAGTTTCTTGCACTCAGTTAGCATCTATATTGCTTAACCTGTGTAGGCAATGCTTACCGGTGCACAGACTCACTTACAACTGCTAAAAATTGCCTTAGTCTGTCTGTATCCAACAGGTCACATTCTGCCCAGCAACAAAACAAACAGCTCCTGCAAGGACCCTGCAAACCATACACAAAGTGATTTACCAGTAAGCCATGGAAGACACACATAATCCTGATGTTTTCACAAACATATCATCCAGTCCAGTAATGCAACAGTAAAGAGAATGTATGTCATCATCTAGATGTATGTGTGGAAATATATTAATATGTCAACAGATACAACATATCTATATATGTAGATATATATAATTTCTAGATCTCTATACATTTATATAAATATATATGAACAAATATACATGCAAATGCCTACATCTACACATATATGTGTCTACACCTATATGTCTACATATACACAGCAAGTTACATATGTTTACGCAGATATACATCTATGCACGTATATACGGACATAGTTAATTATATCTAAGCAGATATATATTTCTATATCGGTATATATGGCCACACATCAGTAGATAGCAATGGCAGAGTAACAAACTCACATATGTCCACATGCACTGTTAATGGGGTTGGGAGGCCCCCCACACTGTACATCTTGTAAAAATAGGCCTTCCCCAAGCCATACACGTCCACCATGCAATACACTACCAAGTGTTTCAGAACCCATAACCAGGACCTGACACGACATGGGCACAAGATGTTAACAGTACTACATGCCACCTGTATGATGTCAAGTTGGTACTGGTGACGTATCATGCAGTACAGTCTGCCTCCAATAGGAAATGTAAACTCTGGAAGCCATCAACATCCCCAAGATATGGATAGACAGACATGCAAATACATATATACATATGTATATATATATATATATATATATATATATATATATATATATATATATATATATATATATATGTATATACGCATGACTACACATACACATGCAGATATATGTACAGTACGATGCATCTGCAGAAGGTGCACACAATATGGAACAGCCACTATGCCTATAGTTAACACCTGAACAACTGGACACTGTATGGGCCACCCATACAAATGACATCCGTTGCCTGCAACATATACCCACAGAGAGGTCATAGGGAAAACACCACACACAGGTCTGCAGAAATGTAAAACCTTTCATTGTGTACTATTACAGTTCTATATGCCATGTCATACAGCTGTTCAGACACTGACATCCATATACACAGAGGAATGCAACTGTGAAAAAGTTAGACTACTACAGTAGTCTGGAAGGGTTCACTACTGTTGCTGTCCAGACCTAGCCCTTCGGTTCGTACAATATTGATGACAGAATGTGCCACAGGACACCAAACGATCAACAGTATGTAATGCAGGTGTATACTTCAGCAGCCTCGATCTACACTCTGTGCAACATAAGTAGGCGGCAAAGAAGTCATGTGACCAAATGGGTTGTAACTGTTACATAATATGGCATAACTGACACCATCACATGCACACTGACAAACAGAACAGTCTGTATGGCAGGAGGTGGTAGGCTTGCATTAACCCAGGATATGTAAGTAATGTAAATATAGGTGAAATATACAGTACTGTACATCCAGATACCTTAAGGAAGCTCACCCCTGATACCCCCACATATTTTAACAGCCTAGGTCATTCATGGTGCTCCCCCCCGACTCATTAATACAGGGCCGTATACCACTGTTACAGACACTGGCCTCTGGAATGCATAAGAGCACACATGTATTGTGTAGGTGATGCCCACACATATATGGCCCCAGCCCCACCATATGTGTGGGGGATACAACAGAAGTGGACTGCTGGCAGCAATGGCAGTGTGATGTCCTTGCAGCCCACTATGGAAAAACTGCCTACAGCATGTCATATGTGCAAAGCCTGATATGTAGGTGAAGAAGTGGCTGGGACACCAGGCAGACATGTGGAGAACTGTTGCCATACACTAAGCAGGTTGCTGGTGTTACAGGATAGTCTGCAACATACCCTTAGTCAGGGTATTGAGGTAAGAAACAGAAATGGATGTAGACATGTACTGATAGCACTCAACACACACACTGCCAGTGACATATCTGACACAGGCACTGTGGGGTGGACAGACAACACATGATAGGCACTCCTCTGACCACCAAGAGGATAGGCCTACAGTTGAGAGCTATGCAGACAGACTGCATTCCAAGGTATAGTTGTTTGTACACACACACCGTGTAACACCAGTGCTATACAAAGCATAACACAACTCTACTCACACTCTGTCTGTAGTTCCTGAACCTCCTACGGATATGTAGCTGCCCTGAGAGTGCTGTCTGTAACACTGATATCCACACACAGGTAGGATATCCATCACATACAAAATGTAAAGGGTCCACACCCACATAATGTAGGGATTTATAGTGGGTGCTTGCCATGACAGTGGTAATTGGGAGTACTACACATGTGTAATCATATATATATATATATATATATATATATATATATATATATATATATATATATGACTATCTGGATAAGTATATGTACGTATATTTTCACCATATGTACTGGACAAGGAGTATAGCCCTACCCCAGCCCCTATAGTCCCAAAGTCGTAGTGCAAGGGGATGTCAGGTATGTATAGCAGGAATATTAATACACTATTGCTACTGTGATTGGGATTGTCTTCACAGATATGGTGTGTGTGGAAGGTCACATCTGCTTCTAACATGTGTGCCATTGGCTACTGACAGCCAGTCTAAGGAAATCATTGTAAAGTACCGTTGCTAGCATGTAATGGCCCTGTGGACTGCAGCAGAGATATTGTCCAATATATGTGGAAATTCTGACACACCCTGTTCAGTCCAGACGTATACACATAAGCCCTTAGTGCACAACATGTGTAACATGCCTGCCAATATGGATGTAGACAGCTATGTAGATGGGTATAACACATAACAACTGGTATACATTTGCCACCAGGGGATATGCATTCACACACTCCTGTCTGGCCTGACACATAATGACTGCTGGTGCAGGGGTGCCATGGCCACATACTACCCACTAGGTGTTGACATACATCTGTACAGTATCCCACTGCTCTGTCTGATGCACATGACTTTTAAGGGAGGCATGGCAGCAGTACATCTGCCAAGTATCTGCACATGACATCTCACTGGGTAAGTACACTAAGCTGCTAGGCATGTAACAATGCACTGTGCAGGCTACAGGCGGACTGGCTCAACACTGGCCTACATCCCCTTATGGAGGAATGCACATGTACCTGCATATATAGCAGGCTCCACAGGCATGTCACAGCACAGGGTAAGATACACCTGTGTGAAAGTGCATAACCACAACCAATGTGAACACAGCCACAGCCTCATATGGTAAGCTAGCATAATATTCCAGTATATGGGCTTTTTGTTCTACAACATCCTCATATGTGCCACTCACAGAATGACCCTACATATACTGGGCTGCTACATAGTTTGGTCTGATGGCTGTCTGTGGTGTGGGACACATGTATGCATGGCCGTACAAACATGTACGCCAATACGGTACCATGCAGTGGGGCAGCATGTAACATCAGATAGGAGGGGAGCTAGAACAATGACCTCTACCACAGTCTGTACACAGGCTAAAGTACATATTAACAATACACACACTGCCGACATTCACCATAAGTACACAGACCTCAGTACTGTACAATCATCCACAGAATGTCCAAGTTATGTCATGAAATATAACCCCTACTGTACATAACATGTGTAGCAGTCTGATATATCAATGGGTTGTTATCAGATATGATGACACTAATTATGGTGTATGGTACATATGCACCACTTCACCACTTCATGCACGACATATGTATAAAGTTTGACAGAGGTGTGGTTGGAAGCACATACACAGGGCCAATATTGACATGTTGCTGTGATACCCTCATACATTTACTGTTGTAACAGGGTTTGTTGCAACATATGTCCTATGAGGGATATGAAGTCAGTAACTGTCACGGCCTTCACCATCTACAGACTGCAATCCTCACACTACCTTCTGCAGTCCACAGATAGATTCTCCATGGCTAACACATGAAACCAAAGACACAACACTAGCCAGTCTGCAGATGACCCTGCAGATGGGGATTCCTCATAAACATGTAACTGACATGGCAGGTATTGCAACGTGTATGACAGCCATACCCAGACAAACACTGTTAAACCAACATTACTCCAAAAGCAGTATAGCAGCACTTACAGTCTGTAGTCCGGTCAGGCACATCCCTCTCCTGTTTGTTGACCTTTCTCCTCTCTCCACAGAGTATGTTGTTAGAGGTAAATCCCCAATCCAGCTGAGATGCTATTTGACAAACAACAGATCTAGTTCTTGCTCACAGTGAATAAAAAGGGCCAACACCACCATGATGTTCCTAGATATTGGAGTGTGTTTTCATGCATTTGGCTATGGGAATGTTATCACAGCTGTTCCACATGCAATCAGCTAGGCGAGGGCTGCAATTCATGCAGAGGGGCCATCAGCTGATCATGAGCATCACTTAAAATACACATGCTGCTGCCTAAGCAAAGCAGGTGTGGGTCTCACCATCCACCAGAGAGGGGGTGGAAGAGGCAGACAGAGGCAAATACCTGTCAGGGACGGGTGGGAGAATAAAACTGTAGCATGGTTGTGTCACACACCTACCAGTATAGGGTATCAAACCCACGACAACTATGTAGTGCTATCACAGGTAGATGCAGTTGGATGCACCACATGGGTTACCTGCTGTGGAGCACTCAGAACATGTAATGGTGAGTGACATCTGCAACAGGGATATGGTACATATAAGGTAGGTGATGTACACGTGCCTGTCTGCATGAACAGGTGCCAGTATCAACACAGCCACAGTCTCACAGGGACGCACACACACTGACACAATTGGCAGGGCCAGGAGTACATCTCATCTGCAGTGTGATTGCCACAACACATCACTGTGCAGGTATCACATGCACCACATGGGTCATACGGAGGTCATAAGGGCAAAGATTATGAGGATGTGTCAGACATTGGACAGCATGCTTCAGTATGCCCATGGGGGTTGTAGTGAGTGCGGATGAGGCCATACACACCATACAACACACACACACAAACACACTGGGTGCCAGTACTGACATGCATGGGTGCATGTCTGCAAGGGTGTGTGGTGGTCAACTGTGCCAGCAGGCTATACAAGGGTAGGTGATGGGTATACCTTGGCATCAGGCCACATGACAATGGTCTGATTTGTGGCTCAGGGCTGTAGTGTCTGCATTTGCCCACACAGGTGGGTATTGTATCCCCCATCCAGTCACCTGGGTGACTATTGTGTGTGGCCAATGCTGACCATCGCCTGCCATGTATGTGTTCCTTAGTCCATGACATTGATGGTGTCTAGGATGTGCACACCTCCCACATGCATGTACAGTGACATGTGGAACTGTACCTGGGGTGTCTGGCCCATGTTGTGAACATGGACTATCATCAGATTTGCCAGTCTTGCCCACCTGTGGCAGGAACTAGTAATGGGCAGCAGGTTTACCCTGCACCTACATTGATAGCATGCTAACAGCATTCCCTGGTGTCAGTGGCATCAGTCCATACAGGGCATGTTGTCAGGCATGGTATGTCCGTTGTGGGTCACATGTGAAGGTACTACATGTGGTGCAGGTGTCCATTGGAGAACATGGGGGAGGTACACTGTCTGCATTTATGTGCATATTGGACAGATGGGCAGGGTGACATGCCCTTTGTAGCCCACTACTATCACTCCATAGTCACTATTGGTGGCCAATATGCAGTGTACTACCCACATATTGGCTGTTGCCTAGGCATGTGTGTGTATGTGTCATGTGTAAAGAGTGTGATATTGGTAATACTAGGGTTGCTAACTGTGATTGCCTGGCCTTGATGTCACATCTATGGGTATGGCTTTGCACATCAGCCTCTCAGCTATTTTACATCTGTTATCCCAGTATGGTTGACATTGTGATATATAGTAGGGCTACCATAAGAAATATGGAAAACCCACTCCACATCGGCCACACACTCACACCTCTACACAGGATACAAGTTACAAACACACACAGACACACCTGCTATGTCTTGGAGTAGAACCCCTACCTAACGAGTTTATTACATTTCAGCACTACGCAGTTATACTATGTGCCATGGACATCACTGGAGTACTTTTTCCCCAAAGGTGTATTTCACAATGGATGACATCAGCAGTATTACCAAAGTAGGGTATTTCAAATGTACTGAGAGTGAGTAGCCCAAAATGCATTACTCCCTACACAGACAGTGAGACACACACAAAACATCAACAAGTGATATGTGTGGGGATAGAACCCCTGATCGAGGTCTATATCACACTACAGCATAGAGTTGTTATAGGATGCACCACAGGGATTGCTAAACAACTTCTTCACCAAAGGTGTATTTCACAATGGATGACATCAGCAGGATTATCAAAGTATGGCATTTCAAATGTACTGCGAGTGAGTAGCCTAAAATGCATTGTTCCCTACACAGACAGTGAGACACACTTAAAACATCCACGACCAACATGTGTGGGTATAGTACCTCTGACCGAGGTTTATATCACATGGGTATAGAACCCCTGACCAAGGTCTATATTACACTGCAGCATCGAGCTGTTATAGGACACACCACAGGGATTACTAGAAAACTCCTTCCCCAAAGGTGCATTTCACAATGGATGACATCAGCAAGATTACCAAAGTAGGGCATTTGGAATGTACTGCGTGTGACTAGCCTATAATGCATTGCTCCATGCACAGACATTGGAACTCACACAAAACATCCAGAACTGCCATATTCTAGCAGTATGCATTTATCAGATGCGCTACAGAGATTACTGGGATACAGCCTTCCCAGAGGTGTATTTCTAGGTTGGTGACATCAGCAGCCTTGGCAAAGTTGAGTATATGAATTGTAAGGAGTGCAAGTACCCTAAACAGATTTACTGTTTACACAGTCAGACACACACAATTGTCATGTTTGGGGTTAGAACATCTACCTAATTATTTTATCACACTACAGCAGTATACAGTTACAGGACATGCTACAGAGATTATTGGGCTACAATCTTCCCAGAGGTGTATTTCTAGGTTAGTGACATCAGCAGCCTTGGTAAAGTTGAGTATATGAATTGTAAGGTGTGTGAATACCCTAAAAAGCATTGATCTCTACACAGTCAGACACATACAATTGCCATGTCTGGGGTTAGAACACCTAACTAACTACTTTAGCACACAACAGCAGTATGCAGTTACAGGACACATTACAGAGATTACTGGGTTACAATCTTCCCAGAGGTGTATTTCTAGTTGGTGACATCAGCAGCCTTGCCAAAGTTGAGTATATGAATTGTAAGGAGTGTGAGTACTCTAAAAACATTGTTCTCTATTCACTCAGAGACAGACAGACACACACACACAAATGCTAAGTTGGGGATTAGAACACCTAGTTAACCACATTACAGCAGTATGCAGTTACAGGACATGCCATGGAGATTACTGGTCTACAACGCTCCCAGAGGTGTATTTATAGGTGGGTGACATCAGCAGCCTCGCCAAAGTTGAGTATATGAATTGTAAGGAGTGTGAGTAGCCTAAAAAGCACTGCACTCTACACAGTCATATATGCACACAAACACACACTCAGTTGCTAAGTCGGGGGTTAGAACTCCTCCCTAACTAGTTTATCACACTACAGCAGTGCACAGTTATGGGACATGTCACAGAGATTACTGGGCTACAGTTTTCCCAAGGGTGTACTTCACATTGGATAACCTTAGCAGGCTTGTCATATTAGGGCTATGGGGAGGGTGGTGTGCGCATGGGCCAGAACCCATTCATCTAGGGATTGACATGCCACATGTGGGCACACACGGGGTCATAAATCACAGGTACATGTATAGAGCTACTACTTGACTACTTCCTTGTATAGTCATGTTGCACAGCTGGCATGTGCACCACATAGTCTATAATGCTGACAGATACTGGTGGCTATTATCTGCAGTGGGTGACATCTGCACCTCATGTGTTTGGGACCCTTTGGCTGTGTGCTGGGTGGGACAGGGCTGGATGGCTCCTTGTCACGGTCACTCTCTTTCACACATCTATGTCTGTCTTCCTTTGGCTTATTATAGTGTGTTGTCCTTATATATATATATATATATATATATATGTCTGTATTCCTATCCACTGTGTGTGCAAGGCAGGAGTGGTGCATACTGACATGTGTCTGCACTAAGAACTGCGACTGCCAGATATGTCTGCTCCACTGGTGTTTGCAGACATGGCCTTCATGTGTTTATGTGTGTGATCATGCCCAGTATGACCTTTCAGTATGTTGTTGACTGACATTGCCTTCATTTCTGTAAGTGTGCGAGCATGTCTAGTATTGTTGTCTGTATTGCATGTGTGGATCAAGTCTTGGTAGTTTGTCCTGTGGTGCTGACCTTTGTGTTGTACACCGACAGGTAGCATGATGTGTCTGCAGGGTATCCATCGGTCAGTTGGCACTGACTGTTGCTACATTTCCTGCATAGCGGGGGGGGGGCACCTGACTGTTTCTACATTTCTACACAGGTTTGGTGAGGCCACACCTGACAGTTACGATATTTGTATGTAGGATGGGGGAGGCACACCTGACTATTTCTACATTTCTGCAAAGGTTTGGGGGGGCACACCTGACTGTTACTATATTTCTATGTCGGATGGGGGGAGGGCACACCTGACTATTTCTACATTTCTACACAGGAGTGGGGTGACACACCTGACTGTTACTATAAGTCTATGTAGGATGGGGGGGGCACACCTGACACTTGTACATATTTGCTAGGACTATACTGGTATGTCGGCTACTCCATTTCAGTCTGTAGTCTTACCTATTGTGCTGGCCAGAGGCATACCAGTGTACTACAGATCTTAGCTTTTAATTACCTACTAATTATTTCTGTCTGTGTAGGCTGGGGGGGGGGGTTACCCATAGGTCTCACTGAAAGGCCATAGTACAGCATTTGTTTGTGTTTGTCTACACCTGTCGTGCTGGCTGTGACTGTTGTTGGGTATGTCTCCCCCCCAACTGGCATGTGTGAGTCACTTACCTTGTGGGTGTCCCAGTATTGAGGGTGGTGCTGCAGAGCTGCCTATGTCAGATGCACATAGTACACTCCCTATATGTGGTTGAGCATAGGTAGTGTCATGTTTAGCATCCCTTTTACTGTATGTGCAAGTCAGAGAGGTGTCATTCCCTGGGTCCCTACTGTGTTAGTGCATGTGCTATGCATTGCTTCTTTGCTAAAGCCAGGACATACTGGGCATGCCTCCTTCTGCCTATTTGGGCAGGCTCAGGTTGTTCCTCCTCCAAGTCACTCTGTGCCTGTGCAGGCCTTGGAAATGGTGGGGGGCTGTGTGACCCTACCCCATGCTGTTCCTGCTGCAGCAATTTCCGCAGGATCATATTGTGTAGCATGGCATATACAAGGACAATTTGGGTACATTTAGTTGGTGAGTACTGCAAGGCTCCACCAAATGTGTCCAGGCACTGGAACCATGACTTGAGCATCCTATGCACACGCTCTATTATGATTCTTGTTTGTGAGTGTGCCTCATTATGGGGTTCTGTTTGGGTGTGTGTGCATTTCTGATGGGTGTCATCAGCCATGGCTCCAGTGCATATCCAGCATCCTGCACTACTTGACCATGTAGGATGTCCCCATTGGCAAATCTCTGGTACAGCTGCTTCAGATGCCAGATGTGGGAATCGTGATAGCTTTCAGGGCAGCCAGCGCACACATTCATTATTATGCCCTGGGCATCGCACATGACCTGGCAGTTGATGGAGGGGAAGCCCTTGCGGTTGATGTAAACCCTACCCTGCTCACCGTGTGGTGCTTTGATGCATATGTGCATGCAGTCTATTGCACGCACTACCTCAGGGTATTCTGCTATTTGGTGGAAGAGACGCATATTGCTGGCTAACACCTCACGGGTATTGGGGATATATACGTGCTCACCGACATGTGCTGACATGGCATCCAGGAACTAGTGGAGTACCCTGGATGCTGATGCTTGTGAAATCCCCATCATATCCCCAGTTGGTCTTTGGAAGGTACCTGTAGCTAGTATTCTTAGGCCTACACATACCTAGGTATCCACTGAGATGGGTTCCCCTCTGTTAGTCTGTGTGTGAGGCATGGCCAGCACAGCTCAACAGTTTGCTGTAGGAGGTCTCTATCCACCCTATAGCACGCCACTTTCTCCAGCTCATATAGCCCTTGGTAGGTTACCCTGGGTCTGTACACTCTTCTCTGTCTCCTCACTGTGGATTGGTCGGCAGCATTCACATCCTCACCACCCTCATCCTCTTGCACATGCTGGTTTATGATAACAAAAGCAGCCCCTAACATTTTTTGTTTTGTTTTCATTTTGTAAAATGTCCCCATTTGAATACACCGGTGGTGCAGAGATTTTGGGAAAAAAACAAGGGGGGAAAGGTGTTTATTTATTATTATTTTACATTTGCTGACCGGGCTAGTCTAACTGGATACATGTCCATTTTCAGTAGAGGCCCGGGGAGATAAGCTCCAAGATAGACAATGAAATTAACAAGATAACAAATAAGGAAACATTAAACAAAAATCATATTTACAATGCATATTACAGGTTATCACAGTAAATTCAGCAGTGCAGAATGCAGGCATAACATAACATGCTAGTACAATCAAGATGTTCTAGAGGGAGATAGTATTATGGTTAATAAGGAAGGAATCACAGTTAATGAGTAGAAAGAGTAGGAAGAGCAAAGTATTAAGAGACAGATAACTAGTCAGGCTTAGTACAGGGGCATAACCAGTGTGTTCTGAGGAACACTTTCAATTTGTTTTTGAAGCATGATAGTGAGAGAAGTGAGGAGAGTTCACTGGGGAGGAGATTCCAGGCTTTTCCAACAATATTATAGAAGAGGGAGTCACCAGCCTTGTTGTTTGGTTTAGTGGTATGTACTAGAAGTCTCTGAGAAGACCTTAAGGATTTCAGGTTTTTAGAGGGAGTGATGAGTGTGGACAGAATAGGAGTTTTGGAAGGTTTGTAAAGAGTGTTGTGGGCTATAGATAGTTGATGGAATTTAATCAGATTTTGTAGTTCAAGCCATCCTAGCTGCTTTAAATTAATGCAATGGTGGGTTCTAAATGGGTTGCCTGTAGCAAATCTGGCAATGTTATTGTAGGACATTTCCATTTTGCTAAGATTGTTTTTAGATAGATTAGTAAAAATGGGTGAGGCATAAAGAAGTGAAGAGATTAGATGAGTGTGTGCTATAGTGGTTTTAGCTGTAGGTAAGAGGAAGGATTTTATTCTATAGTAAGAGCCAAGTTTTTTGTTGACAGTTTTTATAGTATTGTTAATATCGATATCAAAGTTCATATTGTTGTCAATGGTGATACCCAATAGTTTGGTGGTTGGTTCAGGGGATATAATAGTTTTATTGGTAGAGATAACTGAGAAATCAAGAGGAGAGGACTTATTGGTGGGAGAGAAGAGGAGGAGTTTAGTCTTTTTGGGGTTTAGGAGAAGGCATCTATGTGTGAACCATTGCTCAACTGTGCTAAATACTTGCTGGGTAAGAGAGTGAAATTCAGAAGAGGAAGTGGCCAAGCATATCAGTGTGGAGTCATCAGCATATTGTATGCATGTGGCTTGGGGGATGGCAAGGTGAAGGTCATTAATAAGTATGGAAAAAAGTAGAGATCCTAGGATGGACCCCTGAGGGACACCAAGGTTGACAGACAGGTGAGTGGAGAGAGACTTGTGCCATAGTACGGCCTGTTGTCTTTTATCAAGATAGGACTGGAACCACTTTATAGAAGATGTATCTAGTGACAGGGATTTAAGTATTTTGATGAGAATTTGGTGATTTACCATGTCAAAAGCTTTAGACAGGTCAATAAATAGTGCTGAGGAAAGCTTGTTAAGGTTGCAGTTTTTATTGATACAATCTGTGAAGGAAAGAAGGGCAATGGTAGTGCTATGTGAAGGTCTAAATCCATGTTGACAGTTGGAAAGTAAATTATTTTTGGGTTAGATGGTCAAGTAATTGTCTGTGAATGCATTTCTCCATGATCTTTGCCAAAGGTGAGAGAAGGGCAATGGGGCGGTAGTTGGAGAGGTCAGTGGAGTTTCCACCTTTATGGAGGGGGATAAGATGGGAAATTTTCCATAAACTGGGGATATGACTTTCGGTAATAGTTCTGTTGATCAGAATAAAAATGGAATAAGCAATAGCTTTGGCTGATTGTTGTAGGAATTCAGCAGGTAGTTGGTCGGCTGAGGGTGAACATGGTTTTAGTTTCTGTAGAAGGGTTAGAATATATGTTGTTGGGACAGGTTGAATATGAAAAGTAGGGGGTAAGGTTGACTTATAGGAATGTAGAGTGAAGTTATTAGGTGATAGTTGACTAGCTAGTGTTTGTATAGCATTAGTAAAAAAGGTATTGAAAGCATTAGCTGTATTCATTGGATTTTTGTGGTCAGCATTTTGAGGGTTTGGAGTAGTGGATTGACGTGGATGGAATAGTTGGTTAATGTTAGCCCAGAACTTTTATGGGTTGTTTTGATTAGCTTGTTGGGATTGTAGGTATTAGTTTCTTTTATCAGATATTATAGCTTTCTTGGTTTAATTTCTTAGCTGTCTAAATGTTAGTTGGTCTACAGGGTTTTTAGACTGTCTCCATTTTGCCCAAAGTTTGTTTCTAAGATTTATTTTGTGCTTGGTTTCTTTTGACAGCCATGGAGCAGATTTGGTTTTAATTCTAATTAATCTGGTTGGAGCATGGTGGTTGAGAATGGCAAGGAAGTTGGAGTTAAAGTAACTAATGGCTTCATCTAAAGGGAGGTGTTGTAAGGGAGACCAGTTGCAAGCTCTTAGTTCCATTTGGAATAGTTCAGGGTTAAAGTACTTTTTAGATCTGATGTTTTTGACGGATGTTGGAATGGGAGAGTTGATTTTATGTCTGATGATATAGGTAAGAAAGTGGTCAATTAAATCATCAGGGAGGATTCCTGTATCATAAATGTAAGGATGTTGGTTTATGAGAATCCAGACTAGTAAGCTTGATTTCTTGTTAGATTTCTTTATCCTGGTGGGGGAGGTAAAGGTTTGGGAATACTCATATAGGTTAATATGTTTTTTGCATAGTTTATAGTGGTGTGCTGTGCTGGGCTGGGCTGGGCTGGTCTGCTGCCTGTGTAATTGGCTGATTCTGATACATTTCACCTGCCAGCTAAGTTAGTTCTCCTTGATTATTGCTGTTTTCCCTATCCATTGCCTTCCTGTTTAAGGCCAGGGGCTCACTGCACAAACAGAGTGCTCAAATGTGCACAGAGCTGCTATTTCCTGGTTTAATTTTTTTTTTCTTTAAAACACACCCGCTTAGGCTTTGTAAAGTGTGCTAGGCAGGTTTTGACACCCCTACCCCTAGCTCAGCTATGCTGAGCTAGGAGCAACACCCGTGCTACAGGCCTCCAATCCGGTTACAGTATGCCTGACACACACCCCCATGATGTCACCTATATCCTAGTCTTGCATCCAGCTATTCATACCCTTACACTGTTGGGACCTACCTCACATGCTGGGGAAAACTGGGATTCACTATCCTTCCCCTCATTTGCATAGGATTGCCTGCTAATGCATAGTTACATGTCTCACACTGAGCCTCCCCTCTTGGCAACCATTACTCACTGGCCAAGTTGTCTTCTGCCTACCATTGACTTGCATGGCAGAATACTGATTTTAGTTAGAATGCTTATTTTAGGTTTATTTTATTATTACCCCCCTGATCCCGTTTGCACGCCACTACCCTACGGTTAAACAGCCGAGATTGGTGAAAAACAAATAAAAAGTTTTTTTTTTTTTTTATTGTTTGCAATGCCAATGACCTTATACTTGGCCATTGCCATGCTTCCTCAATAATATGCAGCCTTTATGTGGAGCTGTCATAGCTCCATTTTGGATTTTGCAGAAATGTACTTGGTTACTAACCGAGTACATTTCTGCAGATAGCACTTGTCTTGCACGGACTATTGCAAGCTTCCTGGATTGCAAAATCACCTCATTTGCATGAATTTCTCCTGCTGTTATTGGATCACACAGCAGACATATTGCCTGCTAGAGTTCCTGCACTAATCATGTACACAGTGCAGGGCATAGAGAATCCAGGGGATGGTGTTTACCCCAATGTACCAACATTTGTAATCGATGGCTAAGAGAAAGGATATGGTATCATATCTCCAGAGTGGTAGTGTCTCAGGACATGTTCTGCAGAAGTGAATGTCATTCTCTTGATGGGTATACTTAATGCTTCACCAGTGTAGACTAGGGACCAAAATATTTACTGTGGGAAACCACAGGAAGGTGGCGACAATTTCCAGGGAATAAAAACAGCATCTTTATTTTTGTTATTCTGTGATTTGCATAGTATAATGGTGGTGGAGGCATCAGGTGACAGGCAGGTAAGGGATACACCAGGTGTTAAGGCTCAGAGATATATGTAATAACTGAGTGTTGTTTTCCATGTAAGGGACAACTGACCTAGCTGAGAAAGGGCTGACAGTAGTGGGAAACAATGAGAGCTCTAATGAGAGTAAAACTCATTCAGTGTCCAAGATTAACACACACACACATACACACACACATTCATCATTGATACCTGGATATGTGGTTAATGACAGATACTTAAGAAAGGGGCATAATAAATATTTGTGCAAATGGTGCAGAATTCACATTCCAGGGAATCATGAAGACTTGCACCAGGTGCAGGTGTAGCATCGGCGTTCTAACACCAAATATGGCCTGTGAGCGATCCAGGTACGAGCTGTTCCCACATGCACTACATGCATACGCTATGCCCGCACAGCTCCCGAGCCCGGTATGCTAATTAACCCATGTGCAGCAGTGTAGCATGCAAATGAAGGTATGTAGCAATCCAGGAAGTGGTGCGGGCATAGTGTAAGCATGCAGAAATGTAAACTGTAAAAAACAGTTTACATTTTTGCGAACATAAAATTGGAGCCATGACAGCCAACCAAACACATATATTATATTGTTAATATAGGCCAATGGCTAAATATATAGCCAGTGGTATAAAAAAATGTACAAAATATAAAATTAACATTTAATATTTATATTCACACTATCGTGAAGTGGAAGCGCAGGGCAGTGGCGCGCAAATGGGATCACAAGGAAAATAGAAAAATATAGAATAAAACTGCAATGTAACACATATCATGACTTCTCCATAATAGTGAATGGCAGGTATGCAACACCACACCATGGCGCAAGGGTTGCTAAGGGACTGTGACAGTGTTATGCATGGTAGCTAGGAATTAGTAGGCAATGCCATGCAAATGAGAGGAGTGATAGTGAATCACAGATTCCCTGCTGGTGTAAGGATGCACTTCACAGCGTAGCGCTATAACACCGAGGTGTGCCCTTGGGATAAAGATGACATCAAGAGAGGGGTGTGTCACCTTTGCTGTATGCACATTGGAGCATTGCTAATCCAGTTTGCCCGTAGCTAAGCAAAGCTGCAGGATAGGGGTGTGTCGAACTGGCTATAGCTTTGCTTAGCTGAGAGTACACAAAGTAAATGAGTATGCATGTGAACGGAGATGAAAACACTCTTAAACCTGGTAAATGGGTTTGCGCGGCGCACACCAGAGCTGAAACAGGAAGGATATAGAAACGAAATAAGGAAATGCTGTAGCAGGGAAATTGGAGTACAAATGACTAATTAACACCTAGGAACCTACAGTGAGCCATTGACAACAGCTAACAAGGCTGTAAGCAGCTACCTGCAGAACAGGAAAGGGGAGGGGCTGTACTGCAAAGAAAACAGTAAAGTGTCCCAGCAGAACAAAGCAGATTTGCAGTATATCAGCTACAAGACACATTTTGCAACACATGACTGGGTAAGGAAAGTACAAAACAAGAAAGACGGCAGGTGGATGCATGCCTAATAATGGGAGAGGATTCAGGTTTAAAAGTGAATTAAAGGGCAACAGATTAATCAAGGCAGACAAGCATAACTCCATACTAAAGGCCCCACACTTGCATTACTCACTATAAAACCCATAATTAAGATACCCTGCAGCAGGAATTGCTGATACACACCCAGTGACATCAGCAGCATCCATAGCAAAATAGTATAAAGTGTAAAAGCACTTCACACGCACTTGTGTATTCCCATACACTCTGCACCATTGGTGTATACAGATAGGGAACTTTTAATATGTACATGTTAGGGGCTGCCATAGCTTTGATCCACCAGCATGTGTTGGAGACTGAAGGTGGTGTGGAGGATGATGCACGCAACCACCTCAGGAACCAGAGGAGGAGAAGAGTGTTCAGACCCAGGGTAACCTACCAGGGGCTACATGATCTGGAGATAGTAGAGCATTACAGGGTGAACAGGGACACCCTACAGCAACTTGTGGAGCTGTGCCAGCCATGCCTTAGAGCCAGAGCAGAAGGGAACCCATCTCAGTGGATACGAAGGTATGTGTAAGCCTGAGAATACTAGCTACAGGTACCTTTCAAAGGCCAACTGGGGATATCATGGGGATCTCACAGGCATCAGCATCCAGGGTACTTCTCCAGTTCCTGGATGCCATGTTACCACATGCCAATGAGGACATATACTTCCTCCGAATGCAGGAGGAGTTGGCCAGCAATATGCGTCTCTTCCACCGTGTGGCAGAAAACCCAGATGTACTGGGTGCAACAGACTGCACGCACATACACATTAAGTCACCACCTGGTGATCAGGGTAGGCGCTGCATAAACTGCAAGGGATACCCCTCCATCAACTGCCAGGTCATGTGAAATGCCCAGGTCATTATCATGGATGTGTGTGCTGGCACCCGTGTAAGCTATCACGACTTCCACATCTGGCATGCCTCACAGCTGTATCAGGTATTTGCCAGGGGGGAGATCCCATATGGCCACCTGGTGGGGGATGCTGGCTATGCAGTGGAACCATGGATGATGACTCCCATCAGAAATGCACACACCATACAGGAACACCATAATGAGGTGCACTCACAAAATAGAATCATCATAGAGCATGTGCTTAGGATGCTTAAATCACAGTTCCGTTGCTTGGACATATCTGGTGGAGCCTTGCAGTACTCTAAAGGCACGTGTGCCCGCATCTTCATAGTATGTGCCATGCTACACAATATGATCCTGTGGAAACAGCTGCAGCATGGACAGAATGGTGAAGGCCTTCACAGCCCACTACCCTTGCCAAGAAACCCACAGGCACAGAGGTACTCAGGCCATAAACACCCTGAGCCAGCCCCAGTTGGCAGATGGAGGCGTGCCCAGTATGCCCATGCCTGGGCAAGGAGGGAATGTATAGCACACACACTGACAGTGTAGGCACCTAGGGACTGACACTTTTCTCCATCTGCACACACAGTAAAAATGAATGACACACACACACACACACAAGACTACCTGTAAATTGTCATGTATAGGCAGTCTACTGTGTGCATCCAACATAGGCAGCCCTCAACTATTGCACACACAACTGCTATTGCCCAAGGTAAGCAAACACCTGAACAGTAAATTAAGCTATCAGCATGTGCTGATACTGTATGTATAGGTTCATGGGTTCATAGGTAGGTACTTGGCTAACTGCCTGAGGGCATTCATAAGCCTAGCCAAAATGTGTCAGCCCATTGATTCATTAACTGTCCCTCTGTGGAGCAGAGCCAATGGTGGGATCCCTGGGGTGTATCTACTGTTCCCCATCCACTCTTCAAGGTTTCTCTTGAAGAATGTTAGTGAGGGACTCAGTATAATGTAATTAGGGATGTTGTTCCAAAGCTGGAGGAATCTGTCCCTCCAGCATCTTCCAGTTATTGTTGTGGCAATGTTCAGCTCACTACAGTGTGTGGCTCACTGTGAAATGGATTCCCATAGGTGGAGCATATTCATTAAGCCTGAGTTTGACATGGCTTTGTTGGCCAGCAGAGATCATCTCTGAATAAATGGGATGCCACTGAGTAAAGTAGGAGTTTATTCGGTCTGGCTGCATAGGACATATGTTTGAGACCAGTAATCCTGTTGGTGAGGTACATTCGTGGACCTTCCAGCAGTTGGATGTGTCTTCTGAGGTACATCCCAAATGGGTTATTATACTCTATGATGGGACTGATGAGTGATGAGTAAAGGGGCACTATAACCTCAGTATATCTAGATGTGAACCCTTTAGTAATCAGATGGCCTACATAGAAGGATGTCTTAACGACTTTTGAGATATGATTGTCAAAGGAGAGATCACTATCTGTCTTCTTCCCCAGATGCCCTATTACCTCATCTGTATTAAAGTGGCTGCCACTTATGTGTTAATATGTGGGTGTTTAATATTCCACAATGGAATGACCATGCAGTTTGTGGCACTTAGCTGGAGGCCATGACTTTGACACCCTGTGTTGGTCTCTGTGAGCCCCCTTGAAGGATGTATGTGTCAGCTGGACTGTCAAGTATGGCTCTCAGTTTGCAGTCATTGCCAAACATGGTCTGCTGTAGTCCACCTGTGTTTGCCTGTACCTTGGAGAAGTATATGCCAAACAGTAGGGGTCCCAGGACTGAGTCCTGTGGGACACCAGTTGTGACTGGTTAAGAGCTGGACCTGGAGACCGCTAGTCCTACCATGTGGATTCTGTGTGTAAGCCCGTTGGCAACCCATCCTGTGATGTATGGGTGTATGTACAGGCTGGTGAGTTTATCAATAATACCTGAGTGGGGAATAGTGTCAAAAGCCTTGGTGAGGTTCAGGTAGTATGTGTGAACCACCTCTCCCCTCATCTAATGTCTTGGTGACTGTCTGTAACACGTCAAACAGGTTCAGTAGGCATGAACTGTACTCAGTCAAGCTGACCTAGGTTGGGTCAAGTGTTTGGAGGTTACCAATGTCTTTGTTAATGAGTGCCATGAGGATGCACTCCATAGCTTTGCAAACCAGGCTAGTCATGCTTATCGGGTGGTAGTTACCATGGTCAGTTGTGTTTCCACCTTGGTGGAGTGGAATAACCATTGCCACGCACCATTGTATGGGCATGTAGCCTGTGGAGACGCTGAGGTTGAAAACCTTAATTAGGTGGGGGGTCAGTTTGTCTTGTAGTGTTTGCAAAATGCAGTCTGGGACACCATCTGCCTCCATTGACGCTGTGTATTGCTGTTAGAGAGGGCCATTTCCACCTGTGTCTCTCTGATGTCTGGGATACTGTACTTTTTGGGTATTGTTGTGGGCTCTTTAGGGGGTGAAGTTTGCACTGAATGTGTCTGCAAGGATGTCGGTGATATCAGTAGGGTCAGTATATTTTGTTCTATATTGCACCGGCACAGTGCAAATCTGTGTGTCACCACTTAGAACCTTGACATAGCCAAAGAAGGCTTTGTGGTTATCTTTCAAATCCTTGCCTATTTTCCTTTTGATGTTAGCCTTTGATGATTTCATGAGGGACCTTCATTTCTTATTAATACTGATCATGGATGTCTGCCCTTCTTGGGATTTGCTGTTTTTCTGGACTACTTTCCTACTTCTTTTGTATAGCCTTTTTATTGCAGGGGTCCACCAGACTGGTGTCCTTGTCTAGGAGGAGTGTGTCTTGGTTTACCAGTGATGGCATGATCCATACATCCTTGTAGGTGCTTATAGAGTGCATTTGTAAATCTGTCTGTATCTTGAGCAGTGTTTTCCCTTAGCATGGGCGCTGCAAACCCCCCCACCCCTGTCTCTAGTAATGTTAATTTAGCTGTAGGAAAGGTATACACTTTGGTTTCCATGGGTGGGGAAGATGGTTAGGTGTGGAAACAGTGAATAGTTCATGGTCAGATCTAACCAGTGACCGTTTTACCTTCGCTGTGGTGCACCTGTTGCCCATGTTGGTGATTACCACTTCTAGTATGTTTCCACCCCTCATTAGGAAGTTTACCATCTGATACAGGGCATATGAGGTGATAAATTCCAGGAAGCACTGGGCCTGGAAGTGAGTACTTGAATAAGTTTCCCAGTTAATGGTTGGGTAGTTGGCATTGACCAATACCAGGGTGTGCGGTAGGACTGTCATGTTTTCCACTGTCTCCAGGTAGGTGGAGTGGTGGTCTTGGGTCATGGAGGGTGATCTGTAGCAGGCTACAGTTTGCATTGCAGTTGTGGCTGATGTTAGGTGCACATGGATGATCTCAGAGGTATCATACTGCCCCATTAACCTGAAGGTGTAGGTATCCCTGATGAATATGGATACACCCCCTTCATATCTGTGTCAATCCATGTTCTGTGTCCAAAATGTGTGGTATGGGTTGTAGTCTGGTAGTGCCGGTGTGCTCTCAGGAGCCTTAAAACAAGTCTCAGTTACTGCACAGATGTTGACGTTGTGCATACTGAGGAGTGCTGTGAGTGCATGCATGTTGTGATCACAACCCCTGGTGTTGAGTAGCATAACCTTCATTGATTCTACTATTGTGCTGCTTACGGAGGTGGGATTCACCTTTGAAACTTCCCTAAAAAAGGCACCATGGGGGCGCAAATAGCCTTGGCTAGTATTCCAAAGCCTAAGGCTGACACATAAGCCGGTATGGTAGTGTTGCATGCATGTTTCCCATCTGTGCTTGTTTCTCATCTTTCCTGTAGGTAACCTACTTGTAAGCAATAGAAAGCCTTAAACTTATACAAGTCTTCTAGCTTCCAAGATAGGCTTTTGGAGTGATTAAGTATCAGTGTTCTGTATGTTCTTGCTGTACTTAACTGTTTTTTGACTACATGGTGATATTTCACTGTATATTGTTATCTGAAAGCTCTGTTCATTCACATATTATGGCTGTGATGGCCTGCACTTTAGAGGTTCACAGATAGGTAGTAGGTTATCTGCCCAAGGGCAATTAGAAGCATAGTTATGGTGTGTTGGCTGTCTCTGCACCATTGATGAAGTAACTGAGCCTCTGTCAAGCATAGCCAATGAAGTGATTCCAGGCAGAGTTGCCAGAAGCTGTTGAAGACTGGGGTGGTGGAGGGTGATAGGGGCACTTAGTGATCTAAAGAAGGCATGTTAACATGAAAAACCAACACCATTCATTTTCCCCAACAGATCTTGCAGCTAAAAAACTGGAGGGGCTCCCCCACCTCCTGGCTGTATGGTTCTCTGACACATGATCCCAGGGGTGTATATTCTGTTACCCATTCACACATCAAGGTTGCCCTTGAAGTGTGTCAGTGAGGGGCTATGCCTAATGTAGTTAGGAATGTAATTTATAGTCTCTCATTTCATTTGTTATATGTTTTTATTTCAAAAGTAAGTGAAGCTCAGTGGGTTTGGGCGCCTCCATCCTTTGCTTAGCCTAGCTTACACATAGAAATCATCTAAACATGAAATAGGCTGAAGCAACGTTAATGTCAATAGTGTAATGGTTACAGCATTTGCATAGTATATGTGCATTCGAGGTTCAAATCCCAATAACGTCAGGGATGTTTATCATGTTAAAAAGTATACCTTAACCACAGCTTGCATATATAGGTAGTATTCATCAGTATAATAAACATTTGAAACACCCATATAAACCCATGTGTGCTGGAGAGTAAAGTCAACAGAGAATGTAATGTTATTTAAGCACATAGTCAGATGTTACTTCACTGAAATGTATATATCCTGAGTAGTTAGTAGATGTGGCCGTGTTTGTGTGCACAGGTTATACGTTTTAAAGTTTGTTTAACTGTTTAACTGCTGCTTTAATGTCACACAAACACTTTTAAACATGCTTACAACTGCTTAAATGAGCCTTATTCTAGAGAAAAAACATTTTTAAAAGCATTGCAGGTGTTGAACCCTGGAACATGCACACTACAGTCATGGGTCTTACCACTAAGCCATCTGAGCTGCATACATGTTTCATCATCTTTAGACTACACCTTATACTATAGGCATTCCACAGTACTGACCACAAATAATGGGACAGTCACTTTGTGTACATATGTACAGTACATTGTAATGTATTCCAGTTTGTGAATCAACATATACAAGTCTACATATGTATAACTGTTACAAATTAATACTAAATGTGTATATATATATATATATATATATATATATATATATATATATATATATATATATGTATATGCATGTCAGTGATGTCTGCATATATATATATATATATATATATATATATATATATATATATATTGTTGTTGTTGTGTCTTTTGGCTTTTCTCGGTTAGGGGTCGCCACAGCGGAACTCATGTCCGCTAATGATTGGCAGTAGATTTTGTATATATATATATATATATATATATATATATATATATATATATGTATATATACAGTAACATCTATAGCCATACATATAAACATCTATGAATATACTTCATGACACAGAAGCAATCCAGGGGAACTGAAGTGTACACAAAACACATGCAGCTCTGGTATTATAACTTTTAATATTAACCTATTTCACCATAGAAGGGATGGTTGTTGTGTATGTGGAGATTGTGGTGGTGGAGGAATGATGGGTAAAATAATCATGCATCAAGGAGAGCCTGAGTTGGATGTTCAATAAGTGAACAGGAGGGATATGCATGGAGTATGGAGACAATATAAAAAGGACACAAAACAAAAACCATTCTCATCCATAATACACCCTGTCATGTCACATTGCAACACCTAATTCTACAGACATATGAACATTAACATGTATCATACATATGTCCACCGACTGTCACATTTGTTTTCAGTAGTGAGGAATGCCTGTAGTAAAATGCATATTCTAAACACCATGATATTTGTACATATCTAAGATGCCTTAGTGGTAAAGTCAGTGACTGTGGTGTTCATGGTCCTGAGTTCAAGACCTGCAAGGGCTGTTTATTTTGAGGGCCAGAATAAGGGCTGTTGGATACAGGTGGATTACAGCACTTTTAAGCAGTTGTAAGTGGGTTTGCATCAGTTTGTGCGATGGTAAGTGGAGCTTAAACACGGTTAAATGGATAAGTGCTTCACAGGTTTAACCTTTGCTTAACGTCGCGCAGTCCACTGGCAAACCTGCTTACAACCACTTAAATGTGTCTTATTCACACTTTCCCTACCAGTGCCTACCCTGAGAGGTAAAATAATAACCCCTTCCAGGATAAAAACCCACAACCATGTACACCATCCTCAGATGTAACCTACCACTAAGCTACCTGACATATTTCTATGCCAGTTGTGTATTCAGACAGGTTAAAACACAAAAGGGAGGATTGTGTGGAAATAGGACAAACCACCATGTCCCCAATGAAAGGTGTATGCTATATATATATATATATATATATATATATATATATATATATATATATATATATATATATAGAGAGAGAGAGAGAGAGAGAGATACATAGATACATGTCGATATATAGAGCTATACATATATATATATGTAGAAATATAAATAGGTTAAAAACATCTATACATCTATGGAGGTACAGATAAATGTATGCAATAATATATATTATATATCTATATCTATATACATATATATATATATATATATATATATATATATATATATATATACATACATACATGTGTGTATACAGCATCTGAAGTGTTCATATCTGAGTATAACATGGACCATAGCAATCACACATTCTGCCCCCCCAAACAATATGAACATAACATATGAAGAGTATATGCCAATACACTATTACAAATATGTTCTATGGACATAGTCACCAAAACAACTACAATGACTGCAAATATCCATGACAGAAATACACAGACAGCTTTCATTTAGCAAAACTTTATTATATTCCGATGTATTGCCAAAAGGATTCAAGGACTAACACTACTAGCATGCTATACAGGAAGCATTTAACAGTGCCTTAATGAATCAGCCTGCGATTACCATAGTATTAGCCCACTAAGGGATAGGTGTTCACATAGGGAAAGAACCCCCACACACATATAGAAGATGTATAAAAGTGGTTCCTACACACCTGCATCTGCTATGTACACCAACCAACATCTCCCCCACACTCAAACTAATTACAATACATACTGTTATACCATAACCAATTATTCACCCACTATATGACATCTGCTGAAACCTTAACATACCTGGACACAGACACACTAACATGGCCCTATGTGAAATAGTTGCTGTTATACAACGGAACAGCTGCTGATGTTACAGGGTTTGTTTGAACTATTCCCGTTTCAGAGGGTTGAAAAGTAATTAAACCAGGAAGTGTTACCGATTACTGATTATCAGCACAGTATGATACACATTAACACCAAACTAAAGATGTCTGGTAAGTACACTGTAAACCACCAACATTATATGCATAGCCATGCAGCCTTGAGCTGGTCAAACATCCTGGCCAGACTGAAACATATGCAGAAGTATTAGGTACAGACAAACCCTGCACAAGTAGCAATGTTCAGAAATATAACAGCATTACTCACATTTAGACCAACTCCTCTAGGCATTACACACAATATATTAGTGTTTGTCTCCATAGAGCTGTTGCAATAGTGGAGTACTCAGTTATACTCCACTGTTGCCATGGTATTGGCTAAGGCAGTAGCTGCACAGCTGATGTGCATGTAATTAACTACTTAGGAACACCAATTGGTTGTCAGGATAGCACGTTACTGATCTCTAACTATAAATGGATGCCTTGTTACACATTCAAACCATCTATATCTACCTGTAGAACAGTACAAAATACTGAAACACAAACCGAAAATGAGTAATATACCAGTCAATAACACCTCCAATTACTAAGAAGGTATGTATAACATTTAGTATGTCTGTGTATGTAGTACCTGTTCTGTAATAATTACAGTGTAATCAATGCATGTAGTGAAAATAGCTATCTTGTAGTGATGTATTGTTGAGCAGTAGCAATGCTTGTAGCATTCTATGTGTGTACTACTGTAGGTCACAAGGCAAGCTCCTCATACACCACACGGGATGATATATATGGGCTTGGAACTCACCAATTCTCTTCCAACCACTGTCAGCACCAGGGTTGGTCCAACAAGTATGTGCTATAACAGGGAATAGTATATGTCGATATATTGTAACAGTAGACATATGTATGGGTGTATAAGTAAGATGAACATGTCAAAGGTGGGCTTACTGTGCAAATATGGTTTGCACTGTGGGATATTGTGACAGTAACTGTGTAATGTTACAGTATTTTAAGCAGATCTGTATTCCATTTTACATAGCATTTCTGTTATGTTATGCAAACATTAGTTATGTCTGTTGGCAATTACAATACTCAATAACAGGATACATATGACTTGTATTCATCTGACAGTTTAGCAGCATGATAGCAAAGACAATTGGAAGAGCTAGGTAACTATCCATGCACATAACACATGCAATATTCACCTCTCTAGTATCTTTTGCAAGCAATAACAGCTGTGCATGTGTACATGTTATGCAAATGTATTGTGACCCTTGTTACAGGGCTGGGTCAAATGGCTATGTGCACACCTGCATAGAGTGGATATTAAGAGTAGAGACACACTGGTTGAACTTTCAGTTTTGTGTAGCTTAACCTCACATTTCCAACTTAACAGCCGCTTGCAAATACTGTATGTAAGGTAGTGCACAGTACTAGTAATGAAACAGGTTGCATATCATCAATAACTCTAGTGTAACATCTGCAGTAGGAGTGTAAGATGTAGGAGACTGCCATTATAGCTGCCAAAAGGTTTCTGTTTTACATCATGTCATAGAGTGTTAAGATGTAGGAGACTGCTGCCCATGTGTAATACTGTTATGGATGGCTGTTTGTAGCTCC